>NC_092579.1:13111677-13429177 GCF_037975245.1 Apostichopus japonicus
GAATGGTGAGTTGAAAATTTACTCACAAAATGTTAGCTGCATTGGTTTGATGCCATATCAGTGTGTCTATCTGTCTGTCTATGTTTCCCTCTTGGCATAATGTGACCTGAGTAATGCCTCCCTACCTCTTTTTGCTTTACCACCCAAAGTATCGATTAATACGTTACTAAATGGATTTTCTTAGTCTTGATTAGTTGGTAAATGTTTCAAGTTCAACTCTTCTCCCATCTGTATTTTAACCTTTGGCATAATGTGATCTGAGAAATGCCTCTCTATCTCTTTTTGTTTGACCACCCAAAGTATCAATTAATACGTCGTTACTTATTGGATTTTCTTGGTCTTGATTAGTTGGTAAATGTTTCAACTTCAACTCTCTCCCATCTGTATTTAACCTTTGAAGTAATTTTTCTCCTTCAAAACTCTATTCCTCTAGCCTCCTGATTAATATACTAGTGATGGGTCAACAGAATGTATGTATTGAACATCACAACAATTTTAGAGATGATATGTGCCCTGAAAGGTATGATTATACAACCATATGTTGTTGTGAATTTAACCATGTCATAGTGGTACCATCAGTATGTACATGTAGTCTGTACCCTTGTCAATAAATGCTTTGATCTGCTTCTTTCTCCTTTAGATACGATATTTGTTTTAGCCAATTATAAAACGGAGCCTTGTAAGAGGCCACCTCGGTTATGTAGACAGGGCTATGCTTGTCCCCAGTACCACAATGCCAGAGATCGGCGAAGATCTCCAATGGTCTATCGATACAGGTAAATTTGATTAAGGTCTCGTCAAAGAAAAACTGTGATTGAAAATTAAATCAAATTTTGCAAGCAACTTTCAACTTAATTTTGTTTTGTGGTCATTGTAGTATAATTTAATAGAAATTGCTTCAAGTGAAAATGCTATGAAGACAGATCAATAATACAGTAAATGTCATTGTACTTAAAGAAGTGCTTCCTTTTTCTACTGAAAAATGGGAAGTGACATTTGGAAGGTTGATCAGAGTTGCTGTCTATTGTTGCCTGATGAGGTAGAAGAGGTAAAATATAAAAGAATGTGAGGAGAAGGGGGGGGGGGGGGGAGACTGAGGATGAAAATGGGAAAACGGGACTTGAAACAGGATACTGGGGTGTGTTGTTAAAGGAATCATTTATTGAAAAATGGGATCCAGTCCTTCCAGTCATATCATGTTTTGTCTTTGTATCACCCTAAGCCTTGTATGGTTCATTGAATTTAAATTTGATCAAAAAGAAAATAGGGGGATGAAAACTTGGAGGTTGAAAACTTAAAAGATAAGAAACACATATGATACTTGATGAAATACCACGCTGTGTAGTGGCAATGTTTGGGAAGTAGAAATAAACAATAGTGGGAGAGGGAGGGGGTGGGGGAATGGGAGTAGTGATGGCCAATATTCATGGCAATGAGGCAATCACCAACAATAATTGACAGTATTTTACATTCTAGTTGATATATAAGGATGTATGTATTTATATACTTACCAATATTGTGCCTTTTTGACAGATCTACACCATGTCCCAATGTCAAACATGGTGATGAATGGGGAGAAATTTCAAACTGTGAACAAGAAGATATGTGTCAGTATTGCCACACGAGGACCGAGCAGCAGTTCCACCCAGAGATTTACAAATCCACTAAGTGTAACGATATGCAGCAGACGGGGTATTGCCCGAGAGGACCCTTCTGTGCATTTGCTCACGTGGAACGTAAGTTCTAGAAGATATTGCACTTGTGCCGAAATCTATCAGATTGTCATTTTTAGTGGAATATATGCAAAAAACCTTTTTTATTATATACGAGCCGACCCGTGTTTCTTGGTCGTTGTAGTATAGAGATACGTGGTGGGTACTCAATCCTTGTTTTGCCAAAAGTAATGTACACATACTCTCTTTGTTTGGCTTGTACTTCATTTTAGACTCGGTAAGTAGTAGCCTCTCAATCTGGCAGTCATTCCATCACTAGGGTATTCTCTTATCATATTTACGTTAAATACAATAATAAGTTTTTAAAGTGCTCAACTTGTACATGGAGATGAGCAGCTGAGGGAGGGATGAGGGGGGGGGGGCAGGGAGAAGCTGAGAGATGGTTGTATTTATGTGCCAAATTTGAAAGACTCAAAGTTCCATTGGGGAAGAGTCTAAGCCACCACCTGTATGGCTCTCGGGTGAAATATTGGGCCTTCAAATTTGCCAATTGCAGCCATTAATGGTTTATTTGGTTTTTCCTTTTCACTTTACAACATCTCTGAGAATTCCATGCTGTCTCTGCACAATTTTTGGTTTGCTGTGCATTTGTCCCTAAAAATACTCCTACAAGTTATTTCTTGACTCTAAAGTGCAAAATCATTTGTTAGTAAATGATGATTAAATTAGCCCCTTTCCCTTAGCAAGTTTTGCATTACATGGTAGGATGCCACAGGCAACATATAAAACAGATAAGGCTTTGCAGTTTCTCTTGGCTAGTGCACAATATTGCAGTGGTACAGGATTGTAAAGAGATTACCACCACCAAAAAAAAAAAAAAATCATATCTGTAGTAGAAGATGAGATATTTATCCTTTTGATCACTCTTTTGTTTCCCTGTTGGTTAGAAATTAATCGCCCCCAGCAGTCTTCCTCTCCTTCTTCATTTACATCTCTCCTTTCTTCTCCCACGTCACCCTACTTTAGTATGGCATGACTCACTTGCATTTTCTACGTTTGAACAGTGTAACATGTTTCCTCTGATGTATGTGCTTGTTTTGATAACAGCATTTCTTTCTTTCTTTTTTCCTGTGTGTTTGCAATCGCTCTCATTTTCACAGAGGAAATGAGCTCACAGCGAGACTTCACTCAAGAATTAGGTAATTTAGCCACGTCATCCACGAGGACAGTCACAATGCCTGGAAATAGTAACACAACAACATTAGGGCAACATGTACGTATTGTTTTATCAAGTTGACGTTAATTGCATATTGTTGTCGAGTGTGACCTCGAGTGAGGTCGGGCGTATGTGTACATTTCTGGAATAACTGATCAACGCAATGCAAGCAGACAAAGGAATGTAAATACTCATGTGTTATGAATTGGGAACTAACACAAGACTTATCCTGCTTAGCATTTTCAGAATTTTCACATGATGCAGAGTGAAACAAGTTTCTTTCCCCAAAAAAGGTACAACTTTTGGTTGGTTGAGGGATGGGAAAAAGAGAGAAGGGGAGGGAGATGAGGTTTCTGTAAATCATAGTGTATGTCACGACAAAATGTTAAGAAACAAATTCATTTGTTAAATTTAATTCTGTTAGATTTCTTTTGATTTTGATGAAACACTGGTGCTCGTCCAACTGTCACCTATAAGGTTTCCAAGTATTTTGATAAGAAGTAAGAAATGGTACCATCTTCTCAATATATATGCTGGAAGATAAAGTAGATCTAGCTTCTGATTGTGGATATTAATATAGTTATTCATTTGTATTCTCAATTTCTCTCTCTCTTATAATTTATTGTTGTTATGAATTATAACCTTATGGCATACTTCATGAATCATACTTCTGAAATATTTCTCAGCAGGAGGAATAATGTCATGCAAATACATAGAATGGAACTTAAAGCAATGATGGGGGATGATTCAATGGGGTAGGGAGGGGGTGGGTGTGTGTATGGTTGGGGGGGCACATACTTCTAGACAAGCTCTCATGACCACATAGAGAGACCACAGTAAAAACACTGTCTTTCATATTCACTGTTTACAACCTTTTCAGGTTTCAAACATTCACCAGATTATTTCTTTCTAGGTGGAGTAATGATGACAAGATCATTCAGTACATTGGAAAATAATAGCTTGATTATATGATACATAACTGTTTTGAGTGAACGAATCGATCCTGTAAACTTTTGTTATGTTGTTTATTATTGTTAATTTGTGGCCCACAGATAGGGTTATTGACTGGTAACGATGGTCAACAGTTTCCACCAAATACAATGTACAATCCAGGGGTGATAGCCAAGCCCAGATCAAACAGTGCATCCAGCAGCTACTCCTCTGAGAGCTCACATCTAAGCTTGACGTACCAGAAAACCATTGCTCCTGTCACGTCATCAGATCATAAGGAGGAAACAACAGTAAGTAACATCTCATCTCTCTCTCTCTCTCTCTTTGGATCTCCCTCTCTCTTCCTCTCCTGGAATTATCTAGATTTTCTCAGCATGAAGGTTGTTCTGTTTGCATTGTTTCATCTCTATAGCAATGAAAATTCACTGCTGCAAAATACATATATATTTTTAGCTTAATTGACATAACAGAGAATGTACACAGGGGGAAAAAAGGGGTGAAAGGTCATTTGCAGTTGTCAAAAGAGTGGCTCACTTGGTCTTCTGTATTTAAGACCTTTAAGTGTTTGATACATGTTGGTTTGTGTATTTGTTCTTAAGTGCCGTTATAATCAGAACAGGAAATCTGTGAGACTTCAACGTGTTGGTTGCAGCCGTAGGGGTTTTTACTCTCTTGTAATGATTACTTCTTTTCCGGTGGTGAAAGGGATTGGATTGATGTAAACAACATCCATGACGGGGTTTTGCACTCATCGTATGTTATCTATCTGTAGTTTGAACAATATTTGATCAAAGCATGTTCAATAGTTTACAAGTGCATTTTTTGCATCCACTCAACTCTCTTTGCAATTGTCAATTAATAAAGCCGTAACATAACGGTTATTCTGGTTTTGATGTATTTTTGTCAGAGCAGTTTATTTCCAAGTCTAGAAATTTTACAATTTTAGCCATTTGCTAAATCCTGCAAGTGCGTAAACAATCTACTGTCTAAAATCAAGTCCTCAGTGGTATTTTCATGAGTTGCAGCTCACTTCAGTCAGTGTATAGGCTTATATTAATAATGATTATTACTGATGGTAAGCAGTAATACAGGGCCTAAGTTTGGTAAAGAAATAATTCAATTATTTGACTGACGATTGTTAAGCGTCTACTGGCAAAAAAGCGCACGTTCATGTTTTTGTTCTCTACCGGCAAATTGGCAATATCCACTGGCATTTAGCCAGTAAATAGCCTGGAGTCTCAGTCTGCTGTCTTTGATACCAGATGACAATCCATCGATCGGCTAGGAGTTGTCGAACAGCTGTAGCTAGGCCTAGACCTTTTTTCTTTGCAATATATCAAACTCTGAACAGAAGTTGTCATAGTCACAAAAATTACTATATATGCTAAATTACCAGGTCAATCGATGTTCAAGCAAAAGAAGCAACATCATGTGTTGATTCTGTATGAGCAAAATGCCTCATGATTCAAACCAGGATGTTTAATAATGCAAATATGAAACCTTCCAATTCCATTTTGTAATTCTCAATGATTTGAGTCAGTTGTTTGTGATCAAAGGAGGATATATTTAGTGATGACAATGCTGTATTGATAGTAATTTAAGATGTTTGATTTGTAGAACCAAGGGGCTGGATTGTGTTGGGTTGTTGGTTTGGTCATTGGATGACTAGGGCATAAACATTTATTTCTTTATTATATTTTTTTTGAGGTAATGTCCAAATTCTTGTTACAAAAAAAATGTTTGTGATCATACTAAAAGTAGAAAAGGCGATAAATGTTTCTTGTGGTATGTCAAAAGAATTCTACAAAATTCTGTCATTATATTAAATTAAAATGTATGAATTAGTTTTTTTTTGTAGAGACTGTTTTGCACATTTGTAAATTTAGCTAATATTTAGTATTCAATTGTTCACATTTCCTTTTGTTCTCTTGCAGAATTCAGTATTTTCATCGTCTCTAGGTCACATTATATTACCAACTAACCATGGTCAATCCCAAGGCCAGAGTTTCGGAGTACCCAGTGGCATGTCTGCCACCGCAATGCCTTTTTATCCACCAAGTGATACCGTGGAATCAGTTATAGGTAAGATATGCACGATTAGGAAAGGAGGGAGGAAAGTGAGATGGGAGGGGAGGGGGGTCAAGGGGGGTCCTTGGGTGTGTAGGAATCCCCAAGTATGAGTGTGTGGATGATGTTTGTGCCAAGTGTGAAGATTGCCAGAACTTTTTGTATAAGGCCATACTCTATTCACCTTGTAATATATTTCATGTTAAATTTGGAATTCAATTGGTTGGGAGTGGTTGAGGGAGAGTTGGGGGGTGGGGGGGGGTTGGGATCGCAAAAGTTAATAGAGAGTGGTAGTAACTTCCAGAGAATGAACCAAGTTTAAGGTTTTTTTAATAAAATGGAATGACACTACATAGTGTTTATACAATGTACATTCCCAAATGTCCTTATTCTATATTAATACAACCATCATTGATATTGTTCCAAACTGTTGAAATTGTTTACAACTTTCTCCTCTTTAGTCTTGGAGAGAAAAAAACATAAATATGCCTTTTCATATCTTACAGTTTCCTCAATCTCCCAAAACCCCTCACTCAACCTGCCAGAGGTTGTCGCTACACATCACAAACATGAGCAAAACTAAAATGAGATATGCGTTGCAAGGAGCGGTTGTTTCAATGCCATTAGATTTATGTATGATCTCTCCTGATATGATTATTACCCTCAAGATTGTTCAAACTTAATATTTAATATTCAAGTCTAATTGTTAAATGAGTTGCCTGACTCTGATTCAAGAGAAGCATGCCTTTTGCCATTTTAATTTTTTCCTTTTTAATTTGCATCTTTATCCAGGGAACGCTATGGATGATTTTAACCTGGATGAGTTTAATGTGAGCGCCTTAGAACGAGAATTAGATGATAATAACTCCTCAGTGGGTAGTAGCTCTGTGACTAGTATAAACCAGCTCAACACAGGTAAGATATGCGGCAGATACACACCAACGATTGACAGGATAGGTCGTCTTGGAGTAGAACGGCAATGTTTCACTGATTGAATTTAAAACACGTCAAGGAAGCAAGTCAATCGAGGTGGCATAAAATGCTACTCAAGCAAGATTTTCTCCTTCTTTTCTTTGTTCGTATGCTCTGTTATACCATTAAAGAACAAAATTTGTCCTTTAAAACTCCCTTGGAAGAGCCTTCCATCTCAAATTATGGAAGAAAAAAATATATGGCAGATAAATATTATTATATATAGAGTCATGTTGTCAACGCTGAAATAGGAATGGTATTAGATTGACGTGGTCGTTAACAAAATGTTTGTCATTATAACTCAGACAAAACAAACGTCGAAGAGGAAGACAACCTGCACAATATGTCTGTTTTATTCCCTTTGGTTTAATTAGACCAGGCTTCATCTCTGCTAAAAGAAAGTTTTTCATCAAACATGCTGTCAAGTTAATGCAAAACAAAAGTGAAAAGGGAAATTTTTTATGAAGATGGAAAACCTTCCCTGGTTTTTTGTTTTTTTTACTCCCACGTGATTAATTATCATACTGGTTTGGGAAAATCCTGATCTTAAGGATTATTTACTACCGATGATATGCTCAAGTAGTATTATTTTTTTACCAGTAAATTGAAATCAATTTCTTAAATCTCAACATCTCTTTGACGAGATTTCCTTTTACAGTTGTTTGTGTAATGTACATGGAAAATGGTATATGAAGGGAATTCACAGTGAAAGTAATTTCTTTCACCGATAGAGGGAAATCAGTCCGGATAATCGTATTGTCGAGAAGTGGCGGCCCTTAATAAGTTGCTACTGCTGATTGCAAATCAATGACTTGCTTTAATGGTTAATTAAAGGAACCATGCCTTTTTCAGCTAACTGGATTGGTCAATAATATTGCATTCAGTGAGTCACCATCAGTGCTCATGGCTTGTCCTCCCCTTGAAACTTTCCATGATATTAGGCCAACTTGTACAAGGCCCCTGAATCTTGACTATAAAAGGTTTGATGTGCTAAAATGTCAGGTATACATACATGCTTTGGATAAATTTCATTCTGTGAAAGCATCTCCTCTGGCCTATCTTGTCTTGTTTTCTTAAAATGAGTGTTTCTTCTTCTTCTTTTGTTTGTGTTTCATTATGGTAGGTATAGGTATACCAGCAACCACAGCTCCTGTCAACATTCCTCGTGATGGCAGCAGCATAGGTGGGATGAATCACAAGTCCTCCATGGCAGAATCTCCTGTCTCTCCCCTCTCTCAGCTTCCTCCTCCATTTGTCCCTCAACATATACAACAGCAGAAACAACAACAACAACAAATTGAACAGGTGAGATGACATTTTGTCTTAACCAACATTGGCGCATAATTACACCCATGCTTACCAGTATAAAGATGTATCAACAAAAACAAATTTAAACAATTCTCAATTATGTCAGTGTTTCAACATTTTTGCGGAGTGTTTGCAAGAGGTTTTTGCCTTTCACCAGAGCAGCAAAGGAGAAAAAAAATGAGTTTGTTGGTTTTGATGCAAGGATAAAACAAAAATGTAGAGTACTGTTGAATCTCTGATGTTGTTGTTTTTATCCATTTTTCTTTGAGAGATCTTTACTTTTATTTTGAATGTGTAATATGATCTTTGTTTGCTGACAACAGTGCTGTATGTACATATCTGTTAGGTTCATGAAGATAAATGAAACCTTTCTCTCACCATTTAATGTTGATCTTCACCATTAATTGATTAGTTCACTAAAATTGCCCTAAACAAAACTATCAAAATTCTAACATTAAGTTACAGTGGGTGTTCACTTTAAGCTGTAAAATGGTCGAAAAAAACTAACTGAATCTAATTTGTTTTTTTTCTGGCTGTCGCTTTAATTGTCTGAACTGCAAAAAGAACGATTGATATGTACACCGTAAGAGAGATGTGTAGGTTTGGTGTATAGAACACCCGCTTTCATACATATCGAAGCAGACCAAGGTCTTTGGCATTGATTCTCTTCCAATGGAATGAAATTGAAGTTGCTGACAAGCTTCACAATTTGCAAGATCTTTAATTGGGTTAATGTCTGTAGACTGTTACTGATACACATATACCGAATGATTTGGTTTCCCTTCATGTTATGTGACCCATGCTAACAGTGGTTCAAGTCACTTTGCAAAAAGTCAATTGAGCAACGAAAGCACTGATGTTCTTTAACATTTTATATATCAAGATTACATCCACCGCAAATACCCAGAAGACACCTCACCCACCTATGATACATCAGAGCCGCACTGTGACTGAATTCAGCATATTTTAAATGATTTTGTCCTCAGGCTGCTGCGGCGTTCATGAGCCGACCCAATACCACACCACACACATCTTCACTACTTCTAGCATCCATGATGGATCCTCTATCCCAACCCCCTGGGTCCCCCAGTAGTGGACCCACTAGAAGCCAACACAATCTCATGTCACCTGGTAGAAGTTCTAACCCAGGCCCGGATGGAGACCATCATAAGTTACAGGAAGAGGTTACGACACTACGGAATAAATTGCAGACCTGGGAGGAATCTTGGAACCAAGCCAAACAGGTATCAGCTGGAGTGTTTATATCAAGGATTTAAAACCTGGAGGGAACCAAGTTCATTTGACTAACGTGCTATACTTCATTTAGATTGACCCTCTTCAAGCATAAGAACTGGTTACACTTACAGGGCCCAAAATTCTGGCCATTAACTGGCTAAATGCCAGAAGAATTGGCTGTTTGCCAGTAGGAAAATGAAAATAGAAAACTGGCCTTTTTCTGTCAGTAGACACAAATAATATAAACACATGATAAGTAGGGTAGCGATAATCAGTCAGAAAATCAGCATTCCTTCCATATGAGTGCTGCAATACTGCTTATTATCAGCAAATATTGTTGGGTCGCTCCCACAAGCCAAAGCCAGTAGATGTCTTCAGAAATTCTTAGCCTGCATTATAAATGAATTGATTAATTCAGACGGCATTCTCAATGATTTAAGACCCTAAAGGTACTCTGCCGATTTCATGTACATATTAGGGGTTTACTTCAATGTCCCACATCAAGCAGAACTACTTATTATATTATAAACAAGTTGACTTGAAGATAGTTCCCAAAGAGTCAAAACCTTAAAGGAATAGTCTCACTGATTTAAAACCCTCAAGGAACTCTTCACATTTGTCGTATGTACCAGACGACATCACAATCAGTTGAAATGGGTTATGGAAATCCTGTGCTTGTCACCCTCATACCCGGATGGCATATAAACTATGACTTTCTAAAGGCAGGAGAATGCATTACATTTCACACCTCACTCTCTTTTAAACATGTTGAATAGTTTATAATAACTATAATAGTTATTAATATTAAGTGACCTGGAAGGCATTTTTTTTTACAAATGCTAAGCAACCACCTGTGCATGTGGTAGAAGTCAAATGGCTTCTAACTTGCACTTCACTTTGGGTGGCTGTCCAATTTACAGTTACTAGAACCCTGTCTTGTAAAAACCAAAAGATGAAACGAATATAGACCGCCATTTGCGTAATGAAAACTCTACATAGTGCTTGCCACAAGACACAAAAGGGGCTTACCGTTATTGAAGATAAGCCACGAAGATTACCATTTTTTAGCGCAACAAAGAGTCCAAAACTCTTTAACTGTGTTTCGTCTCTGATAAAAAAAATGTGTATATCTAGAAAGAAGAGGATGTAGCAGGTCTTTTTGTAAATGAATTCCATTTTTGATATTTTTTTCGTCAGGCCTGCGATGCTTGGAAACAAGAGGCAACCGACTGGGCGAAGAAAGCAGAAATCTTAGCTCAGGAGAAACAAGCCTCAATACAATCTAAAGAAGAAGTAAGTGAGACCTTTCTGGTACCTCTTTTATCCCTTGGCTCCCCCCTTCCCCCTCCCCCATCACAAATCAACTGATTCTTCAGTTGCTGGACCAGATTGCTCATCAGATCACTACTTGTTAAGGCCTGAAAGTGGTAAGATGTTTGTGACATGCTTGTTTGCATTAGGTTGGTTAAACATCCTCTTAATGCTGTTTGTTGTAAGTATCTCGAGACAATGTTACCCTCAACGACCTTGACTCGGGCACATATCCTGGATTAATTGAGAGCTTATCCCACTTTTTTCAACTTTTCCTGGTCAATTTTGGTCATCGTAGCACAATATGTCTTGAAATCTCCACTAGTGATAAACATTAAGTACCGGTTGTGGCAATCAGTGGATGCTGGTTAGAGAGGTATCAATTTCTGATTGGTTCTGGTCAGTTAGTTTGAGTGACCGTTTCTTGCAGACTGCCACTGACCAGCATAGCTGTATCACAGGCTTGGCTGGTCTAGTTTTCCGGATCCATTCCGGCATGTCGTTCGCATAATATGACAAAAGTCTCTGAGCAGAAGGGAAAAAATTCTAAAATATATTCTTATCATTTTGTCTTCTATCTTCTTGCTAAGTAATGTTCATTTGATGAAGAAACTTCTTTGAGAATGTCACAGTTAATAATGCTCAGTTGCATTGTTACATTTTTAGGAAATTGATGATCATAGCCTCAAAGAATGCTTCTAAGAATGAATTTCTCCTGGTAAAGGTAAACAAGGTTCAAAGTGATGTTAAAAGTTTTGATAAATAATGACAATATCATTGACCTATATTTGCAATTAATACATTATACATAAATTTGTTGTAATTTGTCTATTTTGCAGGCTCTACAAGAGTGTAAGGCCCTGAAACAGGAGGTGGATGGTCTAACCGAAGGCTCTCATTTACACATTCTACACAAGGTCTCAGAGTTGAATAGTTTACCAATCATCAAACTTAGACAAATGCAAATGCAATTGAGGATGGACTTAGATAGACTTGATAAGGTGAGAATCTTTAATATTTTCTTGTTGCTGGTTAGTAAGAGCGTTGCTTTCTGTTTGATTTGTAGTATGTATCACTTTTTTTACGAGTACAAAATATAGTCAATATATAGTCCAAATATAGTCAATATATAGTCCATATAGTTAATATAGTCCATATATAGTCAATGTTTAGTCCATATATAGTCAATATATAGTCAATGATACATTTTGAATGGGCTTATCGATACTTTTCTCTCTTCCGCAGGTGTTAAACATACGGGAGTTTCTTTTATGTCAAGTGTGTAAGAACTATGAGCGTAGTGTTGCCATTCTTCCCTGTCACCACGTCGTCTTCTGCCCTTCCTGTGCCCCATTGCAAACAGAGTGCCCGTCGTGTCACCAGAAGGTCACAAATCGGACCAATGCCTCCATTCCGTTTTAACTGCTGTTTCCCCCCACCCCCCCCCCCTCTTTGAACATATTAGTACAAAACATTTTTAATCCATGTGTAGCTGAATTTTAATTTTATCCTTTCTAAAAGTATCTTTTCCCCCCCAAATTCTAAGCCAAATGTTGATGTTTGCTTTAATTTTTATTCATGATTTATTTCTGATGGAAGCTGCGCACACAAATAGTCTAAGAAGGCCCTGTAGGTAAGGATTATGTATTTGCAGTATTAAGTATGTTCTACCATAGTAGCCAGTAAATTCAGTAACTAACCACATCATTGATTGCATGTCTATTGGGAAATGATAAAAACCAAATGTACTCAGTTGTAAAAGAATAACTATTTAGATAATTGTATTTTAATCAGATATGTAGGAAAGAACAGCCTAGCTTCTTCTTTTTTTTTTTGTATTGTAGAGAGGTGATTTGTCAATAATAATCTCTTTGTTCTTATATCCCTCAGAAAGAAATAGTTTTAGTCGAATGTAGGGAGGCATGTCACGTCGGAGTCGTATTTCAATCTCTAAAGATTCATAACACCATTGTGTTTTTGACATTTGGTTAAATAAATAATCTTGTGTATTCTTTCTTTTAATTTAATTGTCTTTTGTTCTCGTTTTGTATATTGACCTTGGATCTATTTTTAGAATGCTAACAATATGAGGAACTAATTTTAATTAACGATAACGAGAGAGTGGGTGTGTTTGTGTTATACGGATTATATATGAAGGTTTTGCTTATCAATCAATCTTGCATCTGGTGCTGTGTTTCCTGACAAGGATGGAAGTGTTGTAATTCCTAACAAGGATGGGAGGTGGGGAGGTGGGGGGGTGGGGGAAGAGGGGTGCAACAGATTTACAGATAGGCATCGACTGGTTTTGATTTTGTATGAGACTCATGGACCAGGTTAAGTTTTGCTAGGTCTTTGATTTTATAAGTTTTTATTTTTACTCAAGTAAAAGGTTGTGTAGGGAATCCCATTCTCGAGGATTATTTTAAAAGGGTTTTCCTAACAAGTTTCCCAGAATAAGAAAAGTTTCATCATCAAATCTTCAGAGGAATAAGATGAGTTGGGGAATGATGTATACAACAACAAAAGAAGTTAAAATTTTCCACATTTCATTAGTTAACATCACACTGTTTTTATTGCTATTATATCAGACATTCTGTAAGGTCACTTTGTAGGGTCAAAGTGTGACTGAATATTGGTAGGGTTTAAAAACATCCCAAGTACTTTTTATTTTTCAAAGATTAAAATGTTAAGGAAAGTTATTATACGTTATTGATAAATTGTGTAAATTTATAATTATCTGTCCTTTTGAATGCTTATTAACTGGTTGGTTTTTGTAACTTGATGATCTATAGAAGGAAAACAAATTGTCAATAGGTGACATTTAATCTAGTTTAACATTCAACTGTTTAGGTAAAGCACTGATAACCAAACTGTAACTTTTCTCTTCTAAGTTTCATTCAATATATTTGAAAAGTTTCCTTAAATCAAGCATTTCCAAGTTGATCTATAAAAATTTTCAAGAAAAACCTTTGGTCTCAAAAAGTTCAAGTTTCTACAAATGTAAGAACAGTTATTCTTTGCATTGCATCGGTTCCTTGGTTTGAATTAATATTTTTTACCGGTTGACTGCGGCTCGTGACACTTTACTCTGCTCATAAATCATTTAATTTGGATCTGAAATGTGCTGCGCTTAGGTTACAATACTTACCTTAAGTTGTATAATTTGTTTTGTTTTTTTCGTCTTTGGTTGTTGGACAAGCAGGCTTTTGTTATCAGTTTGCAATCAACGTTATATTTTATCCATCATAATAATTTAATATGCATGAACCGAATCAAAAGTGTTGTGGTATATTCATACGGTTTCCTATTTTAATCAGAATCAAGAATTTTTTTTTTGTTAGGGCTATGGTTTTTGTATTGTTCACTGAGAACTTGGAAACATTTATTGTTCAAAATTATACTTAACAGGGGAAGACGATATATCAAAGTGAAACGCCAAAACGTAACAGGTAAAATTTACAGCCTTTTATTATATGTTGTAAGCTTAGTTAATGTACAGACAGCAGGTACTAACTTCAGTAACACTTTGGGAGTTGGGGAGAAGGGGATTTAGAAACAATTTAGTCAGTAATTGCGTGGAAAATGAAGAAATTAATCAAGTTCTGTGAAACATTGCCAAATTGTTTGCTTTAACTTTTTTTTCAACTGAGGCAACTTATCCAATTTACGATAAATATCTCTGTCTTATGAAAAATGTTAATGAGAGATCAAAATTGCAAGTTCTTTCGTTACTTTTAGTGGAATTTAAAAAAAAAAATTTTTTTTTTTTTTTTTGAGGTTCTGTGTGATGTGAATTTTCATTGCCAAAAAACACAAACAAATTGAAGACTGTTTCTAAACATGGTATGACAATTTAGATACCTAATTGTTATTTCCAAATGATTTTTAGAAAGCCCATAGAAACAAACCGGCAAAGTAGGAGAATTAATATTGGAGACTTTGTATTTTAATTTTCTCACTTAGGCAGAAGGTTCATTCATGTTGAGAAACATAACATAACATAGGTTGAGAGGATTTATTTCCGGTTTGTCCAGATTCTTGTTTCGTCTGAAGAAAACGTTTGCTAGTATCGTTGTTATCCAAGCGACACACAGGACGTTTGTTTCAGGTTGCCAAAATAGCAACGTTGGTAATCCAACAAGATGGTTGGATTCAGGGATGGTTTGCTATGCTTATTTTATTGTAATAAAAGAGGTGGTGGTTGCTAGGACAACCAAAAATAGTTTTTGGACTGTTTGGAGCTGTTTGGAAGCATCAGGGAATGGAAGCTGGAATCAAAACCAAATATAGCATTTTAATTTTGTTAACAAGTAAAATTTTCAACGATGTTTAAAGTTCATCCCTATTTGCAAAGAGTTGGTACCAATTTTTAAAAAAAAAACGGTCTTTGCTGGAGATAGCTTCGAAATAGGTACAGGAAATAACGTGGATTGCTTTTCAAATTGTCTGATTTTGTTTTTAAGACGTTATTGGTTAATTCATCGGATCATTTGATCTAATGAGTTACAGGTCTCTGTTATTTTATTAAATATCTGATCCAAGACGTTTCTTGGAACCAATGTGGAACGAAGGAAAACTTTGTTCGATGAATGGTGTTGGGTGAAAAAGTAGTCATGAGCTTTTTCCTAATTTTGAGGATGGTTGCCTTTTTTGTCTCATCTTGAGTTTCAAAATTCCAAGAGAGCCTATTCAGTAGCATATTAGTAACGTTCAGCTATATAATACTATATAATATTTGATACTGGTCAAGTTAATGTGGACCTTCCTCGGAACAACCTGGCATGTCAAAACCTTTCTCTTTGAGAGGCTGAGGTCGGGACAAGGATAGAGGAATTCATTTGGGAGAGCTTGGTGTCAGAATGTGGATATTTTTTTCTTAAGTAGAAAGGAACCCCCCAACCTCTTTCCACACTAGTTTTTGTAGACAGTATGTTATGGTTGGTCATGGTAGATGTAAAAGTACAGGATATTCAGAATATGCAAATATCAAAGCTAATTTTTTTGTTGTTGTAATGTTTTAGGTTTTAAGTCTACAGACAGTCTAGTGCATGATATGCTATTGCTCTCGAATCAGCTGTGTATGAATTGAATGCATGTTCCTGTAAAGGTTACTAACTCTTAAATTTTGTATATTCTTTAGTTATTTTACATTATGATGTTAAGACGGATGTTTTACCTTAATACCATGGGATTCTTTAATAACTTTTTCTCTCTTTTTTTTTTTTTTTTTAACGAGAAACCAACTTCTAAAGCAGGCTTTGGTGTTTGAATGGTTTGTTTCGGAATGAGGTGTGTAGCTATAATTAATAGTGTTGTGATAAACAATTTATTGTGTACCTATGTAGAATCTCAGGCGTGCTGTATTGTAAGAAAAAATTATACCATTCATAATTAATTATTAGGTTTTAAATGTCATTTTTTTTTTTTGGCTTTTGCTTTTTCCTCACTTTCTCCAAAATGGCGAAATTGTTTTCAAATTGATTTTCCAGCATTGTATAGGGAAGCGTTAAACGATGAACTGTAAAGAAGAAGAATTAGAAGGAGAAGAAGAAGAAGAAGAAACAAACAAAAAAGACAACACTTAATGCAAAAAAAAACTGTAACCTTGTATTAATAAAAAAAACATCTTGTATTATAAACTAGGTAGGAGAAATATTCCAATTAGTCTTCAACATTGAACACAAAAACAAACGGAAAAAATGTTTTTTTTGTATTGATTTCTTTGTCTTTGTTTGTCTCTCCTATTTTTACCCTTTTCCCCATCTTGACAGTCACTCTTTGGCAAAAAAGAATATTAGGATTGAAACAATACTCAACCATCGTCATTTCGTTATGTGATGAGACTCTCGTGATGGAAAACTCCCCCAAATCACTTCCATCTGAAAGCTTTTAATATTTTAATGACAAGTCCAGAACTTTTATGTATGGCACTTTTCAGATTCCTTAGCAGGGAGGACAGACTGGCTCACCAGATAAAATGTTCGGAAATCTACTATACAAGGGCGTAGGAACCGGGGGGGGGGTGGGGGCGCCAGCCCCTCAGACAAAAATATGGAGGGGCGGAAGTATCATTCCGCGTTTCGCAAGTCAGAAAACCCCTTTTTCATTTCCAAATGAGAAAACAATCTCATTTGGAGCACCAAATTGCATCTAAGGCCAGGTGAAAATGCAAAATTATTTACAAAATGGAGTGGGTGTTGAAGTATGCTACATTGCACCAAATTGCATCTGAGGCCACCTGGAAATGCCAAAAAATTCCAAAGGGGAGGGGACACCCCCTCACCTTAGACCCCTCCCCCAGGCCGGCCATCAGTCTTCAGCCCCCCCCCCCCCCCCACTCAAAAGTACCTTCCTACGCCACTGCTACTATATATCCCATATTTTGCTGTGCCCACTTATTGTTCCTATCTAGGCCCTGTGTCTTTCCCTTCCTCTCATTCTGCCTTTCCTTTTTCGACAAAGTGTGTTAATCTCCATCCGATAGAGATGGTACCCGGCTTGCACGTTGTATTATAAAACTACTGTTGAACTCCATGAACTTGTATTTTCAATGTGGGGAAGTTTGTTTCGTTACGAACCGAGGATGTGGTCTTCTTCAAAGTCCCTTTCAATACGCAAGAATCTGACAATAGAACAGATGACGTTAAACTTCGTGGCTGATGCAATACCTAAATGCGATGTACAAAGAGCCGAATTATTCATTTTGTTAATGTTTCTCCGCGTAAAAACAAAGTTATACTTCTCCAAGATGTGGCACCAATAGAAATAATTTCGGTTCATTTCCCCCCTAGCAACAAAGAGTATCATAACATTTTTTAGAAGGTTCCCGTTCAGATTTTATGAAAGAAATTTCATCGCGAGAGAAACAGATGGGTTCGTTGTGAAAGAATAATCCGCCGGTGATCACTACCTCAGTCGCGCGAAAAGTGCATACGTACGTGTGTTTATGTACATAACACACAGTATAAACATAGATTGTACGTACAATTATACATATATTGTACTATCGCAAACTTTCAACATTGCCTTTTACATAATCATGCTGAAAAGAAGAGAAACTCACCGCACCGAAGGAAAACCTGATTTAACGCTAATCATGGCGCTTTTATAGCAAAACGGCAACCCAACTCTGTGCAATTCCAACGCGGATTGTGCCCGGCAACATATTAACCATGGCGTAAGTTTTTTGGGGGAATAATTTTATCCTAAACTTCATTGAGGAAGTGAGGTTGTTAGCGTATGACTAACTACGCAATACGCCTAATGTTAAATATTAGTTCGTTAGGCTATTTAGGTCACGGTTTTCAAACATATGTTCGAAATTGAATTACAATTTACTAATAAATAGTTGGATTGTTTGACAAAATTACTCATTTTATTAATCACAAGTTATTTCTCCCTTTGTAACGAATGTGAACGAGTGTTTGGTCTAGGCATATTCGAAAAAATAAATCCCTGATTTTCTCAAGTTTTGGGAAGTGTGATCTGTTATGGAACTTTGATGGATACACGTACGTAATGTTCAACAGCATATTGTATTGGGCACGACATGGCATACAAAACCTAGGAATTAATGAATAAGGGTAAAGCTGGGACATGTCATGAGTGGTACAACAGTTCTAGACTTAGGCCTAGGCCTAGTTTCATCAAAATTAGTGCATCCAGGATAGTAAAACAATTCACACAATGTTAAAATTGCATCACAAATGCAATAATATAGCCTAGGCATCAGCACCTTGGAAAAATGTAATCTATCCTATAGTCTAGAAAACAGAAGATTCCTGCAAAAAATCATGCATAGATGGACATCAAATGCCCTTCAAAACTTCATAAGTTTGACACTCTTTATGAAATGATACCCATGTCATGTGAATGCAAATGAATACCCTCCTATTGAATAACTATGTCACAAGCCTCACCACATCAGCAGGTACATACTTTATGATTTGTATGCAAATAATTGAGAAGTGAAACTCCTGGAGTTGCAGGTACTTGGCTCCAAAATGTGCAAACCTAGTTACTGTCATGATTACCATACCAATGTATGTTTTGCTCATAGCCATGTTTGTACCAACATGCTAAGTAGGGAAGCATATGTTTGTCCTGTGCAAGCTGATGGATGTTCTGTGCTGGCTTTTCAGTTGTTGCACCACATTCTTACCAAGAGTTAGCCATGGATGTTAGTTGAAACTATGATGGTTATTGGTCTATTGAGTTGCATTTTGCAAAACATGTTTTCAAATATAAACTTACAGTATGTTAAAATGTTACTCCTTTCTATTCCTTCAGGACCTACAAATCCCAATACACTCGGCTTGCCTTAGCAGCATATGATTTCGTGGAACCATCATCAAAACCAGTTGATTTATTTGAAGAGTCTTTAGATGAGTTACAACAGCAACATGATGACTTCAATGGAGACCATCACATTTCCGTCGTCCCTCGTAGGGGACGACCTCTCAATTTGGTCTAATGACCTCCTCCCTAAGAATGAATTCCAGGATGGAGCCTCCCTGGATACTACCATCCAGCTTATGGATGCCCTGGTCGCCTGCAAGCAGGACCAAAAATCCTCATATCTCACTGCAGGTTTGTGTTTAAGTTTGAAGTTATATTCTTGTTGACAATCACAGGAACCACCCTATGGGTCCTTTCCTGACATTTGTATCTACCTAGATAGGCTTCTTTCTTTTAAGTAAACTTGGCAGAAGAAAAGATGACATAATTGGGGGGGGGGGGGTGAGTGAGGGGGATATGAAAGTGTTGTCTATATTGGTTTTTCACAAAAGGTTGTGGACTAAGTTCTGTGTTTGGGGCTTAGTGTGTCACTTTGTGTCTACTTCACATCCTGTATTAAATTATTTGACAAATTTGGCAGGTGTTGTGGGGTAGGGGAGAGTGGCTCTGGCTTATGTGGGATTGAAATTTGATGGGTACCTTTGGAACAGTTATTTCAATCTCAGCATTGTGATTCAACAGAGTTGCATAATGGTCCGAATTTAATAAGATAACAATATTCTGGTTTTGTTTGTGTCTTCAGGTGATCAGAATGACCCACTCCCTGACTGGATGTCAGAGAAAGTAGATGTCAGTAATTGGCTGGATGTTTTCGCAGGTAATTCTGCAAACCAAATGAATGAACTTGAAATGGACAGAATGTCACCTGCCAATGAACTTCTAAATACCTTTGAGGCGGATGAATCCAACATGTCAGATTTCTTCCTCCCGAAGACTTGCCTCGACGAAGAGCCATTCATGGCGTCTTCTCCGGGAAGTTCTATCGGAAGTGGGGGTTCTGGAGTTAACAGCAGTGTCTCCACCATGCCATCCAGCCCATATTCCATGGGAAGTGAGACCTCGGAAGGCGATTCCCTTCGGGAAACGGATCTCGGTACAGAAGACCCTGTAAGTCTGGAGTTACTCCTCAACACTTGCAAAGACGCCGACGTTTTCTTGCAACTCGCAGACGTGCTTCCCATGGATCTGCCCTTGCCAGCAGAAGGAGACCTCAAAATGTTAGAGGAGACTGCAAACCAGATGCAGAGTGACCTTCAAAGAAAAGAAAAATCAGCGTCGAAAGTCGGCAGAGGCAAGTCCAAGTCGAAAGGGGTAACGAAGGAGAGGAGAGAGAGGAAGAAAGGCCAAAACAAGGAAGCAGCGACAAGGTACAGGCAGAAGAAGAAGAAGGAAAGTGATTGTCTGTCCTCTGAGATGGAAGTCCTAGAGAAGGCCAATGGGGAACTTAAAGGCAAAGTCAGCTCCCTTGAACAAGAAATTCACTATCTGAAGGACCTCTTACAAGAGATCTGTAAGGTCAAAGGTCAAATTCAAATCCTCCAGTCACCGTAACTTTTTGTGATCATCGTAAAGTTATAGTTATAACAGAAGACACTGTGCCCCCATCACTCCATCCGAAGGGGGGGAGGAGGGATTTGGGTTTGTCACTCTGCAGCAGAAAAGGCTGTTTGTGGAGATGAGATCTTGTTCGAGTTGGAAGTATGTGTTTTCACTGAATATTGTGAAAATCCATGCAATGACTTTTGATGATTAGTGTTATTGTAGTGCATGGATTTAGCCGGCCTTGTCGGTTGACATGTAGAGGATTGTCAAGAAGAAGAAGAGCTAATTCATAAAATCGCTGTACTTAAGCAAGATGTCAAGTTATATAGGTAAAGGGACATTGATAGTTCAATCAGTATTGTACATTTCAGGTAGATGGATTTGGAAGGAAGTAGACCATTTCTGTGTACTTTTAAGGTTTAAAGAATTTTTTTTTTTAAATAAAACATTCAAGGATCAACCTGAATTGATGGAGTCATAAATTAGCATTTATGTAACCATCCTAGATGCAGTTAATGATACTGTAAAGCATCCAGCCACTTAGTGAGAATAAGAGTATATAATACCTAACAAAAAGCCAAATTTTGTCTGGAAACTTTAGTTTCCAGGGAGGCTCCACTTTGAAAAGTCATTGTTAATCGAGTTTTGCAGCAAGTTTCACTATGTGAACTAGTAAGTAATCTTTAAAAAAATTGAGAGAAAAAAAATGGTCAGCATAAAATGTAGCTAATTAGGAATCAAAATGGAAACAGTTGACTTCAAATGATGCTAAACCATCCAAACCAAGTTTGAATATTAATATCATTCCTAAGGCAATGTTCAAGAATTATATTGATGTTGAATTATTATTTTTCATACCACACTATCCATATACAAACAAGAGTTTTTCAGTCATCTTCAGTTGTAATAACAGCAGTAGTTAACAGCTATTCCACTGAAATGCCTCAATTAACATCTTTTGTTGGACAGTTCACATCAACCTCATCTACCATCATTTCCTAAAATGTTGTGTCAAGTGTAGTGAAAATTGCCTTACTAGTTGTTATTCTTGTTGATTTTTCTTGGATATCTTTCTAAGCATACATAACCAAGTAATTTTGAAAGTTGTGTAGCATTGCACTCCAAAAGTTTGAGATCATTCTGTAAATACATTTTCTTTTTCGTTTTGATGTTTAGATATATGGTGTTGGTAGAGATAGAATTCCTCGCAAAATGTTTGTCTGTTTCTGTTAGGGCAAATTTTTACGTTTCAAAAAAGGGTGAATCTGCATGGTATAGCTTGTATCAATATTGGGTGCAGGGTGCCCCTCTTGGAAATGAGTTTTCTCTTTCTTAGTGCAAGGAATGAATGTCACACAAAGAAACAATACACACACAGAAACAATACACACAAAGAAACAATACACACAAAGAAACAATACACACAAAGAAACAATACACACAAAGAAACAATACACACAGAGAAACAATACACACAGAGAAACAATACACACAGAGAAACAATACACACAGAGAAACAATACACACAGAAATAATACACACAAAGAAACAATACACACAAAGAAACAATACACACAAAGAAACAATACACACAGAGAAACAATACACACAGAAATAATACACACAAAGAAACAATACACACAAAGAAATAATACAATGAAGTAACAAAATCAATACATTACAACAACAAAAACTTCAAACAAAACAGCAAGTTTATTGATAAAGATTTCGTAGAAATATCGGTTCTTAAAATCAATTTATTTATCTTCTGAAGAAATGGGGGCAAATGTTCATGGGTTAACACATTTATAATATTTTGCGACTCTTTAAGTATTTCTGTATATGATTTTTCCTTCAGTTGTTCCAGAGCTTTTGTGATATTAAATAAAAGTAGTGTAGTGTAATTTTGTATCTTCTTTTGTTTGCTTTATACATATAATTGTTGTCTAAGAATTTTGTCGTCTCCTATTTAGAAATTAGTCCACTTAGTCCTGTCATCCAATGTGGTGGTGCCACAGCTTGTCCCTTTGATCGGTTTGGGGATAGGAAATAGATCCAAACAGATGTTAAAGATAAAATAAAAGATAAATAATAAAGATTAAAAACAGCGCCGGATTTGATTGGACATCATACTGGCCCATACAATATGTGTTATATAATAAGCCACTAGCCAGACATTTTATCTTAACCTGTGACAACACAAATTAAACCTAAGTAACCTGGTGGGAAGTTGCATGAAGTTTCTCCATAGTGTTTTGGAGAAAACAGTAGTTGAAGTTGACAGGGCATTTAGTCTAGGAGTGAACTTGAAGCAAACAGGTGTGATGTCATGGATGCACACTGGCAAATATATTTCATGTAAGTTGTACACGGCATACTAACTTGGAAGCAGAGAACCCCCCCCAACCTTTTTCTTAATGAGCGTACCCGGATGCTATTTTGCCAGCGGTATGGTGCATACCATTATCACAAAGTACACAACCAGTGGCGTAGGAAGGTACTTTTGAGTGGGGGGGCTGAAGACTGATGGCCGGCCTGGGGGAGGGGTCTAAGGGGAGGGGGTGTCCCCCTCCCCTTTGGAATTTTTTTGCATTTCCAGGTGGCCTCAGATGCAATTTGGTGCAATATAGCACACTTCAACACCCACTCCATTTTGTAAAGAATTTTGCATTTTCACCTGGCCTTAGATGCAATTTGGTGCTTCAAATGAGATTTTTTTCTCATTTGGAAATGAAAAAGGGGTTTTCTGACTTGCGGAGCGGGGGGGCGGAACGATACTTCCGCCCCCCCCATATTTTTCACTGGGGGGCTGGCGCCCCCCCAGCCCCCCCGGTCCCTACGCCCTTGTACACAACGACTATTTGCTTGATAATCTTAACATTATCTTGAACAGGTGTGAGGGGAACTTCCCCAATATATCCCTAACTGTTGATACTTCCCAGAACTCCCGCAATTTGGTATAGACTACGGAATGCTAATGCAAACAAATGTTTTTCGTCGAGTATATTTTATCTAATATACTTAATAGTAACAAAATAGGGTAAGGTGTGTTGAGTAGATCCAGACTTCATAGGATAGGGCGGGTGGCAGTTATACCTAACCCCCCCCCCCTTTTTCAACCCCCACAAAAAAATGACACAACGTTGCGTGTAGAACTAATTATAGATCTAGTTAATAGCCTGATAATGCCTCTGAATGTACCATTTCCCTGCTAAAATATCTATTTCCAGGTAGGACCCCCCCAAAAAAAAAAAATCCCTACATGGGAGCCACATTTAACAGCCATAGGGCCACACCCCTTCATTCTTAAATCCTGGATCCTACCTGAGGAGGGGGTGTGGCCCTGGGGCTACTGAAACCGACTCCCGTGTAGGGGTCTGGGCCGGGGTCTTCTCCCATAAAAGTATCACAAATTTACACGTCAAATGGTACATTCTGAGGCGACTAAAAGACTTTAAATTAGGTCAAAACAAAAAGCCTACACGCATGGTTATTCTCTTTGGTGTGTGTAGTTGTTAATTTCTCAACAGTTAAAAGTGATATAGAAATACACATTGAACTGGTAGCAGTGCTTTTGAACGGTCAACACGTACATTATATCAAAATTAATTCCATGCGTAATCTATACAGGAGAGGTCATGCAGTCGTTCATGCGGAGGGGATCTTAAGTTAGGATGGCGAGGGAGTGGGAAACGCATAGAGAAGTTTTCAACTATAGATGCTTTCTCATACCGACAGGGTAATAACATTTGAATTTCATATCCAGTGTTATATACTTTGCAAGAACCAGAGTGACCATGAATCAGCCTGATAATCAAACATTCATCTGTTCTCTCGGCTGCAAACGTGTTTTATTAGGAATTGTATCACTTGAGTGTGATGATCCATGCTTTTTTTGCCGGTGCAGTACGGTCTTTATAGTGGGTGAACAAAGAGAGTTTCAAAGCCACTTACATCGCACATAGCCATATGTTACATCCGTATAGTTTTATATGATGTCGTATAGAATTACTCTACTGAAGCCTATAACAGTTATATGATCCCAGATGCGAGAATGTTTGTCTTGTTACAATATTTCCCGAATAAGTTAATATCTCTTGCTCGTATAATGACACATGTGATTTTGTGAAGTTATTTCAATCTTCAAGTATATAAATAAGGGAAGCTTTAGCCGGAAATTACGGTGCAAATATATGTTGATGACATTTCAGATGTATTTTATGTCATCATGACAAGTAACATTTGGGTAATTATTATTCAAGCAGAAGGAAATGTCACCTTCGTTACCATGGCGACACAATCTTTTATTCTTAAAACACATTTTGCTATGATGGCCTGCAGCAGACAATTCAGGTTTCAATAACAAATCTTTCGACTCCATATCTGATTGCGACCTATATAAGCTTCAATCCAACTTGTATCTCGCTTATATCAATTTAGTTTCAAATCTGAATCAAAGACGTCCATTTCTGTACAGGAGACTGTTACTTCGAAATATGGAAGCAAAATATACCGCAGGCGATAACATTGAGCTGAAAATTAATATATTCCAAGGGTATAGCCTAACATATATAAACATTATACATGCAAACCTGCGAGGCATAAGTATTGTGTTCTGTGCGACTGTTATGGTCCTACTGCAGTTTCGTGCTCTGATACGTCACACAATTATACAAATCCGCCAAACTGCTACAGGAAACCGAAGTCAAATATTAGGGGGGGGGGGGGGACATGTGGAAGGTTCTTGTTTGTGTGTTGTCAACATAGATTGCTAACTTTTGTCGTTCTTATGTTGAAGACAATGTTATACCATTATCTGTCTTTGAGCCAGTTAATGGCCTCGGACGTCTTTGCCATAAAACTGACTACTTTTATGTCTTTCTCATTATAAAGAAATGAAAACCAAACAAACACCGCAACAGCCAAGGCGTATATTATATACGGAAATGCTCAATAAATTCGACATCATTAGAAGGGAATCTATGTCTTTTTTTACCGATAGCAATTGGTCTCTTTCACCATACTTTGGTTGCTTATAGTTTGTGCATAAATTGTATGAACCCACCCGGCCGACGCCTAGCATTGTTGGAATAGGCTATACCCTTATGTCGGCATATATGGTCTCGTCAGTTACATGAAGATCAAACCATTTGATGTAACATAATGTAGCAAATTGCATCCATCTTCTCACTCTTGGATAATGATTTTCACATTATAAATACAAACTAACACTCGGCGGTGATGTGGCCCTCGCTACTGCTTTCAACTGTGTACATCATTTTGTATTTATCATTTGAAATAATTAGCATCTTTACAACAGCTCATGCTTCCGCGGTGGAGACTTTACACAAAAAAAGCCGTCTGTATTACAGCCCCCCCCCCTCACCCCCAACCAGGACTACCCAGCCAGTTAGCATGCATGCTAAATTTTGTATCTCAAAAATGGTTTTAAATACCGTTATTTAAGTTTAAAAATTCAGTACCCTGGTATGAATGTGATAAACCTCAATTTGGAGAGATAACGATATTGCGATGAATCAATAATGTCTGTGAGTCTGATAACTGAACCGTAGATGTATGTATGCATATGTGATCTTCCCGCAAGCAGGAACTCGCGAAAGAAGCCATGGAGGCTTGTAGACTCGCAAGCTGACCGAAGCCAATCTCTCGGCACACATCCATTTAACGTCCATGTCGGGAAGTTGTTATTGAACAACACCCTTGCCAGACGACACACATTGCTGTCGGCGGGGAATCGAACCGGGGATCTCATGACTGGGAGACGCCGGCGTTAACCACTAGGCTATACACTCCGCTAGATTGATAGATGGTGACCTTACATGAACTCTCTGATCGATCTTATCATGACGTCACAAAGCCGATGACCTACATTGTGATTTGAGTATATAATTTTGCTATGGCTATATATGCACAATAAAGTAGACTATACATGGATGCTATTATATATATACAGTGACCGTGTATAAACATATATTTGGTTCACAACAAAGAATTGATATTAGATTTGGCATGCTGTGACTCAGTATAATGTCACGTGATACATATTCTCGTTTCTATGAGGCAAGAAGTTTCGGCTGTAATCATACTATGAACAAACCAGATCATCAAACGTTGTTTTTCTTTAACAGTAAGATGTATAATTGACCAGCTCATGATTACTATCATAAATTTAACTTAAAAAAGAACTTAATGTAAACTTTAACCAGGACGGATGAACTTCATAATGTGTTCCGGTCTTACGTCACATTTATGGCAGGAAGAGATTATAGTAATTTAATGAAAGTGTCAGAACAGTGCATGAGACAATTATAACTTAAATCGTTTGACTTTCGACATCCATACCACCCCCTCCCCCCCCCCCAACTCCCGCCATCATACCATAACCCAAAAGATGAGCTTAGAACAATACCGTGTCCCTACAAATATAACAGCACCCTCTCCCACCTCCCGTAAACGTAAGTAACCGTAAGCAAATGAATATTTTATTTAAAAGCTGGCTCTATGCTCCTTCAGTTGCCAACCGTCTGAGTCTTAGGACCACATAATCATCACATCCCTATGGCAACGTGCACGTCACTATCCCACTCATGGAAATGATGTCATGACAGAGAAATTGTAGAGCTAACGGCTTCGTCTATTCCAACACTTTTTCTAACGTACACTAGTAGTTTTCATGCTGTTGGTGGCCATACATTACCACTGGGTTTACAAGTGACGTCACTTTACTGCTTACGTCAAACTCGGTGTCAAAATTATTATAATAATCAGCAAGGTTTACTTTAACACCGTATCGACAACGGATAGCGAACATTTCGCAGCCGTAAAATTGGACGTTGTACCAGTCGATTCCGATCTGATCTTCAGCCGTCGATACGATTTCGTTCGGATCCAGAGGAGGATAATTCATAACTAAATGTTTGTCGTTGTTAATTCGAACTAGTTTATTTCCCGCCACAACGCTAAGGTGTTCTTTCTTTGTCCACGGATGACGCACGTGTATGACGTAACCGGTTCCGATATAAACTGCCCAATGATTGAACGTGGAGTCTGGGTACTTTATTTCCAACAAATCCCCGACGTTACATTTCGTAAGAATCCGATCAAATGTGGTATATTTATTCGTAGTATTACCCATTGTGTCGGATACCAAATGAATGATCAATTCACAAACTATAGTTACGGTATACCTTCACATCAATGACGTCACATTTGCTCACAGCACTCGTTCCCATCGACATAACATGATTCTGGTAAAAGTTCACAACATGTAAACTGATGAAAAGATGACACAACTATATACCGAGCTCGCAAAGTCTTAGCTTAATCTCCAAATTAAAATTCCGATATACCGTGGGTATATTAAGTAAGCTTCATCCATCAATGGCCAGCAATTATTTGATCCAATAAATTATATACACCGTCGGTCACGAGTGGCTGGAGCAACTTGTTTTGCTTTTACAAATATTAGGAATACGAAAAATGACAATGCGTATCCTGATCGTAGTAAAACAGATCATTTCATTGCAACTAAACAAGATCCTGTTTTTAGTTATCAAGTTTTACCCTTGTTTTCGGCCTGGCATTCGCGATTCTGAAGTGTGAAAATGAGGATTCTACAAGTTCCGCATCATACCGCGTGCCGAATGCCGATACATATAATAAAAACAAACTATTGCCATAAACCTATCGACACTCAATGCGGATGGCAAAGTACAATTTATGTTGTTAACAAATCGTGTACAAACTTCGATTCGTGACACATACTCCAAATAGGCGGGACGATAAACTATAGTGCTTTGCTCGGAAATAAGTTATCAATAGGCTCATTTCTGTGACCAACTCTAGCTGCGCTTGGGTAAACACTGAAACAGAATTAAACAACGTGTGTGAGGTGTTTGACGTAGGCCGACACGTTGTGCATACCGGTACACAGACGGTGGTTGAATTGTATAGCCTTCTCTAAGGTGGGTTCACTTGAAGGAACTGAAAAAGTTTGAACTCAAGCTGGACTGCTGGAGGCTGCAATGCTTCTTCTTCACGCGTTGTTTGAATCGATAAATAAATCCCTGATTGGTTTTACCGGCGGCTGTGAGCCCCGTGAAACTGAAACTATAGCTAGCACAGCTGTAAAATCCAAACGAGGTATTTATATACGGTGAGAATAAGAGAGCTTCTAAATAATACTGACTTCTCAAAATAACTTAAAAACGTTCACATAAACTGATCTCTCAGTTCATTTCTGTCCGGAAACACAAGCCTGGTAGAATAGACTGAGTGACTGAAATTGACGACATTCACGGGTCAGTGAAGTGGACACGAATTCGAAAAGACTTGACGGGTACCTCCCAGTGGTGAACACAAATTCCACAACAAGGTTATAGCATGTATGGTTTAGGAAAGCCAGTCAAAAAGCTCAATGAAAACATTGCGGCTAATCATATCCCGCCAAAATATTATCAATGTATTGCAAAGTGATTTCCTGTCTAGTCTGATTGACTGATGTACGGTAACGGCATCCCCCGGTGTCTTGAATACAGAACTGCTCAAACTGATCAATGCGGTAAAAAGCAAGTCCGGGTGGATTATAGCATGGACCCAACTTTAACCTCTAATATGGGAACGACTGCCTATATATGCAGATGGTATAGCTTCACGTTAGATACTATATGTGTCGGTCCGTGCATTGTGTTGATTATCGCGTACAATGTACAAATTCCATCATTAATATATTTAAGACAGTTGGACAATGAATGATCGATGGATGGTGATTGCGATCTTTCATAAAAATATCGGTGCGGTACGTCTCGTGAAAAGTGAGGTTAATACAATCGTTCATAATGTCATGGAAACAGTCCGACAAATTAGTGATTTCGGTTAATCATTAGTACAATCGAAAATGTCGTGGTTCGGCGAAATGTGCTTGTGCTTGAAATGTTGACGCAAGCTTATTCGCTTGAAAATATCTTTAGGCTCATATATCATTCCACAATATTATCCCATAGGACATGCGTGGTCCAAGTCGGCTGCTGTATGAAAGCACTCGGTGTCTTTTTAAGAGTTAGAATGCGGAACTATAATGGGCATCATACAGCAGCTAGGGTACTGCTGCTCCCGGGAAATTCCCTGCCGCATGTGTAGGTTGGCCACGCGGATACAGGGTTTACGTCACTGAGCCGTCGATTCAACTGTACTACACTGTACTGTAGCTTAGACCATAACATTCCCCTGCAACATTACTATGTACGACCACCCAAGAAAAGAAAAATGATGGTCAGAGAGGCCAACTTATAAGTCAGCCTGGGCGGTGATCTGTCTGCAGGTTGACCCGACGACAAAAGTGAACACAAGAAAATACTCCTCTTGCTCGCAGTGAAATAATAAAAAAAAAAAAAAAATTGAACTATCTCTTAGGATTTTGCAGTCAACTTGGTTAAACAATGGAGCTATAAACGCCGTGCCGTCGTCGATGGTAATTCCCTAATAGAGTTTACCGGTTCCCTGCAGAGCCTGTGCAACAAGTTTGCATACAAGTTGGCAACACAAACGTGTTTATGTCCGCCGTTAGACTAGTTGTTTATGTATATAGTCAGCCTGTCCCGAGGCTGCTAACCCGACTGACCTGAACGTTGAGCGTTTCCACCTGATATTATATTAGCAGCTGTCACAGGCCTAGAAATTATAGAAGTAACGTAAGAATTGCTCTGCGTAAAATTCATATTTGGATACTATCCTCTTGAAAATGCTTTGATTTGTGCAGTTATTCGGGTGTGATATAGCGGAAACCCAAATAAGAATATTGTTGCTGGTGTCAGAGGTTCGCTCTAATTACCATACTTGGATCTTCTCACACTGAGCACTATATCAGTCAATGATGGTCAGAGAGTTCCGATATAACCTGCTCCAACCTGTTACGCCCAACTTCAACTTTATTATCACACGCTTCATGTAAGTCCTATTTGCAAACAGGATAACAACCAGCTCCCAGGTCATACAAATTGGTCACGAATTTGACATCATTTTGGTGTCTTGTGGCTTCACAAATCAAATAAATTGGATTTATCAGGACAAAAAGTTCGCTGCAGTTAGTACACGATTTAAGGGTTAAGCCCGTACTGGGATTTGCTCTAGAAAGGAATGTGTGGAATGTGCCAATCCTTTACCAAAGGCTACGAAAGGGTGAACTTATCGCATCGGCAAAAGAACCCCGAAATGAAATCTTCTGTATTTTGTTTTGGTAGTTGAATGCGTACCTTTGCTACATTAAGATGGATCTATTACATCGAGTTGGGGACCTCATTCGTTTAGGGCACATGAAAAACTCCCTTCATTGAGGGTTTGTTTTCATAAGTTTTTTCCCGTTCAGTAATCTTATTGTCAAGCCCGGAATTCAGTGATGAACACGAGAAGGAGTAAATCCATCGGGGATATTGTACTGATAAGAAACGGAACAGCAGGAATCTACAATTTGAAAGACCCTCGAGGAAGTAAACTGAGATATCCATGGGTATTAAATCAAACAATTGTTCGAAAGTTGACGATGCACGCCAACTCCAATTCGTGGAAAGTTTAAAAGTAAAGTAAACTATATATATTCTGCAACCGTAGAGAAGATGAACGCCGAGAATAAAAAATATTTGTTGTTATTATTATTATGGTTCCTTATATAGCGCAAGGACTATAAAATCTATATATTCATATGCGCTTTACAGCTGTATGTACAAGTTTTCAAAGCCTGGGTTAAGGGTTGGGGAATTCTAAAATTAGAATGGTGAAATGGTGTATTCCGAGGCATATTTAGACAACAAGTGAGGTCTATAGGGCTAAACGCAAGGTTGTCCTAATAAAAAAAATAGAGCAGTGGCCTAATTAGCCCCGTTGGATGTAAAAAGTACCCCGAATGAGCCCCCCCCCCCGACGGACGATAAAAGGTGGGGGTGCCCGTCACTGGGCGGAAAGGGTGGGTGAATGGAGGAGAATTTACGGTAAGCTACTACGGTACATCCATAACACAAACCTTCTGACGTATATGGCAAGTCATGTGGGACAAACACCGCATAATATATCCGCGTATTAATTCGAATATATACGCGTATTAATTGTACATGTGTAAAGTTTCGCTTTTTGAAGCAATCTCGCGAGCCCGCCAAAACATTTATCGTTGGTATATGTACACAGCAAGAGCGGAATTGTTTTTTCGTGTATATTCTAATTAATCCGTGCATATATTGGATTTAATCTCCATATGTACTTTATTTAATACGTGTATATTTTCGAATTAATACGTGTATATATTCGAATTAATATGTTGATATATTCGAATTAATACGCGGATATATTTAAGCCATATCAGGTGCGTATCCAGGGGGGGGCGTTGGGGGCGCGCGCCCCCCGGGTAAGAAAAAGAGGAGAGAAAAAAAGAGAAGAAAAAAGGGAAAAGGAGGGGGAAAAAAGAAAAGGAGGAGAGAAAGGAAGGGAAAAGAAAAAGAAAAAAGAGAGAAAAAGGAGAAAAGGAGGGAGTAGAAGATAGCCAAGACTTCGGGAAGAGAAAGAGGAACAGTCATAGTTAAAGCGCTGATCCCTATTATATACACAGGGTAGCCAGTGACAGATCAAGGATTACGGAGGGGGTGTGCGCCTCACCCTACCCCTTACACCAACAACTCCATTTTTGACGTTTTTTTCCCTCTCTCACTAATGTATCTATATAAATACTCTATATATGGTCTATCATAACACGTGTGTGTATGGACGCCTTAAACAATTGTACAATTGTGCTATATGGAACCAACTGTGGCTGGTCTTGAACTCGACGGGGTCGTCGGGAACATGACGCATTTCGGGAAGGGGGCGACCGCCCCCCCCCCCCGAGCAAATTTTCTTTATGACATCGCTAGTAATTTCAAAATAGACAATGCTTAGGTGCAACTTACAAGGCCTGGGAAGTGTCATTTCCAGCGATCTGGGAGGCATTTTCGGGCAAAATTTTTCTTGTACGCTTCGCGCCAACTCATGGTGGCGCTTCGCTTAGATAGTTTGCATACAGGCTTCGCCCCTCCCTTGGCAATTACTCGCTACACGCCTGTTCGAATTTGTAAAGCAAAGAGCAGACATCACATAATATCAGTGAGCATGAAAATGCATGTTCAAAAATGAACAGCCTCAAAACTGTCTATGTGTGTAGTCAAAGGCGTAGGAGCCCAATTGGATTTGGGGGCTGTAACGACTTGCCCGAAAAATATAACCAAAATTTTTCGTGCGCAAAGCGCGCGTTCAACATGTTAATGTCAATAGGCGGAGTGTATAGCCTAGTGGTTAACGCCGGCGTCTCCCAGTCATGAGATCCCCGGTTCGATTCCCCGCCGACAGCAAGGTGTGTCGTCTGGCAAGGGTGTTGTTCAATAACAACTTCCCGACATGGACGTTAAATGGATGTGTGCCGAGAGATTGGCTTCGGTCAGCTTGCGAGTCTATAAGCCTCCATGGCTTCTTTCGCGAGTTCCTGCTTGCGGGAAGATCACATATACATACATACATACATACAATATCATATAAGCAAGCATAGGTCATTACATCGCATGGCATCGTGTACCGTACGGTCCGTGAAAGTTGCGCAGTCATCCGCAGGATGCTAATGTAAACAACGAAATGTCTTATGTAGATGGAGAAAAAGCATACAGGTCCAATTATGTCAAAACTCTCTTTTACAGTAGTAATGGCGAATTAGTCTGCCAAGCTTAGAACTTTATTTTAATTACCAAGGAGATCATTTTTAAACTATTCATTTATTCTCAGCATATTGCCCGAATTTTCAGGGGAACAAGTTTGGTTGGGGGGGGGGGGGCTGCAGCCCCGCCTCCTACGCCTATGTGTGTAGTGTTCGGTTTCGAAATATCTGATATCGGAAATATCTGCTATTTTTCATTTCCTTCAACCAAGTTTTATAATTGCCGTTATAAGAGGTTGTAATATTTCTACACCAATAAATTAACTGTGTCTGAATTTTCGAAAACTTCCTGACCAACATTCTTCATCATACTTCCCTCTACTCGTAGCAATTTTGACCGGTCTGTTAGGGGTTGAAGGAGGTTTTTCTATATTGGTTGTCCATAGATTGAATTTTGTGCAACATTATGTATATGTTTTGAAGTGATTTTCTTCACGAGAAATGTGAATTTTCAAATTCTGAACAAATAATGGGCTTTAAACTTTGAAAAGTGGGGCTTTCGGATATTGTGGGCCGTGACGTAGAATCACCTACAAAAGCAATGATCAACAGGACATGCAATGAGGTCGAACATGATGTGTGACTGGTTACAATCTTCAAAAAGGTTATGGATGAAAAAAAAAATATTGGGAAATACTTGGTTCTCAGGCAAAAGTGTACATTTGGTTGGTCATTTTCAAGCCCGAGAAGTGCCATTTCCGGTGATCTAGGGGGTATCAAAACCTGAAATTTTCTTGTACGCTCCGCGCCAACCGATGGTGGCGCTCCGCTTAGATAGTAATTCGCGCCCCCCGGGTTAGAAAATCCTGGATACGCCCCTGCATATGATTGGCTCATAATATATACGCGTATATGTTCCAATTAATACGCGTATAAATTCCAATGACTACGCGTATATATTCGAATTAATACGCAGATATATTATGCGGTGTTTGTCCCACATGGCTTGCCATAGACGTAGGCCTGACATACTTTTCACATTCTAGTCGTACATATATTACTGATATGGTAGGGACCGATTATACCCAAGTTCATGTCTCACTTAAAGGGTGGCTCGATCTAAGCACGAAATAAATTTGATAATGATGTAGACCGCTAAAACTGAGACACTGCTATCAGCCCTGGCCAGGTTCCTTGATCACTTTAAAGTTAGAGAAATGTCAGTTTAAACATGATATGCAGGTCATCAATTAAAGTGGCTGGATTTCTTAGTCTAATTCACAATTACGGTAGATCAGTTCATCCATCATGTGTAACACAAAGCTCAATAGGAAAACATAAAATGTTTATGGTCTCAAAATTAATGACATGTTACAATGCATTATAATAATTTGTCATGGACAAATAGCTTTGAATGTCATACACTGGAGTCATTTTGTTCATTAAAGTTAGAAGAATATGATTTGAATTATCAGTATTTATAAAAAACGATTGACTAACATTAACGTTTAGGTATGCACTAAGGAGCCCACGTCATCATCAATCTTTAAAGGAACATTCCAGAGATGTTATTTTTTTCAAAGCTGAATATCTTGAAAATGAGGATAGAGACATTACGAACACTCAAACTTGATATTTTCTTCGGCTAAACTTCTGACTTAAGTCATACTTTAAACATATATCTTTTTGCTTGACGATCCACTGACATTTAGTACTTGATGAACTGCACCACATGCTTATGAGGTGAGCCAGTATAGAATATTGAACGCTAAACGGTGCTCAATATCAACTGAAGTTACAAGTTATACGATTGATGCTGGGGTTTTTTTTTTATTTGGTATTGAATTAAGCGAAGAAGGCACAGAATGTTTTCGAGGTCGTAAACACAAAGTATTTACTGAGGCATATCCAAGGTGGTGACGTGACATCGAACCATCCGCTTTGTTGATTCCGTGAAAATAGCAACGTCGCATATAAGGTAAATCTATTTTGTTGCATACGCCCCTAGTTGGTATTCAATGAAAAACGGTTGGAGGGTCGCCAAAATTATTCGTAAGAAGAAAGAAACTGCCGATAGTTGTTTAAAAAAGGGGAAATATCTGCAACATAAACAACTAATAAATTGCAAATATAACACCACTCTGCATTCAAGCACTTTTATTCATAACAAAACCTATTCAACCTTTTCGTACAATTCTAACCCAGAATTGTACAACTCTACAGTTGTACAACCCAGTACACTGAACTGTATAACCCAGAACATCACCTGCCACTGGACAAGATGATGAAGGTAAAATTTGCACAATATAACACCATTCTGCAACCAAGCACTTATAATCATATACAAGTTTCTTAATCCGCCCTCCCTCTCAACCCGCCCCCCCCCCCCCCGTAGACCCCTAACCCATGCAGGCACATCTGCCACCGTGGAGGGTCGACTAGATGATGATGGTGAAAATTAGGGTCACCACACAAAAGTGTTTGAACACCAGAGGTATAAACTATGCAGTGTATCATATGGTGCCAATCTAAATTATTAGACAGATGGAATAAAGCACTGGGAGATTGGCTTACAAGCACGTTGCTTGGCTGGCTAGTTGCTATAGATGCTAATTTCGCCCCTGTTGCGGTTTGCGTAAAGGTCACGGAGCCAGCAACAATTTAAGCCCCAGCCCGTCACTTGCCAAGAGATTGTACCACCACCCCAACTCAATATAAAGGGGTGGGGGGGCACCTTATAGATTTCTTGTAACTGAAGGATCATTTAAATCATTTTCTCCTTAGCACATTACTTCTCGTAAAATTATTGGGGTAATGTTACACTCAAGATTCGAATATATATTATATTTCCTCAACTACTCATATCTGATCCACACTGTTGTGATGATAGGGTAAGGGGTCGATCCTCTAACACCAATTTTGGTGAGGCCATCATATAAGGATATCCCCATTCTATTCGCCCTTCCCTACACCCCTTCGCCACCCCAAACGACGGTGGCTACTTTAAATTTTTATTTCAAGAGCTCCGATGCTGTGGTTTATCCAGACACTATACAAAGTTAAACGAAGAAACAAGATACTGTACAACTGAATCAGAAGTTTATTGCAGTTTAATAAAATCAAAACAGCAACAAGGGTCTTTCCATGTTTCACTGAAAACTTAAAACATATTCACTAACGCTTTTTTATCCTATAAAGATTGTAGTACCAATGATACGCCGCAATTGGCATACTAAACTAGGGAATCTATGGTTTCATACCACCAGGCTTCAGAATACAGTATTTGCCTGCAAATGCAGCGATTCTAGTGTCTCTTTGGCTATTAGTCTGGACCAATCTCCTCTAATAATTATCTATCAACATGGACGTTACCACCTTTTTGTGGGGTGGGGGTGGGGGGGGGGTTAGTAAAGTTGTGGTGCTTAGATGCAAAGTAGTGCTATAACTGACAATTTTTGGAACAATGTTGAAGAATTGTTGACTGTTGCATATTTATGTACTGTGCACTAGGATTTGCTTGTAATATTCTGTCTGCCAGTGTGGAGGGAGGGGGGGAGGGAGGGCTGAATACCCCTGATTTTGTTTGTTTGAACAGGCTAAAGCCTCCCCCCCCCATCCCATGTATACGTGGTTGTCTACATGAAACATAAAAAGTATTCCTCATGCAATTATTTCATCTAATATTTGTTCGAATAAATAGCATACCTCATGCTGCATTCTAATTCCACCTGCCTGAAACAATTTAACTTAATGAAAACTAACAAATTATCCAGTAATGTGACTGAACTTGCACTGATAAATCTCAGTGCCACCCTTTACCTGCCTCGTGACCCGCACCCACGGACAAATTGAGAACATCCTGTCAATAACACAACATTAAAATTAATTTGAAGAACAGAACAAGGAACTTAGTAGACAGAATGTTTAAGGCCCAGAAACATGAAAATAGTAATTAAGTCATAAATAAATCTCAGTGCCACCCTGCAGCTGCCTCTTGACTGCACCCACAGACAAATTGAGAACATCCTGTCAAGAACACTAAAGGTAGGTTCACACTCCAACATGTATCTTGGATGACAACTGTCAACGAACCATATCTTCTTCATCGCAGGTTATATATTTGAACCCTACATGGCTGTTCACATCTATCGCGGGTGACCTATATTGCAGTATGAACCTGTCATTGACTCTTGCTTGAATTAAATTGTAATTTATGCAAAGCCTCTATGGTCTGACTGGCTTTACAACCAGCAGCTGCGATTTTAGAAACAAGTGAGACAGATTTTGGCAGATCTCATTTGAAGATCAACATGTCTTGCTAAAGGAACTTAGTATACAGAATAATGTTTAAGGCCCCCCAAAAACATGATCTACTATGAAAGTAAATTTTAGGCCTGGACTAAATGATCATAATTGTTTTGAAAAGGAGCAGCCTATCCTGAGATATTATCAAAGCAGCATAAATATGCAACATCGCAAACCCAACCATCTTTTTTTCTCTTCTTTTTGCACTAGTCTTGGTAATGTTTTAAAATGGATAAGATATTGAAACCAAAATAAAATTGTATAAAAGTGTCTTCCTTACATGATATGCAGTCTTATATGAATACTGCTCAGTCAGAAAAAACTTTCCGGTGGTATGAAAAGACCGGACTAAAAGTGATTGCGCTGAACGGATTACAGTACGGCTGATAAAATCCATCAATTTATTTGACTTGGATCCTCAATTCTGTTATCAATATTAGAAAAATCTGTTCGCAGAAAAGGTTCTGGCATTTTGATACGATCAAAAAGTTTTTAAAAATTTTACGAAATACAAAAATGGACCACAAGTGTACTCTCAGGAAATTGCAATTTGTTTAATTTAATGGAAGAGGGCCCCAGGATACAAGGATCGGTAGATATCTAAAATACAGGATTTATTGGAAGAGGGGCCCAGGATACAAGGGACGGTAAATAATGAAACTACTACCGAAATAGAGGTGCATTTGGAAACATTGGTAGAAAAGCAAAGAACGCCCATGCATTCAGCTTGCTAAACATTAGCACCTAGTGTCTCAGCAAAATTGTATATGCTGATAAGTTTTAGTACCAAAGAAAGGTTTGGGGGGTGGGTGGTCCAGGTCCTCTCACTGGATCAACCAGTGAACAGGAAACCAAATCTATAATTGTTATCGTATTGTTAATATGTCACTGATAACATAGAGTTCCACAGATGACCCAATGTGCCTTCTATTAATGTTGTGAATAAGACCTTACTCGAAATATTTTAAAATGAGACCTTACTCGAAATATTTAAAACGGAGCAGCCCACTCAACACATGTATTTCTCTTTTAACACACATCTTTTTGTTTCTACACGACATATCTTCTTTACAGTTCACAATCAAATGAAATGGACGTAACCTAAAGTCATGCGTTAGTTCAACCCACCACCGACAATACTTGCAAACCATTTTCTAATTTTTTTTTTAAAATACTGATTAAAACAACCTGCATGTCTATTTTTCTATGGGAAAGGTTAATTTTCTGTAAAATTTTAAAACACATTACTGACAACCTACAATAAAATGATCTAGCAGCTTTCGGCTTCATCTTTTGAGTCACGTTTTATCCATTTCTTTGTCTTCTCCGTTGACTGTCTTTGATTTTTCCTCGTGTTGTCTACTCTGGGGTAACCTGGGAGCATCCAGGGATGTAAGAGTCTGCTGTTCTGTGGGAGGAGGACAAGCTGTTGCTGTGGTGTTTCCTACTCCTCCACTGGCCTCTGATGACCGTCTGTATTCTCCACTTCGGTTTCCTCTTCCTCTTCCTTTATGGCGCCCTCGGCTACGGGAGGCAAATTTGATTTGTGGAATATCAAATTAGAGATGTCGGTACATCATTGCAGTAAACATTAAAAAAGAGGTAAAAAAAAGAAGGCACCCTAGGAGACGGTTAATACAGTTTTGCATTTTGAGACATAGCTGAGAGATTTAACATTTTTGGGATGTGTTTTGTAACTTCTTTCCCTAAATGTGCAGTTCATATTTCTCAAATGAAGGTAACAAAGTCCTTGTTTTGACCATAATACACTCCTCTCATTCAGAAGTATTGCATTCCTTGCAGGGTAATTGTGTCAACTGTGTCATAGCCTACAGTAGGGATTCTTATTAGGCGGGCCTGCAGGCCAAATCTGCCCCTGGAAAGATCTCACTTAGGTCCACGACAAAATCAATCCACATATTGCACTGAACAGGGAATGTATGATGACTTAATGCCTTAGGCTTGAGTACAAATAACAGCCTACCCTACCCTGCACACATTCATCAATCTAGGTATAACAGAAGAATTGCTTCTCTCTGTCCTTTGTAGAAATTTAAGAGAGAAACCCCTACCGGACTGGAACACATACCTTCTTGGACCACGGGGGCCGTTGTCTGGAGGCTTGGGTCCTCCTGTACCCCTTCCCTTTCCACCTTTCTGGTACTTTGGTTTAGTTTCACTGGCACTGGTATTTGGGTAGATCTTTGTGATCTTACCCACCGCTTTCGTCTTTCCCTCTCTGTGAGATGTAGAAATTAATTGAAATTAATTGAAATGACATAATAACTGATATAGTATTGTCAATTGAAAGTTGGACTATGAAGCCTGGAAAGTAAAAATATAACTATTGCCACTATGTGATGAAAGACCTTGGACGGAACTATGATTGAGGTGGATAAGGGATGAGGCAAGCAATGATGAGGGGGTGAGGGTGGGGAGGGATGGGGTTCACCATTTGGGAGGTAATGGTATCAAGAACCCTGGTCAGCTGAGGAAAGTTACCAACTCGGAGCTCTCAGGGTTTTTTTTTTCATTAGTAACGATTAGTAACATTAATGTTACATTAGTAACGGTTTTCTGATTTGTGAACCAAATTCAAAATTACCAGAAAATACTAATGAAAAATTTTGTTTAATAGCAAAACATATATTTAAAGCAACATTTAAATTGATTTGGAAAAGACCTAATATTTAAATCTTGCTGTCTTTTCTTTACCATGCAAAAGCTGGAAACTTTCTTGGAACAGAACGAATTTTGAAATCAGAATTTTTTCTTCTATTGGTAGGATCTCAAGGAACCAATGTGAAGTGCAGTATTGGGAAGCATCATGTTATTACAATAAAAACCACACAAAAGAACTTAGAAACTGAACTGGGTTAATCACCTGAAAACCATTCTAGCATCCGGATGAAGATATTCAGGGTTCTTTATGAATCTGAAGAGCACCGTTGCCTTGTCTCCCGTTCTCAGATGTGCTTTGTCCATATGAATAATGGACGCTGTCTGTCGTATACTCCCTACATGCACTTAAAGTGAGAAAAGAAAAAGAAAGATAACTGAAGGGTTATTTCTGACATTTAACATTCCAAATGAAAAGTTAAAAGCACTGTCTCAATAACATCTAGGTAATTTTGGACATGGTTGTACCGTTGTATGAAAGTACCTATTTGTCAGGTGTTCATGGCAAATGTACTTCAAAGTCATACTTTCCTTCCAAAACATTACTGTTAAATTCTCCTTAAGGTATGATTCATTTGAACATTTTGCTTTAAATATCACTTGCACCTTTTTGTTTGTAAGAATAAGAAAATTGTCTTTATATTGTACATTTTTACTGGAGAGGGGGAAGGGGGGGGGGAAGGGGTGCAGTAAAGCAGCTTACAAGTAAATGTATTACTTGTCAAATTTAATTGTAAATTTTATACCTAATTGCAGGGTAATTCATATGATAAAGGTTTAAGCATCAGATTTGACAGAAACAGTAAATTCTCTACAAACAACTTTGAAATTTCAATCACAGAAGAGAAAATAGGAAAAGAAAGGGGTTCACAGCATAACTTTGATGCCTCCAGCAGACTTACCCATTGCTTGATAGTGACAACTGATGGTGGTGGGATGGTGAAGTACTAGGATCTCTCCCTCAAACTCCCAGCATGCAGTCTGCTCCGAAGACAGAGATATCATCACCATACCTTTACGTACATGGGACCGTTTAATTTGCTGCGACAGAAAAGAAAAGGTGACCACTAAGAAAGAGGATAGATAAAATTACCATTTCTCATAACCTCTGGTATTGGGTCATGTTTGACTGCCAGGAGTCCCAAATTATAATAAAGAAGGCCACTTGTTGTTACCTAATCAAGACTCATAAACCAAATATTACAGGCTGCAACTTTGTTCTACTCAAAAAACTTTTCAATGTTTGATATAGAGAGAGTTGTGGTCAAGTGGTTAAGGGCAGTGGACTTTTGATCTAAGGTTTGCAGGTTCGAGTCCTGGCCAGATCATTACGGTGTGTCCTTGGGCAAGGCACTTTATCTTCATTGCCTCTCTTCACCCTGCAGTTGTATATATGGGGACCGGTGAGATAAACCATCAGCTGGGGGCTGTTTAGCTGCTGCCATGTGGAGGGATTGTCTCTACCTGCATGATAAACTGTGATATACTAAGATCAAACAATTTTATGTTTTTTTAACAATAAATTGGAATTGATAATTTCCATTTTTTTCATAAATGAAATGGAAAAAAAAATTACTTTAATGTAATGAACTGGTTAACGTTCATAGTTTTTTGTCAAATGATTTTACCTTCTTCAAGGCAAACGATGCTGTCTGACCGCCTTTGACCACTTTAACAGGCATTCGTTTTCTATGGATGCTTTTAATGATAACTTGAGTATAGTTTCCGTGACCGTCTGGTCCCAGGGAGAGAGAATCGTTTATTTGGATGACCCCGCGTAACGTCGTTCCGGATACCACCGTGCCGACACCCTGTAGAAGAGAGTGATGGATGTATATGAATATGTTTGCATCGCAATAAAGTTGTTAGCCAGTAAGCACACAGCAGTGGCGTAGGAAAGTACTTTTGAGTGGGGGGGCTGAAGACTGATGGCCGGCCTGGGGGAGGGGTCTAAGGGGAGGGGTGTCCCCCTCCCCTTTGGATTTTTTTGCATTTCCAGGTGGCCTCAGATGCAATTTGGTGCAATATAGCACACTTCAACACCCACTCCATTTTGTAAACTTAATTTTGTATTTTCAACTGGCCTTAGATGCAATTTAGTGCTCCAAATGAGTTTTATTTCTCATTTGGAAATGAAAAAGGGATTTTCTGACTTGCGAAGTGGGGGGGCGGAATGATACTTCTGCCCCTCCACATTTTTCACTGGGGGGGGCTGGCACCCCCCCAGCCCCCCTGGTTCCTACGCCCTTGGCACACAGTGTGATGCTAATATAAGAGACAACGGTATCCAATATATTTCAGGATAATTAAATCTCATTATCTTGTTAATACCTCTTGATATGACTGCTCGAATCAAACTACTTTGTACAGTAAAAAATGTGTCAAATTGCTTAAACAATACGTAAGTAGGGTGAGGTTCAGTGATGTTATTCTGTCGTCATCTGGTATATATTTGAAACAAGTTACATTAAGAATGTTCGATCATAGATTGTTTATCGTTGAATGTAAAGTTCTACGAAGTGCAATTTCCATGAAAGTGTTAGTTTGCTTAAAAGAACTTCTTCCATTAGAAATGACTGGTTGGTGAATCATTAGCAAGGTCTAGACTTCTGCTTAGACCTCCCATTCCCATTCCTCCACATTATTATTATTATAAATTTACTTAATATGTGGTACTAAACTGAAAACTTATAAAGAATTTACATGTTTAGCTACATGGTACTACAGGATACAGTTACGTCCATCGGGAGAAGAACATACTCAAATCATGTTTACTGTTCAGTTGGTACGATACTTTAGGATACAGTTACATCCATCAGGAGAAGAACATACTCAAATCATGTTAAATGTTCAGTAGGTACGATACTTTAGGATACAGTTACATCCATCAGGAGAAGAACATACTCAAATCATGTTTACTGTTCAGTTGGTACGATACTTTAGGATACAGTTACATCCATCAGGAGAAGAACATACTCAAATCATGTTTACTGTTCAGTTGGTACGATACTTTAGGATACAGTTACATCCATCAGGAGAAGAACATACTCAAATCATGTTTAATGTTCAGTAGGTACGATACTTTAGGATACAGTTATGTCCATCGGGAGAAGAACATACTCAAATCATGTTAAATGTTCAGTAGGTACGATACTTTAGGATACAGTTATGGCCATCGGGAGAAGAACATACTCAAATCATGTTAAATGTTCAGTAGGTACGATACTTTAGGATACAGTTATGGCCATCGGGAGAAGAACATACTCAAATCTTGTTAAATGTTCAGTAGGTACAATACTTTAGGATACAGTTATGTCGGGAGAAGAACATACTCCAAATCATGTTAAATGTTCAGTAGGTACGATACTTTAGGATACAGTTATGTCCATCGGGAGAAGAACATACTCCAAATCATGTTAAATGTTCAGTAGGTACAATACTTTAGGATACAGTTATGTCGGGAGAAGAACATACTCCAAATCATGTTAAATGTTCAGTTGGTACGATACTTTAGGATACAGTTATGTCCATCGGGAGAAGAACATACTCCAAATCATGTTAAATGTTCAGTAGGTACGATACTTTAGGATACAGTTATGGCCATCGGGAGAAGAACATACTCAAATCATGTTAAATGTTCAGTAGGTACGATACTTTAGGATACAGTTACATCCATCAGGAGAAGAACATACTCAAATCATGTTTACTGTTCAGTTGGTACGATACTTTAGGATACAGTTACATCCATCAGGAGAAGAACATACTCCAATCATGTTAAATGTTCAGTAGGTACGATACTTTAGGATACAGTTATGTCGGGAGAAGAACATACTCAAATCATGTTAAATGTTCAGTAGGTACGATACTTTAGGATACAGTTATGTCGGGAGAAGAACATACTCCAAATCATGTTAAATGTTCAGTAGGTACGATACTTTAGGATACAGTTATGGCCATCGGGAGAAGAACATACTCAAATCATGTTAAATGTTCAGTAGGTACGATACTTTAGGATACAGTTATGTCCATCGGGAGAAGAACATACTCCAAATCATGTTAAATGTTCAGTAGGTACGATACTTTAGGATACAGTTATGTCGGGAGAAGAACATACTCCAAATCATGTTAAATGTTCAGTAGGTACGATACTTTAGGATACAGTTATGTCCATCGGGAGAAGAACATACTCCAAATCATGTTAAATGTTCAGTAGGTACGATACTTTAGGATACAGTTATGGCCATCGGGAGAAGAACATACTCAAATCATGTTAAATGTTCAGTAGGTACGATACTTTAGGATACAGTTATGTCCATCGGGAGAAGAACATACTCCAAATCATGTTAAATGTTCAGTAGGTACGATACTTTAGGATACAGTTATGGCCATCGGGAGAAGAACATACTCAAATCATGTTAAATGTTCAGTAGGTACGATACTTTAGGATACAGTTATGTCGGGAGAAGAACATACTCCAAATCATGTTAAATGTTCAGTAGGTACGATACTTTAGGATACAGTTATGTCCATCGGGAGAAGAACATACTTAAATCATGTTAAATGTTCAGTAGGTACAATACTTTAGGATACAGTTATGTCGGGAGAAGAACATACTCCAAATCATGTTAAATGTTCAGTAGGTACGATACTTTAGGATACAGTTATGTCCATCGGGAGAAGAACATACTCAAATCATGTTTACTGTTCAGTTGGTACGATACTTTAGGATACAGTTATGTCCATCGGGAGAAGAACATACTCCAAATCATGTTAATTGTTCAGTAGGTACGATACTTTAGGATACAGTTATGTCGGGAGAAGAACATACTCCAAATCATGTTAAATGTTCAGTAGGTACGATACTTTAGGATACAGTTATGTCCATCGGGAGAAGAACATACTCAAATCATGTTTACTGTTCAGTTGGTACGATACTTTAGGATACAGTTATGTCCATCGGGAGAAGAACATACTCCAAATCATGTTAATTGTTCAGTAGGTACGATACTTTAGGATACAGTTATGTCGGGAGAAGAACATACTCCAAATCATGTTAAATGTTCAGTAGGTACGATACTTTAGGATACAGTTACATCCATCAGGAGAAGAACATACTCAAATCATGTTTACTGTTCAGTTGGTACGATACTTTAGGATACAGTTACATCCATCAGGAGAAGAACATACTCAAATCATGTTTAATGTTCAGTAGGTACGATACTTTAGGATACAGTTATGTCCATCGGGAGAAGAACATACTCCAAATCATGTTAAATGTTCAGTAGGTACGATACTTTAGGATACAGTTATGTCCATCGGGAGAAGAACATACTCCAAATCATGTTAAATGTTCAGTAGGTACGATACTTTAGGATACAGTTATGTCCATCGGGAGAAGAACATACTCCAAATCATGTTAAATGTTCAGTAGGTACGATACTTTAGGATACAGTTATGTCCATCGGGAGAAGAACATACTCCAAATCATGTTTAATGTTCAGTAGGTACGATACTTTAGGATACAGTTATGTCGGGAGAAGAACATACTCCAAATCATGTTTAATGTTCAGTAGGTACGATACTTTAGGATACAGTTATGTCGGGAGAAGAACATACTCCAAATCATGTTTAATGTTCAGTAGGTACGATACTTTAGGATACAGTTATGTCGGGAGAAGAACATACTCCAAATCATGTTTAATGTTCAGTAGGTACGATACTTTAGGATACAGTTATGTCGGGAGAAGAACATACTCAAATCATGTTTAATGTTCAGTTGGTACGATACATGAAGCACTCTGTTTCGTGGATGAGCATCAGGAAAGGTGAAAACATTTTGTAAGAGTAATAATTACCGGTACTGAATAAGTCTCATCTATTTGAAATTCTGCCGGCTCTGATATACCCCAGTCTACTCTGGTATTTAACAGGTTCAGAAACATCTTAAGTAATTCCAAATTCTGACCAGTTACATTAGATACTTGGAAGATGGGACAGACTCTGCCAAAACAAAAAAAACAACAACAAATTAATACAATTGAAAATAAATGGAGAGGAAAAAGCAATGATAAACATTTTTGATTGTATGGATGGATGGATATGTATGTATATACTGTACAATATAAATATAGATAGTTTTGCCATTTAATTTGTCAAAGGTTTCAATACACAATGAAGATTGTTAGATCTGTTATATTATTGTATGTTTCACTTCACACATGTTTACGGACACAGTATATCTTGAAGTAACTGTGACAATGATTCGATACCACCCATGATGCCAGAAAGAAAATTTTAACCTTGATGCCAAAATCACGGTTTTGGCATTTAACATTTTTAGATGCTTCTCCGCATTGACACTTCACCTCAACCTTTGCAATTCCCAAAAGCATTTTCAAGTAAATTGGAAAAAATTTCATTCTTGACTCAACTCCCATTGGCCAATATTAATCATGGATCAAATCAATAATTGAGAAATTAATTAAGGAATTTTCTACATTTTGTAATTCTTTCAGTGCATCTTGAAAGCGACCAGTAAAACGGTCCAAATTCCCTGAAGCACTGACTCTCCAATGTACCTCTCAGAACTAAAATTTGTTGCCGTGGTTACCACGTCCTCCTTGGTGTTTACTAAGATGGGTATCTTACGACAACCCGGTGATTTCAGGATCCTCTGCAGTAGCTTCAGAGTGTCTTGGAGTACATTAGGAGGACACATGTCTATCTTGGTGACCACCACAAAGACGGGGACGCTCAGGGCCAGGGCTAACCCCAGGTGTTCCTTAGTCATACCAATAATGCCTGCATTACTACCGATCTGCCATGAAAAGATAAAATGCAATTAAGAACCGTTTTCAAATATTTTCACATTATGAGTTATCCTTATTTTTTTTATAAATGTGCTTACCATGTCCTGACATATAGTCTAGCTTTGCAAAGTTAAGTCATATCTTTGAACTGACTATTCTCTGCCACTGAGTATTTATTATTTATTGTCTCATGTAAATATCAGAGGCGTACCACACTGCTACTTTGACCAGCTGTAAACATGGTAAAATGACTCATCTTCCTTATATAAATTTAGTTTTTTTACATTTGGCATGTTTTGAGGTTTACAAAACTTTTGTTCGCTCAGTTTAGTGCTTTTATTGTTCAATTTGTGTCTAGCAGTTTTAAAGACTCTGAATTTGGCTTCAATAAAAAATATATGGTTTCTGTGTTTGTGGGATAAATAGTGCTTGAATGTAAAAGATTCTCTAGTCTTTTTTCAATGTGAAACAATGTTTAAATTCACTTACCATAAGCATACCAAAATCAGGTGCGTGGCCTGTCATACCAAATACTGTTGTTTTCAGATACTTTTCATGGCCTGCCAGGTCAATGAAAGTAATGACCTTTGAAGAACTCTCACAGATGTGCATCCAATCCAGACCGCCACCTTTAAAGAAGATTAATATTTCAATCATTCAATGATATCAATGTTTCAATGTCAGAAAAGGAACTTCACTTCAGTTTGAATATTTTCAAACAGTAACATTTGAATTTATAACAAGAGGGACAAATAACTGTAATACAATTGGTATTTGGATATAGAAATGAAAATACATTATAGTTTGAAACATTCAATAGCAGAGCTCATATAAGACAAGATGGGCAAACAAGTTTTAACATTTCTCACTATATTGAACATTTCATATGTTTGATTCATTACAGAATAATTTCATGAATTTGACATCCAAGTGATGATACCATGCAAAACGATTTGCCTTAATTATCCATATTGAAAGAATTTGACGACAAAGTTTGCTCCAAATTTGTTTTGTCTGTTGTCTGTTCATGATTTTTTTACACTTAGATTTCTTATGATGAGATTCTCTGTCACTCTAGTTCGGTTTACATATCTTGCAATTAGCCACTGATGTAAAACTGACACTGGTAGTTAAAACATTTAATCAAAATGTTTACAAGTGCTAATTTATTTAGTTTACCTATATATATTCAAACTATTGTTAATTTTTATTTTTATTTTCTACCTTTGCAGTGGTAATGAGTGGACTGAATGAACTGAAATATTTAAGACTTTTGTGAAAGAAAGGCAGGTGACCTAGGGAAAGATATTCAACGACTGTTTACCAAATTGTTAGAAACTGATGATACAACATTGTGAGAAGTTGATGATACAACATTGTAAGAACTTGATGCTATATCATTTTGTGAGAAAATGATGATATACCACACGGTGAAACTGGATAATATATCATATTTGTGAGAAATTGTGGAGAGATACAACATAGTGAGAAACTGATGATATACAACTTTGTGAGAAACTGACAACATGAATGCACGAGAAGGAATTAATTTATGCATTTAATTTTCTCCCAAACTTTAAAACTACCGTAAAAATCCTACCATGGGTGTCTGGCTGGTTGACTACGTTTCCTTTGCTGTCAAACCCAAGTATGTCGTTGCCAACACTGCTAGTTCTCCCAGATTCCATTTCGTGTTTATGTCTGAAGAGTTTTAACCTGGCCAGTCCCCTGCCATTGTCAAGCTCGCCATGGGTCAAGACACCCAACAGTGTGCTCTTACCAGCGTCTACGTTACCGACCACTGCAACTCTGTACGAAGGGCGCAAAAAATGCCTCTAATTAAAGGTGTTACTTTACATGTGGAGGATTGCTTTACGTAGTCCTAATGAATAACATTGATACAAATGTGCTGAAAAAACTACGATACCTAAAAAAAGCTCTTTCTTATTTGTAGACTTCACTGGGTACTGAGTACATCAAATGTCTCATGTCTATGGCTAGTGGTACAAGATACCTGTTAGATCAAGTGGTGAATGTTGTTGGTGGCACCAACTGACATTCTCCTTAGAAGTTTTCACTTACACAATTAATGAATGTAGTTGCTAAGTTTAAACCTTTTGCACCCATTATGAGATCAGCACAAACTCTAAGATCTGTTTTGTTGAGTAAAATGATCAAGGAAGGAACCAGAAGGGTGGTCACCCGATTAAAACTGCTTTTGTTTGTCTTCTATCTAAAAAAGGGTACATAAAACTGCCATAAAAACTGTCACAACTTCAAAAACTGAGAGTAGATTGATACTGGAATCAGTCCCATTGCAGAATATCAGTCATTAATCCACTCATTGGAAAACCAAAGTGAAGACAATACAGTTGTTCATATCATAAGACACAAATATGGAATATGGAATTTTTTTGAAAGGAAAGAAATGTAACAATGCTCTGGGAATTAAGAAAAGAACTCTGAAGAAAACTGATCTTTGATCCTCTCAAACCGTACCTCACTTCTTGAAAATCTTCTTCATCAGCGATCTTTCGAATCAGGTAATCCCCTAAGAGACCATCCGTGACATTCCTCTCCCTCAGCAAGACAATATCAGATTCGAGAGACATCGCCATCTGACTCAAGGTCCCCAGAGAAGCGTCCAGCTCGTCTCGTGTAAGCCCACTACTGGAACCATCGGCTGCATATTTAATAGACGTAAATAGTTAAGAACATAAAATCACGTGGATTTGCTTGATGAAACGAAACGTACTGTAGGTAGTGATTCCAAATACTGTGTGAAAGTTTTGTTAAATTCTCCATACAACTTGAACTTAAAATTCTATATTAATATCATCAGCTTCACTAATCAAACCTCACTTCAACCAATCGAGCAAAACCAAAAACTATTTTGAAACTGTATTAATAAAATTTTGGAATGTGATTAAAACTAAGAACAAAAGGGTCTCTAGGTGACTACACTAGAATAAGGAATGACTCGCTCCTAAGGTTAAGGTTCATGTTCCTTAAATATAATTTGAGGCCGTCTTACTGTAGTTTAATAATTTATTCTCTTAGTCTTAGTAATATTCGATGGTTTGGTTAAATTGATGATAATTAACAATCAGGTAGTTAATGATAAAGGTAGCAATTGTAACAAGTGAAAATAAAGCAATTCATTAATCTTCTAAAAATGCACTGCTAAAGTTCACACAAATGGTGTCACATCTAACAAAACAGAGCATATATTTGCTGATTCAAATTTACCTCCTTGACCAATGGTGTAAATCACTTCTCCGTTTCCAGTCTCCAACCTCTCCGCTAGCTGTCGTTGGAGGAGGCTGTATCCATGATCGGTGGGACAGACCAGTCTTGTCTGTAGGGTAACATGCAAGATGTATGGTAACACTGTTAGCACTACCAAAATATTCCTTTAGAAGTTACACTATTTTAACAAAACAAAATATTATTTATAAACATAAGAAGAAAATTGACTGCTAAAATACACAAAGAAGGTCATGGAAGGGGCAACAAAGCATTCTGCAAGACTGATACGCTGAGAGGGAGTCACTGGTTGAAATCTTAGTTTTTAGTCAACGACTTCTTTGCTGTTCCCAACATTCTTTGGAAGACAATGTACACATACATACACACATGTTAAGTAGTCTTCAAGAATTTTTAGCCCCAATTGTTACATATTCAATTATTTATAGAGTTAATTGAATATGGATGAATTGTATCTCTAACCAAAAGTACTAAATTACAGCTCTTCTTGCTACAAAGGGAGAGTTAAACTCACTTTAAACCATTCAGTCCTTGACAATCAAAGAATAACTGGCACAATTACCGATGCTTTAATTACCACTGTACAATCATAACAGGAATAATTTATCCGTTTTCACATCGCAGAATACTGTGCAAAATGGTAAAATTACTATATAAGTCCAACTAAGTATAGCAGTGTTTTACACATCAACCATGAAGTATGTTACGAAAGACAAATATTTGAACACTTCTCTTTTTTTATTCTTGATTTTTTCTTTTCTCGCCTAAATTTGATCTTCCCTCCTGCTACTTTGGTGGACATAAAGTAAATTATGGGGACATTAAATTTTCCTTTAGTCACTCTTTATGGCACCACCGGCTTCAGGCTCTTGCAACCTCAATAAACAGTTTTAAATTATTAAAGAAGACGGCAGACTTACTTTAAGGGTGAGTTCGTTCTCTGTATCTCCATTGGTCATTTCAGGAGCAAAGAGGGCAGTCATCTTCATGGGTGGCATGTCTGGAGTCTTAGGGGACTGTATCCCCATACAGTCATCTCCAATTATAGCCGCGCACATCTCTATAGCTTCTGTCCAATTTCAGACAAAACTTGTCCCTTGACGGTTAGTGATCCACAACTGGGTCTGGGGTACTCTTTACTTTTCTTTTCTTTACAGGGCAATTTCTCAACACCAATAGGAATACCAACATAGGAAGACTTTCAGCTATACAAGATTTTTTCTCATAATGCCATCTTTCTTTCAGGTTAATAACTGTAATCGAGGTAACGTTAAAGTTCTGTGAGGAGCTGCAACTGAAGAATGAGTCATCTGGTTCACGATCAAACACATTGAACCGAATAGAAATTTCAATTGAATGAAAACAGAATAGCACGTTCTTGGGAACATCAAAATAAACAGGGTTTGTCCTTAAATGAAGCAAACAATTATCTGCAAAAGAAAGAAACAATTATCTGCAACCGAATTTTAGTCTTGATATGTCATACCATGTAAAAAAAAAAATATTTGAGTGTAATGTTTCTATGGCAGTATAGCTGATCAGATATTAACCTTTTTGGAATGATCCTTTGACAAACTTAATCATAACATTAACCTCATTAAGTGATGGCTGAAATGTTAACACTTTTCTAATAACTCAACCAAACAGGTGCTTTTAATTTCTTGTAAACACCAGAGCACCCTTGGATAGCAGTCAACATTACTTATCCTTGACAAATATATGTAATGCATGCATGGTAAACATGTTATTTGAGGCTATAACATTCTTGTTTTCATTTTTTGTGTTGCATACATGTGAGAAGTTATCCCCAATGTTGATATACAGTAGATTATGTTATCCAGGCCACTCTCAAGGAATCCCTTTTGATTAAAAGGTAATTTCTCAAAAATTATAAAAGTACAACCTAGAATGAAAGAACATGTTTTTTCACATGTCTACAACTTATCTTACTTAATCCTGTGCCTAGAGTCATGTTTTAAAGGTGATAGTGTGGATGGCAACATATAAGTTCCACAAAAACGTATTAACCAAAATGATACAAGTTGTTAGTTTGGATTATTGTCACTACGAATGTTTAAATCTTCCAGAGATGTGATTTCATGTGCTTTCTTCATTTGTGATAAAGTTATAAATAGGCTAGGCCTTTCTAAACACAGCATACTGTAGCTGTTTATGCAAATCAAAAGCACATAACCTAAATGTGATTAGTATCGCTGACAACCAGCTAGTTTCCCATTCAGTCTTTCCTTCAGTTTATACCAATGTGAGCACATATGTCACCTATAGTGGTTTTACTGTGAGACTCACAAGTTTGTCTTATCTCATGGTGAAATCACCAAATCTCCCATGGGAAAATTCTTAAACTGGTAAAACAAACAGGATACAAAGCTTTTGAAAAAGTCAAAGAAGGCTGCCAATAAATGCAATGCTGAACACAAATACCTAGTAAGTATTTTAATGAAATCAAAAACTTTTATTTGACATTGCTGCCTAGGATGTTTAGTAAAATCATAACTTTTGAGCTCTGGTCTCCAGGATTAGTTTTGGAAGTCCACAGGGTTCAGGTTAACACCTATGAGTATGACTAGTATGAGGGATAAGTAGGTCTGTCAGAGCTGTCTCAACTTCACCTCAATTTTGCACAAGACCTAGGCTAGTTGTAATTTAGGTTAACAGGCCTAGGCCTACTACTTAAGTGCCAATCAGCTTTCCTCAGTTGAACTACAAACATTGTCACACTAACATTACAATCCACATATGGTCAGTTCTCAGTCATTTCCTATGTAAAGCAGTTTCATATATGTGTCAGTATCAAATATCACCAAATTAACAAGAACTTACCTAATCAATAAGCAGATTTTACAGTGCAATTTGGAGAGTGGTTACAACACGATCATATGAATATTTTCTGTACACAACGTTATAGTAACACAAATAGTACAGTACTACAAGCAGGTCGAATCATCAATTTCTCCAAGCTCAGTTATAGCCTACAACAACAACAATAAAGCCTAGTGTTATTATATGTACACGTTGACAGCGTGTTGTGGCACACCAATGCTGTAACACTAACAAGTAACAATACTAAAGAAACAACGAAGAATCCAAAACAATTCCGTAATGTTAGAAAGTTTCCTCACAAATTACTTTAAAGTGCATCGAATGAAATCTTTATATACCAACCATGACATATGATGCAATAAACTTGTAATCTCAGGGTTATCCATTTCGTCAGATTCAATTCAAGCTTCCTGCACTTAACCAGCTGTAGCCTGTGGTATAGGTATGGTACATTTACTAAAGCTTGTTTACCGAATGGGGGCGGGCTAATAAAATTGACATTGCACAATGTGTTGAAACAAGAACAGGTACCTGGATTAAATATAAATAACTTCCAAAGAGTGTTGAGTATTGGTGACTAGTTCTGGGGTCTGATTTCATCATGTATTTCTGATTTCAGAAACTTTGATGGTCATCATTTTATTATGATTATGATCTGATTATGATTATGATCTTCCCGCTCATTTAATTAAAGGTCAATCAGTTTATTTCCTGATTGAATTGTCAACACCCCAGTCGCCATGGAAACCATATACATCACACGTAAAGTTTTGCAGTTCAAATAAATTAACATTTGCATATATATCAATTCCATTTTCCTTCTAAATCAAAACCATCCTCGAAAAGCAACCAGAAATAATTAATAAAACTTTGCATCGAATTTTGTGCGTGTTTCAAGAACAGTATGATGAAATGGATGATGAATCACAAAATTGCAAAAAGTTACATCAGCCGAACGCCATTGTGGCTACATATATTGATTGTAAAATTGTCTTTCTTCAAGGAAGAATGCTACGGTAGTCCAAACCCTAGATCTATGATGTAGACTATTCGAAGTGATTTTGGGATTGAGAAAATACAAGAGAAGCAACGTACGAGGAGTCTGGTGATGTATTGTTTTCAAGTGTCATGTTATCCTAATATTCCATTAGCACAAACTTCCTAATTTTTGAAATTCTGCCTAATTTGTTATAAATACTCATTATGTATTTTCATCGCATGGACATTTAATTTAAATGGTTTTTAGTGTTCATTGCCTTTTCGTTTTGTTTTCAGTAGGCTACTATAATAAATAACAAAAAATATTAAAGTGGCCGTCACATTGTTTTAAACAAAATTTCGGTTTACTGGGATATTCTCTAATGTACAAGTTAGGCATCACGGCTTCAGTATATCCAGTGAATTAAGGGACCGACCCTCTCCTCTGAATTTTCGCTCCTTTGCTGTGTCTAAAGTTAAGCTGGATAATCTTTACTCAATACAAGGTAGAAGGGGAGAATAAAGAGCCCCCTACGCACTGATGTCATTACATCATCAACATTACTTAACCAATGTTTTCACGTGCACCGCTATTTCGGTAGTACTTTCAGCATAGCATACTTGTGTTTTTTAGAGGGCTCCCCTCTTGTGAGGCATCATGTATAACTGCTTAATTAGTTCTTCAAGCCTTTTGTCGAATTTCATAGGCTCTCCAAGAGAAATTATAAATGGGACTAAACATTTCATCCATCCGGTGTTAACTCGATACTGATAGTTCGTTCGTATGACATAACACACGATTCCTATTGGTGGTGGTGTTTCTTTCTTCAATTCATGGTGTAATTTAGAAAAGATTGTGCGACAGACTATTGAAAAGGGAAATATCTTCTAATGCAAGATGACGGTGGTGACAAATAGACCCTCGTAAAATATACCCGACTATTTATGAGAGCACTTTATATCACTCCGAAGAATGAATGACGTATGTAGGGGTAGTGTTATATTGTTTTGAAATTATTGCGTAAATTTAGACAAGATTGTGCAACAGGATATTGAAAAATCAAAATTTTCTCTAATGCATCCATGCATGCTATTTGTAAGCATTACTACGGTGGCAAGAAACCCATGTAAATATATTTCGATATTGATAAGAGCAAGTTTGCTTCGCACCTAATAATGAATGGAGAATGTAGGGAAGTGGTAGGGGAGAGGAAGGCACACAACAGAGTATCTACTAATTCTCAAGTTGCGCCAGTTTTTACATATGTCCAGGACATAGGAGGAGGCAGAGGGGTGGGGGGGGGGGTGGAAATGGGGGAGGGAGGCTTGCAGAGTGTTCATGTATTAATCGCATAGATGATTAAGAGTGGTGCTTCAATGAATCTTAGTCTGGAGAAAGGATTTATATCAAAAACTAGTAGGCCGATGAGCATAAAAATAATAAAATAGTAGTTAACATATCAGTTCAGTTTCATTGATATTGAAATATCATTTATTCTCTCCTTCAATGAACAGTACTTCAGTTAAACAATTAGTCATCTTTCACTGTAATGATGCAATATGATGCTTGGCACTAATTAAAGCCTGTCAAAACTGTCCAGCACACACTACCAACTTTTGCATGGCAGCTTTTGATATGAGCAGGAGCCCATGTAGTGGTGGGGTGGGGTTGGGGGAGGGGGGTGTGGTTGGGGTGTTTGTGTATGTACACAAAACATTTTAAGTAGTTATTAGCACAAACCTTGTGTGTAGACCTTAATATAGAACTAATTCATAGCCTCAGTATGCCTTGGAATGCATCATTTCACATTTCAATTTTTCTGGGAGGAGTTACTAATATTTCATTTATGTTCATCGTATGGAGATTAAATTTGATGGAATATTTGTCTATATTCCCATCTCATTTTCCTTCGAAATAAAAACGAGACACCCCCCCCCCCCTACAATACAGTTATCTTCAACGACACATTGTCTCCTTTTAAGTCCTGGATACACACCTGATGTTGTAATAGCTTGATATTGATACTTCTGTAAAACACTATCAAAGACTCCTAAACGAGCCCAGGTCCTCGCAAGCTAGTCGTCCAACGTGCCTGCTTGAATGTATCACTGGTAAAGCAACATTGCTTTTTGCTTTTCCTTGTTTCTTTAATTCTTTATTTGCCAGTGGCATTCAATTCAAGTAAAGGTGAATGACCTCTGCACACTGTACTTGGATCTATAGGACTGTATTAAGGTATATTTTCTACCCAATTTTTTTATGAGAAGATTTAGAAAAAGAATCAGGAGTTAATATGCTGGTAAAACCAATCCTTTATCTACAGTGCAAGAGCCTGAACTGATTGGATATAAGAAGTCACAGCCTCAACTAGACAAAGAGTTTCATGATGAATATTTAAAGTGGATCGTGCTGCAAAGGTGTTTTTTTTATTAAGGAGGGGGAAGGGAATTCCTTCATGAAAGATCCAAACAGTCAACCAGGCAACAATTCCAAAAGTATGTATCCATCGAGGGTTCCGTTACTGACATTTCTGAGATCCCTGTTTGTTTAAGTCTGTAGGAAGTTCAAACTGCATTCCTGTTAACCCCTGTGAGGTACCCCTATCACTACTGGCCTAAACTAAGCAGCCATTTTCAACATGGAACTTTTGACCCTTTGGACCAGGCATTTATGTTTATCTCACCTGCAGTACCCAAAAAAGTTGTGGACTACTAGGTGGTCAATTTGAGCAAAAGATTGGCCTATTACAAAGCAGACCTACGAATTTACCCTGCCAATAGTTAGATGCAATACTGATGAGCTTCCATACGCTGATGTTTAAATGTCTGGATGTTCTACGTAGAGGAATAACCCTACAACGTGTCAATGATGCAGTGGTCAACCTGGCAAGGTTTGGAGATGTTTCGTCTGGATGGACCTTTGAAGCCATCTCGAAGACAAGATAGCTCTCTTCTACATTGACAATAAGTAGACTGCATACCCTCTATGAAGTCCTCGATGCAATACCTCCATGCGGTTCTTCAAGCTGGGAATGACTCAGTGTGTCAGTCCTTCAAGCTGGGAATGACTCAGAGTGTCAGTCCTTCAAGCTGGGAATGACTCTAAGCGTCAGTCCTTCAAGCTGGGAATGACTCAGAGTGTCAGTCCTTCAAGCTGGGAATGACTCAGAGTGTCAGTCCTTCAAGCTGGGAATGACTCAGAGTGTCAGTTTGGTCTTGTTTAGCTGCTTGTGTCACCTTTCGTCAAGGTTTAATTCCTATCAAGGAAGCAAAAAAAGGGGAAACTTTGGTACATTTCAAATCAACACAATCGCTGAAATGCGTCTTTGAAAATGGCAGCAATGACCTTACCATTGGCTTTGAAAGCATTGACATGCCTTATATAGCTAACCATAATTGACTTGGTATATGATGATATAAAAGCAATTTAATGATTCGAAGATAATCCCCTCATTTTGTTTTAACGGCACAGCCAAAACTTCCCTTAAGTTTTGTTGAGATTGCACAGATCAATGGGCACTTTTAATTTTTTTTGTTATGTCAGACAAAGCATCATTATTCTACATAAAACTGTGTAAACTTCCCAAGTTCTTGTGGTAAGTTATGGCACCTGAATTAGACTGCATGTAAGTAAACAGGTTCCTGGTTATAGGTAAACTGACAAAATGGCTGAAAGCACAAACTGATTTACCTTTTTAATAGCATCCTGCAAGAGAAGTATAGTCTGAGCAGCTTGTTTCTTGCATTCTGGTTCTGGATCTTTCTCAACAATATCTGACAAGAGAAAGAAGTCATGCAAAATTAGGAAAAACAAAACAAAACTGTGATGTAATATTTATGGAATGTTATTAAATTATTCTGTAAGCACCTCTTTTTCCCTCCTAGCAGCTCTGAAAATAGTGTCTACTTCTCTGTTCTCACACATAAAGAAAGAGTTAAATTGTTTGTTTTTTAGTGACTGACGTTTAATCCTTCTACAACAATGAATTTTTAGCCACAGGTGTCAGTGTTTAGACGGCATGTATTGCTTACTTGGAGATTTCTTTGCTACATTTGTGATTGGCTCTTTGAAGAGGTTCTAATTAAAATTAATATCTTTGGAGGTGTCTTCTTATTTCGACCAATAAACAGTTCGGATACAACAATATGATACACATATACAAAATAAATATGATATACATATACAACATGATTGGTAGATTTTTGTAAATCGCCCCAAGTTCAGCAGATCTGACTTACCACTCGAATCAGAAGGATATAATCATGATTTTGTTTTACTAACAACCGTGACTAATATGATCTTTTTGATTGAACTTTCACAAGTTTTTCATCGTCGTCCTGACAATAATTTGAGAAAGAGAAATAAATCGACTGAAATCAATCCAAACTTTTCATAGTTTATATTGGAATAGCAAATCCTATGTATTTTATAGGCTTTATAGCCTAGCATTTATTAATCAACTTCCAGGACAAGGTTCCCTAACCTGAAGTCCATCCTCTATTCCCATGATGGAAGGTAAAACTGAAGATTTGTTTATTTTCACCCTATTTTATGCAATTATTGTTGCAATGTAAGCCTACCATGCTAGATTTTAACCCTGATAGAGAGTACTGGACAGCTTAACATTCACTATAAAAATTACAAACTTTTGATCTGATGTTAAGGAAACACAATACAATGCCTGACTGGGCATCCATTAGCTTTAAGCTGAGGGAGAGGGTAAAGGGGATGTATGGCAGGTATTCCAAACAAAAGCCTATTATTAAATTATCAGTCCTAGTTTTTCTTGTTTTTATATTCCTTACCTTCAAGCCACATTTGACATTCAATCAGGTCAGACTGTAGATCCGTTGTTATGGTGTGAGTTGGCACACTGAGAATCACCATAGAAACAGCAAACATGATGGCCCTGCGAACATAACTGTTCAAAAGAAGGAGTGTATCAAAATTTTGGCCAAACAGGGTAGAGATAAATATTTTATAACTGAGAGACATAGTCCCACAAAAGTCAGCTAATCTTGAAAGCCACGAGTCATGCATTCAAGCATAAATTAAAAATATTTAACTAATGCTGAATGTGAAAGTTATAGATGACAAAACAATAAATTTGTCTCTGCTAATATTGTTACAATATTTGGTAGATCTCCCCCCCAAATTCAAGAGTAGTTAACACAAATATTGGTTAATGCTGAAAGTTAACTGAGAGTTAAGAAAACATTTCACTTGTCTAAACTCATACTCATAGTGATACAGGTTCAAAAAATCTCCCCAAGAAATGCACCGTGACATAAAATGCTCATAAAGGATTTCAATTTCCAAATTTTTACATAAAAATATAAAAAAATAAAAAAAGAAGAAAGCTGCATCCATATTGAATCACAACAAAACCATAAACAAAAAGACTAATGATCAAATTTTGGTGGCATCAGTTTCTGACAGTTGAAACAAATCAATTGTAGAACATGTACCAAAAACTCACGGTTCAACGTGATACCTGATCGCCCACGTGAATTGCAAAAGAGTCTTAGCCATTTGACGACAGATCTGAAAGAGAGTAGGGTACCAAAAAAAAGTTTCAGATTAGAGAGGGTGTTTTCTTCTTCTTTATCTGTTTAACTTATTTTCAAGTTCAGCAATTTCAGAGGTATAAGTGGGTAATCTTTTGTGATTCAAAGTTCAGATTTCACCAACAGGCTTCATTCAATTGTTTCAAGAGAATATTACAAAGATAAACAAAGCGATCTATACACAAAGCGTATATGTCAGAATAACTTACCGTTGTATTTTGAGCAGAATGGAGGATTATTGCTAGAGTGTGAACCAGTCTTCCAAGCAAGAAAAAGTCACCAGCAAGGAGGTTCATGGTATTCATTGGGCTGTCAAGAAAAGACAGAAAAACAAAAGGAGTGAAAAACCAATTCATGAGAAAGAAATTTTATGTAAATGCACCTGGGTGTTTTGTTAGGTTTATAGTATTTGTTAGGTCCCATTTACATTTAAATTCTTCACATTCCACTAGATCAACTCAGTTAATATGTGTAAGTACAGATTTCTGACTAAAATGGCTATTAACTGAAAACCAGCCGATAGCACTTAATAACAATAACAAATTTGCCCCAATGCTTATATGCAAACTAGACTTGCCCTATAGGTGGCCCATTTGGACAATTTTCTTTATGGTTCTTTCAAGACAAAATTCAAAGCACTTGTATTGACAGTGTTTTCAGGCTCTTGCAGTGTTTGCACTTTCAATGTAAGTGGACCATTTGTCATGAGAACATGTCCTTCATACAAAAGGAAGGTACACTATCATATATTAGAAAACTCCAGCAATATTGAATCAAACTTTTCTATTTCTTTCACTTTTATTAGCCTTTTTGAATCATTTCAAATAGCATGAGAATAATAAGGGGAAAAAAAACATCAGAATTATTGTATGCAAGTGTTCCCACTCACCTATCATATGTCTTCATAAGAGGAAAAAAGAAGTGGCCAGCTACCGCTGCAAATTTATTCGCCGATGCTTGAGGGCCTTGCTTGGTTGCCTAGCAACAGAAAAAAAATTCCCATGGCAAACTATGATTAACATGATTATTTTAAATCTATTCCTCTGGAAAGACAAGTGAATATTGTGATATCACACTTGAAATAATCTGACATTAGACATTAACATGATTTATTAATATTATTATTATTACTTTTATTATTATTATTATTATAACCTTGTTTTTTTTTCCTTCTCAAGCTGTGAGTTTTTCCATGACCTGTTTAACTTACAGAGGCAAACCTCCTGGTCTTACTCTCGACTCTCTTCTGGACAATTTCCCTCCAATTCTCTGTTCCCGGCATTTGGTTGATAGGTATAAGCTGGTCCTTGGAAGAAGACTTTGAGGTTATATCTTTTTGGTCTTGAGTTGGTCTAGAGAGTTCTTGAGCAGCAGAGGACAACACCTATGATTGGCATAAAATAAAATAATTAATAAATACCAGCGATTAACAGAGAGAATACTAATTGTAATTATCACATTAATCATATGTCCAGTGAGAGGGGTTATTATGGTGGCAGAATATGTGACATTAATGTCTTAACAAAACAGATTTTATTTGCTAATTCTAAACACTGTTATTTACAGGTGAATTATTTTTTGCCAGGTGAACACTATTTCAGGAAATTGATGACAGTGGGTTGCCTGTGATATCATGAGGGTAACGGTGTGTGGAACATACAGTATATCTAAATGTACGTAAAGATACAAAAAATGAGAGAATTAAAGTAACTCTAGCTATTTTATTGAACTGTATCCTACAAGAGCCAGTAAATAACTGATAGAGAAAGTAACTTAATGTAAGAACAAAGAAACATGTGCACGTATGACTCGAGATGAACATTTCCTAGGAACTGACGAGCAGACCCACAGACTTGGCACAAGCTTGAACAAAGGCTTGAAGTCATTCTGTCCAAAGACCAAAAAGATTCAAAATACTGCTTTTGGTTTTAATTTCCATCAAATTAGGATGCATCAGATACCATGTTCACTGGTTTATTGTTGCCATTGTACTCTCACTGTAAAGTTGGAAACCCTATCAAATCAAAGATCAAAATGATAGAATGAAAAATAAACCAAAACAGCAAGTAAAGCAAAACAAATTTACAAGGATGCTAAGATTATGCTCTCCTTTCATTACTTAAATATAAATTTACCCCTACACCAACGTTTTAAATGAGTGAGGTGTACGGACACTAACCTCCAACATATCAATCCGTTGCCTGATGTTGTAGTTACGGTCATAGAACTGCTCTGTGAGGTAACTTGCCACCTGGCAAGAGAAAGAAAAACACTTTTACAAAAAGTAAAAAGTAGCAATCAGCAATGGCTACAAGTAATTGTGCATAAGGGGAAAAATGAATCAAAAAAATCCAAATCAAATATTTTATCCCTTTGCTATCAATGGCCATGTATCCCTTGTTAATCCTCTCTCAGCCCATTTCAGAGTTGCATAAAATAAAACTGATGAGAGACTTGGTCACAAAGGGATGCAAGGTTCTATGGACTCTGTCTTTTTACCAATAACAAGCAATACAAGGCTATTAAGGATCAAAATCAAGCTTAGGAGTAACGTGCTGATTCTGAAGTTACTCGAACTAACCCTGCGACGTAAATTGCATGGTTAATGGTCCTTTAATACCTTCAGCATCAGTCACTCGGTAAAACAGTCTAGCATCTGAAGTAAAATGTCTCTCACTCTATTTAATTAGTCTTCCTTTTCAAATCAATCATGCTATAATGATAGTTAGCTGCTGTCTTTGGTACCTCAGTAAACTCCACAGAGTCCACTTCTCTCAATCTTATCTTTAGGCTATTGTTAATATCATAAACTGACTAATACTTAACTAGTTTAGCATTCTGCTAAAATTTGAGACAAAAAAAAAGGTCATTTTATAGGTGTATTTAGCAGGGGTGATAAGCAGTATAATTTGTCAGTTAAATCTGAAATAACAATTCTTTTTGAAAATCTACATGAAGAAGCCAATCAGTGGATGTCTGTTGCCTGGCAATGTTCTGCTTATGGTCAGCCCCTCATCCTAGCAGTGGTGTCACCAAACATTTCAATCTTGGGGGGGGGGGGGGTGGGGTACAGCAATTAATAAGGGGGGCACAAATGTTTATTTATGAATGACATTCTGGGGGAGGAATCTAAGGGAAGGGGATGTCCCACCCCCCTTATAGAATTTTTTTATTAATCAAGGGTCCTTAGATGCAATCCAGTGCTATATTTTGCAACTTGAAGTAACTTTATGTTCAAGAATTTTTGGGCTTAGCCGGTCCGATATTTATGTTTGTAATTGAGGCAGATAAAGTTCTTGTTTGAGTATAATTTGTAACACAATAAATTGCATCTGGTGGGGCACCTGGGGGGCACAATTTTTTGGGAGGGTACGTGCCCCCCCCCCCAGGCCACCCCTTGGCGACGCCACTGCATCCTAGCATCCTGAATATATCTCTCCAACTCACCGGTACAGGACAATGCACAGTCAATGCACACAAACAGGATAACTTTAATTCTGCAAAGTTCTCTGTGTGGTAGTTATCTTCTAAATGTAATAAAATTTTTGCAAATTCCACAGCAATCTAAAAGAGGTAAACAAAAACAAAAAATGAAAGAAAGAAAATGTCCAGAAGCCTAAATTAAGGAAAAATCGCATGGGTAAAAAAGTTGTAAATTCAGTTATACCTTAGTTTTAGAGTCAATATATGAAAGCAGAATGTTTGTTGAAATTGAAACCAAGATGGACTATTTGCCTGATTTTCAAATCTCTGAAAGCAAGTTCCAAAGCATCATCTTATTTACTGAAAACTCTCTGTTGCATTTGTACAAAAAGACTAATGAATGCAACAAAGGGATTTTATGATTTCATTTCATCCTAATTTGACGTTCTCAAATGTAAGCTTGACATTTAACTTGCAAGTAATTTGATATACAGACTTCATGACTGACAGAGACAACCCTACTGTCATTGAATGAACCTCACCTCTGATAGATCATCCGGTTTCCTGCGGACGAGTTTCTCTGCTACCTTCAGACTCGCTTCCACCAAATCAGGATTGTCTTTAGCAATTAATCCTTTGAACAATACGAGATGTACGTAACGATTAAGAAACCATCAATTTGAGCTGACACTCAGAGATTTCAAAATTACTCTCAAAGTAAATTATTTACTTTATTCACATTTGATGTAACAAAAAATTAGTAAACTAGAAAGAACAAGTTGGAATAAGTAACCTGAAAAATTCTAGAAGTGATGGTCTGTTAGAAGAATTTCTATCATTTTCTTTCCATCGAATGTTAAAGAGTCAGTTATACCCTCTCTATGTTTTTGGTTATGACACAACTAGAATGAAATATAAGTCTCTTGGCAATGGTCGCTTCTATTATGCAGGATCTCCCCTTTGGAATGAATTGCCTGCTTCTATACGTTCCATTGAGAGCCTGAGTTTGTTCAAGTCCAAGCTCAAAACACACTTCTTTCACATTGCTTTCAGTTAGTTGCAGTTTGTTTCATTTCATTGTAAAGTGCATTATAATGCTAGGCAGAGTTTAGGGCTATATCTTTTTACTATTATTATTAACATGGTGAATGAAAAATATGATAAAATGTAAATATATGACAAATTGTAATGGTTTGTGTTCGTTCTTTACTCTTACCTTCCATACAATCTCTAACATAGACAGGTTCCTTCACTTTGGTAACTTTAGTGTCACCTGACATGTCATATGGTTCCAAGTCATCATCGCTATAAAATAATATCAAATATCCACATAAAATTGAGACTTTTAAATATGTTCAGAATGCGAATGCATGTTCATCAGTCAATTTGGTCATCACATGGAAAGGTTTTCAAACAAATTTTCCACTGGCTTCCTAATCCTTTTGAAATATATGAAACTGAACTAGACAAGTCAAGATCATACTAAATGAGACTAAACAAACAAGGCAAAGAAATTTAAATACGATAGAGAAACACAAGGTTAGCACTGAAGGTTTTCAAAAGAAGGTGTTACACAGAGAAGATTATACTCTGTTACCACACAAAATACTGAACTGGGAGATTTGTATACAAACTGAGGAACAAAGTAATTATATGGGAAAAGATGAAATTAAAGCAGATGTTAATGATGTTGTAAGGGGATTGTGGTATGAAGAAGGTGGGTCACATCAAGAAGAGAGAGTGACAGCATCAGAGAACATCAAGGGTATTGGGTTATTGCTAAACAATACATTGCATTTAATAGCAAAGACTATGCTCATTAGCAATATGAAAATATACAAAATCAGAAATGAAAAATGATGATAATAAATAAAATAAAATAACCTAAAAAATATGCATGACCTGAACAAGTTTGAAATTGGATTATACAATCACATGGAAGAAACTAATCTGTTTTAATTCAATATTCAGTGTAAATCGGATGACCAGAGTCGTTTATTTTATTTTGTTTATGAAACCAGCTCATTTGACAGTTGTGGATGTTGTAGCTTAGTTACTTAAATTTCTTTCTCAGAAACTATCAGAAATAATACAACCATGCAAATGTCTCTAATGTCCATTACTTTTGTGACAATTTGTTTTTAAAGCCCTGGTAATTTGTTTGGTAAGTTAATTTTTTATTTAAACATTTTTTAACTTACCTGTCAAGCTCTAATTCATCTGGTTCTTGAACTTCATTAATCACATTTTCTTCTTGCTTGGAAACTTCTTCCTTGCTTGTGATCAAGTCAATTTCTTTGAGGTTACTGTAATATCAATTTTGAAAGCAATCCTGAATTGCCATCAATATATTAAATTCATTTCATTTAATTTTGTGAGGATTCAGAGAAAGTGCCATCTAACTTTATGTGATGTGTTTTCATGTCATCTTACAGCAACCATCCCTTCTAGTATAAATGTATCGGAGGAGGGGAGGGGTAGAGGTAGGGTGACCATGAAGATGAAAGGGAACACCTTAAACACCAAGGGCAAAGTCAAATTTGGAATCATATGGAACAAAGTTGCAATTTGAATAAACGTAGAATCTTTTGAGTTAGGTAAGTGCATGAATACCCCCTCCCCCTCTTTCAGCTTTGTTGTATAATATGGAGAACGGGGGGGGAGGGGAGGGATAACCAGACATATGATACTTGTCAATGCTTTATGTATCATGTACTAGGAAAGCTATAGAGAATGTGCAAACAAATACTGTTTTGAGTCTGCAAAGAAGGTTTTGTGGGATTCTTTCTTCTCACTCAATGAGTTTTGTGATATTTGCACAACGACTGTTAGGGAGCGTATGACTAGCTTGATTATGTTAGGAATGGGATTAAGAGGCCTTCTACTTGAGCAAACACTAGGCGTACCCCAGCCTTAAATTTGGTTTTACGTGGGGTCATTATCATACATTTTCATACTCTGATATTAAACATGAGAATAAATATAATAATTACCCTGCCCTTTTAATATCCAATTTCCTAAGCTTAAATTACAATAAATTCTTGCCATTTTACCTAATAATTTCATCTAATCCAGGATCTTGAGGCAGAGCAAGCAAAGTTTTGAGATGTCTGGTAGTATCGTCCTCCTGATATTCAAAGGTAAGGGCAGGTCCATTCGGACTTAATTTCTTTGTCAGCGTTTCCGCGACGACCATCCCCATGGTCCTCAGTCTGGATATAGGTGTCTCTAAATGAGCTTGCATACCATTCATCAACTTGTGGAGGAAAACTGTGAATAATATGTCAAATAAAGTGAAACTTTACTGGGAAAACAAACACAACAGCAGGAAGAAAGGTTCAGGACCCATGTAAAGAGGCAAACGTAACAGTTACAGCACCAAAGAAGGATAGAATTTGTTTGAAAATGACAGAAATTTTGTAAAGTTATGTGACACGTGAAAGATAGTTTAGACATTGGAGTATGCTAAATGTATTCCAAAGATACTACAAGTTCAAACAATGGTGCTGATGCACTTTTTTTCTGCCAAAAGATATAAAAATTAAGGCACTAATGTTGCTAGATGATACTAAAGTAAATCAACCACAGAAAACTGATCGGGAAAGTAGATGATCAGTTGAAAAGAACAACTAAAGTATTGGATAATACAGGATTCCAACCAGTCATATAAGGATTTACAAGTTCTGGACTCTACCAACTGACCTATCCATTCCCTTGGTTGGTGGTGATTCTCAAGACTTGACCACCAACTCCATGACTATAGCTCTACTTGCATTAGTTTAAACTATAGAATTTCCCTACAATATAAACACTTAGTTTACTCTGATGGACCATTGGCAAATTTGGTTAAACGGTTTCTAGAGATTACAACAGAAGACATGTAATAAACATGTGTTTTAGTAGTAATAACTTATTGAAAGGTTACTGTTCTAGCAATTGTGGACCACACATACATTTCCAAGCCAGGACTTGTGACAGGTTCATCAATAGGTATGCATTGTAAAGAGGAGCAAATATATTTAACCGGGTGCAAATATATTTAAGTAAGGACATATCATATTTAAGGTGGCACAAAATATACTGCTCATGACAACTTTGTGTATTATAGCCAAGGAACATTTTGGGTTGGGAGAAAGGGGTAGCTGGTTGGCAGAGGGGGGCACCAGATCTAATGAGGGAACCAGCTCTGATGGGGTATCCAAAGACTTACCATCTTTGTTCTCTTCTAAATATTTCTGTGAGAGGTGAGCTGAACTTATCAATATTGCTTTAGTTATGTACAAGTGTTGCTCATGTGAGGTGTGTTTGAGGGCACTGCCATCTGACCAGGCATCGAGAAGATTAAAAAGTACCTACGAGAAACAATTAAGAAGCATGTTCAGAGAATCAATGGTAAAAAAGAATTAAAAAAACAAAAAACAATGGAAGATCAGTAATTGGGTTAAGAACCATGAGCATTACAAAGAGGCCATAGGACATCCCATTGGGCATTTTTGTAGATGATTGTAGAGGAAATTGCTTTTTACATAAAAGCTTGGCTATAATACCCACCCCAGTCCCACCCCCTCTGAACATTTTAAGACAAACCTTTATGCACATTGCTAAACCTTCCTACTGAATGACTATTTGTTTGTTGAATTGAATGATTTAGAAAACTGATTGGTAAATTAATAACAGGAGAAAAATTTGAGGTCAATCATTAGAGTTATTCATCGTTTTTGGAGGGCAGATAAGAGTAGTTTCAGTTTTATCTCCTAGGCAACCTAACTCACAGCCATTTAAAAAAAAAGAAGGTTCTTTTACTTTAGATGGAAGGGTGTGGGAGGGGATGGTGGGAGAGTGTGGGAGGGAGGGGGGTAGACTATTTTGCTCCCTTCTCTCCAGCTGTAAATCTTTTTGTAACTTTCCTTGTTATTTGTAAATTAAATACCTTGATTATCTTTGAAATGAGTAAAAGAAATACACAAATATGTAATGAGAATCCTCAAGTTCAGCAATTGGTACAGTAATTATTTCACTGTGTTGCTATGGTAACCAAAATAATATGCATTGCCAATGCCAGCCTGCTATGTCTTCTGTGGTCTAAGCAGCACCCATGGTCTATTACATTCACACCTCCCACCCCCTCCTCCCCAATCCCCTCCTCTTTCCTAGTCTGGTTCCTTCCCTCCCTTCAGATGTCATGCTGAAATTATCCTACCTTCGGTAAAAGACAAGCACGACTTGGAGAATCTCCCAGGTAACCAATCACATTCTGTAGGACCAGATCGTTCTCAGTGTGTCGCAGTAGAAGGAATTTACTGGTCAGCAGATACTTTACTTTCTGGTTGTTTAACACAGCATCTCCAAGAAGCTTGGACATGTGACCATACCTGGACGAAGAAGAATAATCCACTAGAAAATATCAGTGTAATATGATGACAATATAATCACAGTATCAGATATTTGTTTCACACCGTATCCATACTTCTAGGGTCAGTTACAATTTATGTTCCTTGTGCTTACGTGTGACATTGTTCTAGGACATATCAATACATGTTTCGGGGAATTTATCAAATTTATCAATATCGCTGCTGAAATCTGAAGTATGTAATGGAGAGGATTTACTTGTCATTGTTCGCTTTCATTTCACATTCTCACTTCATCTATTCTGCATAAATAAACATCGCAGATACCAAATGAATAACTTTTTTTTACCTAGCTTGTAGGCTGTTATGTATTTCGGATCAACGTACAAACATTTTCAATAAACTAATATCAGGGACACCTATCAATCATTTTCCATGGGGTGGGGTGTTGTGAAGGCTGATGAACTTTTACACTAGATAAAATGATGACAAAGAAACACATATTACTGAATTGAACATACCATGGAACTTTCTTCAGCAGACAGTCCAGAATGATTTCTAAGCTTCTTTCAGGAGCCCCGACGATGATACGGACCGAGATACGACTCCAGACATAGTTGTTAGAAGAAAACTTCAATAGATGAGGCAATAAGTTATCAAATAAGACTTCTGTGAATATAAGATAAAGAAAATCTCACATGGAACTGATGCCATGGTAAGCAAATAAGTTTCTCAACAAAAGTGTATACACTGCATGGAAAATCAAAATGGCGAGTCTCACAAAGTGGATGTCAAGGTATCTATTCTTCTACAGTACATCCTTAAGTTTACCCTTGCTCCCAAAACTGTCTTTCTCTCCCTTGAATTTTTAAGTTTTTCAAATAACCTTCAAACTTTGCCCTCCCTTGTCTCCAACCCCTACCCCTTCTCCATCAACCCATCTCAGGGTCTTTTGTTTGCACCACTACTGCCGATGCTAAACGCATGTTGTAACTTCCAAATAGCAAACTTCAGCTTAGCAACTCACCTGAGTAACCACTCACACAAATCTTTCCAATCAACTGGCTGACAAACACCAAGGAGCAGTCTTTTGATTCTAAGATAACAGAAAGAAAAATAGTGACAACAGAGTAACATTGAAGCACAAATCACAACAAGATTCCAATACAGTGACACTAATAAAGCATAAACCTTAAAGCACAGCTTGGTGTAAGAAACAAACGTTCTTGCATTTTTTTCTCAACTGTTTAGCCTGTACTTTTCAGGAGTACATTTAGCTTTCCACTGTCACATGTCCTGTACATGAATAAGAAGACAGTCGCCATTATAATGCAACTTAAATATTTTGCCTAGAAGCCTCTGAATCTAGAATTATTGTAGTAGAGCATTGAAGCATACCTTGGATTGTCATGTGAACAAGCTGCAGGGTCTTCAAGATATCTTGTGCAAGAAGTTTAAAGTACTGCTTTGGCAAAAATATGTCCCTATCAAATGTGTAATAAAGAAGAAGAAGAGAAAAACTTTATAAAATGTTGCATAATGACAAAATATCTTTCTCTAACAAAAATTAAGTACACTTATTAGTTAAATCTGAGAGCTGGGGATGGACTAGGATGGGGGAGGGAGGTGGCAAGAAAGAAGAGCAAATGTAATGCCTGACTTGCCTGTGGCTCTGATAACACCACGAGAGAAGGACAGGGATTTAATAGTCAAGTCAAAATTGCCTGAAGTGACCAATAGACAGGAGACAGATGAAATCATGCATTTAAATTTGAACCCCTCTTCTGTGCTTTGACCTTTACCAAACAAATTATGCAACTTTTACTCACTATGGGGCATCCTTATATTAAGTATGAGATATGCAATCCATGTAAATTTGTCTTCTCGAGATGACATGTTAAAAAGCAACACCACTGGCTATAACCACTCATGTAACAACAGCACCTGTACACACATGTCACAGTGGTAGAATAGGCCATGAATGTCATCAAGGTCAAAAATTGCTAGTGACTCTCAGCACTAAAGCCAACAGGCTTCTACATTTAGCAAGTGCTGAAAAGAGAACCCTTAGTATTAACTTACCAGTTGTCCACCTTTAACATGTTAGCCATTTTATCTGGTAAACTTGTCAACAAGCTGATCGATTGATCCCAGGTTACTCTGGTCCTTTCCTTCATGGCTTTTCTTGTGGATGCTTCTTCCTCTGCTCCTTGATTGACCAAACAATGATGCCAAAATAATCCAACTAGTCTGTGAGATTGCAAGAATTCAGCAAGAAGAGAAAGGCACTTGTTCCTTTTGAAGCTGGGGCTGAAATAAGGAAATGTGTTTTGTTTCACATCCGTCATCCAAACACTGACAACATATAGTATGCTGAAAGGAGAGGTGCACTTTTGTTCTTGAAAATGTGACAAGTACTGTTAATATACTCTTACGTCCTGGCTGGTTTTCCTTTTCAGAAAACTAAGGTAAGAGACGTAAAAGCTGGTCTCCCCTAACCCTCTTTCCCAAATCGACCTTCACTGTAAAATCAACTTCACTCCTCTACATCTCAATATCATATTGGTACAAAAATGACAGAAAAAGCACTGATTTATTATTATGGCCTATGACTTGAGTGTTAATTGAAATTGTCAGGTCATACTATATTATATATGATAAAAGCAAAAACCTTTCCTTTCATGGACAAAGCACTGTATAGTAAAAAACAAAGAAAGTGATAAAGATACATAGATATTAATTTGCATACCTGCTATTAAAAATTGATGAACAGAGGACAACCATTGCATCTTCTGGAGGTGCCGCGAGAAATACCTCATTGAAACACTCCTCTCCATGTTTTTCACGTCCAAACTTTCCGAACCAGTCAAGGCCAAGTTGATTGATAAGATGTTCTGCAAGTTGCACATAATGCATCCTCACAAATTCTCTCTGGATTACCTTCCATTGAACAAGAGTTCTGCTTCCAGGAAATTTTTCTTGAAGCAAAGCAACCTGATCATCAGTAAAAGTGGACGGCTCCGTTGTTGGTAGTAACAGCGTAATCAGTTTGAAGATTTGAACGGCTTGGGAAGCATCTTGAGAATTTGACAGATCATGTCTACAAGTAATCACCAATGACTGGAGATGAGCTCTCTCTTCGGTACTCCAGTTTATCCCAGCCATCTGTCTATATTGTTATTAAAGAACAGAATGTTTCCAGTGCTTAAAGAACAGAATTTTACCTGAACCTGCAAACATTTGTTAAGTATTAGGTAACCCTCCTCCTGATTTTATGTGCAAACTTCTTCTTGCCTTCTGAAATGGGCTGCTTGTATGATTTCACCTGTAAGACCCAAAGAACGATACTATTCAAGAGCAGAAATCTAACACAGGCTAGCCACGAATTGAAAGTAGTCCTATAGGCCTAAGCTCTCTAACGGTCATATACAAAACGAGAGATTTTGCTGGCGCATGATCTGTTGGGCGGGGCTTGCAAATTTGATTAAATTTTGTAGAATCTACAGATTCGTTAATAAATCTGGGGAATTTTATTCAGCTCAAAATGTTTAACGACAGATAATTCAATAAAAATAATGAATATGAAAATTGCATACAGAACGATGTTAATAACTGTTATTTTCACTGAGCTTTTAGTTTTAGGGCAGTAAGCTTGAAAGGTAAAAGTGAAAATTTGGCAAACACATATTGAGACTTTAAACAAAAACATTCCAGTACTAATAGTAATATCAGGAACAGACTATGCAACTAAATTTTACTAGTAATATTACTGGCTCATCGGAATATACATACAAAGTGGCTATTCTTACGACCATTCGTAAGAATAATTTCCGAATATGCACGCATGCGCAGTTGCTATTTTTATGACAGGCGTACTATTTTTACAACCAGGAGTAACAATAATTTATTGGTTAGGGTTAGTCTTAGGGTTAGGATTGGGGTTTAGGGTTAAAGTTAGGGTTACCCCTACTACATGTGCAGTTGCTTTATTTACTTTACTGCGCTTGAATTCGCCTTTGTCGTAAGAATAGTTTATAATTTATTATTACGACTAGTCGTAAGAATAGCCACGGCCATATACATAACTATTGCCTAGGCTATGCCAATGGCTAATGTTGTGCCCAGGCTTAGCTCAGTTAGGCCTATCATTTCTGCGAAATTATGATAGGTTTAATTGTCTCAAGTTTCATACTCAATTGCGCAAAAGAAAACAATCTATTGCAAGTTATTTACCAGTATCCGATCACTTTTCATAAGCTACAATATGATCACACCTTCAAATCCATCGATTTATGTGGAAAAGAAATCCACGATGTATTAGGTTGGATTGCTTTATCCTTGGTTATGTTTTACCGTCTTGAAGCTATCTCAAGATTCATTCATAGATTCAACTCTCTATTTGTTGGTCGGCCCAACATTAGCAAGGTACCACTGTGGCTGGAGTTGCATAGTATCTGGTGAGTACTAGGATCCTGAATATCTAAAACACACTTGCCAAGGTAAATAGTCTCCATGATCTCTGACACGTGAAATTCAACGAAAAGTCGCAATTTGTTCATTCATAATTAGTCTCAGTCCCAGGTACCCAAGTACTGGTGGTAGACTGTTTTACGTAGCCTAACACAACAAGTAACAGTTACGCTATACTTTCGTGGCCCCTAGTCGATACGTTTATTTAGACAAGACAGTAACTTAAGTTTATGAAAGCACGAGACAATAAATCGGAGACATCCCAATGTTCCCCCGCCCGATGGTATAGGAGGTTAGGCCTACTAGCGATGTGAAGCGGGATAAGGTGGGGCAGAAGAGAAGGGGAGAGAGCATGGATGTACGACCATCAGTACTTACTCTATGACCATTGATTTGCACTTTGTTACAATCCTTATATGACTACCAAGATTGCTTGATCAGATCTAATCCTCAGGTTATTTATCTCTGAATTGTACATGCAACCATGCAATTTATGGTGAGATCTCCAATCAGTTCTGTAATTAGCTGAAAGGTGATAAGACAGTATTTAAGAAACCTTGACTGGGAGTTTCATCACTGAACTGTCGTCGATACGGACACAAATAGCTCATGATCATAAAATTAGATACAGTGCCTCTGCAAAATAGGAGTTGAACCATAGTTCTTGATGTGAGTTATAGTTTTTATTTACAAAACACTAGTTACTAGCATGGACCTCATGAAAGTAACTTAAAGCAGATCTTGGTCTGTAGTGTAAATTTTACAAGCACATTAAAGGAGAATGTGTTTTTCCCCAGACTATCATATAAAACAGTTACAACTCAATCACAAATTTCACTTTCTTCTCACTTTTCTTTTTTATCCTAGGTCTAAAAGTGGCATTCTTTTGGAAAAACACTACCCTGCCCATGCTCTGAGAGGGTTTTCCTTATCACACTTGAAGGTGGAATGTGTGCTTTACCTGGGGAATTAGTTTTGTCTGATGTTCACAGAGAAGTTTTTCAGCCAGCCAGACAATCATCTGAAACCAAAACAGGTTAATTCAAAATTGCAGATACTACATAAAATAACAAACAGGCCAACTTAGTTGTATAAATTTGCTCTCTAGTCTATAGTGATTGTAAAGAGTATTGCTTGCATGAGCAGAAAGTTTGAAATGTTTGCTGGAAGATAAGCTGGGACTTAAATCAGGTTCATTTTCTTTTCTATGCTTTAACCTTTTGCAAAGAAAGTATTTTTCCACTTCTAGATGTATCTTGAACAGCATTAGATGTTGGTGATAGATATAATTGGAATTTTGTTTGCAGTTAACAAAAAAATGATGTCCAGTGAATAATTAAATAACTCTTCAATGAAACTTCACAATATTTTCTTCTGTCATTACATAAAAGACTTTCATTGTTCATGCTGCTATAAACAAAATATAAATATTTATATACAACAGCTTTTTAACTGGATTGTTTAATCTGGGGGAAATATGTGTCTAGTTATGCATCATTTTGATGTGTGATAGTAGTAATTTGAGTAGAAATCAACTGACTTGCAGTATTTGTGATATATTTTAGCCTATTTGTTTCATTTTCTATGGTATCAAACCTATATGGTGGTTCCAGTCTTATAAGAGCATATTAATTAGTCATTATATCTTATGTATTCTGGAGGTGTTCAAACAAGTTTGACAATACTTAGAAACCTTGCTATGGAGGTTGGAAGTACAGTGTCATTTAAGCTCTGGTGAAAATTGGCAGATATCACCGATGAAGTTTACTCACCCCTCCGTCCCTCATAAATAGTTGTAGAAGAACTTGTCAAGACATTTCAAACATAATTTTGATCTGTTTCCAGTTTTATCAAGGTTCCAATTTTCAATCATTTTGGATGGAACGACAGAAGATAAAGAAGAGAAATCTGGACCGGACAAAGATCGATTTGATGAGGATGGAGATCTTATTGTTATCAGGAGACAGGAGAAGACGATGACAGAAGTGATTACAATAGGTACAGTACCATTGTTTTCAAGCAATCATATCAATTTACCACTGCACCAGATATTGATCTTTGCTATCACCCTTGACCTCTGTTTATTTAGAAATATGACAATATTTGTTATGTATGATACAGAGTTTGACTTGGAAAGAACTCAAAAGAAACTCAGCTAAGCTTGTAGGTATGCATAAGCATATGGTTATACGAATAACAGAAGAAAAAGCCAAACAACACAATTTAGCAATCACAAAAACGGAGGAAACAACAAGAAACCATTCTGTGATTTATTGATGGTTATTAAGTAAGTACTGTTTTTTCTTGAAAGAGCATAAGAATTATGACAATTAATGAAAAAAAAGAGAGACTTCCAGAGTTTTGGGCCAGTGTACAGTATTAAATATTGCATATTACTGCTGGAACTATACGATAGCAAATCTCAGAATTGTAGAAATTTGGAAAATTTTGATTACATTGAATTAAAAGCAGGCTACATCGTTTGTCTTCCCACATAGGGATCCTGTTATGACTATTTGGTGTCATCTACAGGTGTCATTTTGGAATCTTTTCAACTTTTCTAAAATTTTCTCTAATAGTAAGATCTCCTGTATTGCTCTTTTATGTATAACAGAACATATGATGTCAACTGAAGTAAGCAGAGTTGGTTTACAGGTAAACGTTTACTTTTTGCATTATTTGTTTTATTTTTAATCCCTCATTACAATATACAGCTAGTATCATGTGATACATCAATTGGGAAACTGCATATGCATGTTTGCACTTGGAATGCTTTGCATAAAATATCGTGCGAATCGAAGCCTGTCGGGTCAGTCAACATCTGCTGTTGAATGTTTAAATTATGAGCAAAATGAGATCATAGACAGTAATGTAGACATAAGCTGTGTTGCTTTTGGTCTAGATTTAGTGACTACCATTCCCCCCTCCCCCCTTCCCACCCCTTCCACTCCCATTAGCCTTTTTAGTTGTCTCAGGTTTGAATGAGAGAGGAACCAGGAGTAGGCAGTGACAATTTTAGAAAGCTTTATGATATTTTTAATCATCTATTGACCTTCTACAGGTTTGGATGGCCTCCTTTCTGCTATGTGACTTCATTATGGCAAATTCTTCCCTCTTTACTGATCAGCATATCTTAGAGTTAGGGAGCGGAACTGGAATAACTTCTATCTTACTCGCATCCACAAACGTTGCTGGTATTTTCTGCACTGGTAGGTATACGTCTAAAGTATCGGAGTAACTATATAGTTACATTGTATCTTTGCCATACTAGACATCAAAGTTCAACTCATCGGTGTATAATTATTAAACTTTTGATTTGAGGCATGTGTTTAGCTGTCTTTTCAGACATTTGTAATAAATGCAATGTTAAACTTTTGTGACAGTGATATTGAACCATCTAGATTTCCAATTTGAACACAGGAAGGCAAATTGCCAGTCAGAACAGTTCTTGCACCATTCTCATCTTACAAGTCATATTGCTATTTATGTTCAATTTAGGAACCACCTTCAATATCAACTTTTGGATATTCCATGCATTTCCTTTGATTGGTTTCCCTCACTTTAGATACTGGGATCGATGTCTTAATTCAGTGTCAGAAGAACATCTCCAGCAATACTCACCTGACCTCGAGAGACGGGAAGATGACACCCGAAGCTGAATCAAAGGTTCTGGTGAGAGAGTTGGACTGGACTCATGACAGCCTCAATGAAGACACCCAGAATGCATTTCACTGGAGACAGAATGACAAAGAGTTAATGCAGCAAGTTAAGTTTATAGTTGCTGCTGATGGTAAGTACCAAAACCAAGACGTTTACTTGCAAGGTTTGGCGGAGGGAGGGGGGGGGGGATGGGAAGGGGATCAAACTAGGATAGAAACATTCAAATAGGAATCTTCTAGCAGAATTAGTTTCTAACATGCTAGCTTACATGTTCTTATCAAAAGGAAATAGCACAAGTTTTATATTTTCAACAGGACTTAAATGATTAAGATATCCACAAAGCAAATGGGTAAATTAGTGAGTAGTTGCCAGGCTCAATTGGAAACAGAAAAAAAGGAAATTAATAAATAACAGTTTTTGTCCTCTGGAAAGAGTAATGGAACAGGGAAAGTGGAAGCAGGTATTAATTATTGAAACATCCATCCAGTGAAGAAAAAAAAACCCCAGAAGAGAAAGCCCTGTTGTTCCTCCATCCCACTTGATATCATCTCCCTACCATGATGCCCTTGTGGAAGATGGATTATTGCATTATTGTTTGATCAACAATTTTTTGTCTTTTTTCTTTCTTTCCCCCATCGTCTGCAGTGATATATGATGACAACTTGACCGATGCATTTTTCAGGATTCTTCAGAAATTAATGAAAGAGAACCACATTCAAAGAGCATTTATTGCTCTAGAGAAGAGGTCAGGAATACCTTTTTCATATTTAACTGGCTATCACACTCAGATTATTTAGTAAAAACAGTATTTTGAGATGAAACGAAAGACTTGTCTATGCTAGAATCTCTGTTATTTCAATGCAACTCATTTAATAGTCTGATAGTTATAAGTCTCAATGATGTACTGTAAATAGGACAATTTGGTTGTGTTTAAATCTCTGTTTAATATTGTCTCATTAGTTGGGGCAATAAAGTTGATAGAATCAAGAAGAATCAAGAGGTAATTGCACCATTTTGAGATAACAAAAAGCTTGGATGGTGTCCTTAGTTTCATCGTAAGCAGTCTTGTTTTGTGGATTGCTACTGTAGGTATGTTTTGTACAGACGGTCTAACTGTTAACTAGGTATCAAACACAAACTGATTCTGCAAAGTTCAAAAAAGCAGTGTTGCTACATGTAACTATTCCATGGTCAAGACAGATGTGTCAAATCTATAAGTATCTATATATATATATATATATATATATATATAGATATATATACAAAATTTACATTAATCAAAAGTAGGAATGTTATGAATTCGAAATTAATGATTTAATGATCTTTATTTTTTCATGCAAAATATACTACTGATTTCTAGCACTTGTCATTTGTGACCAAGGTCACCTCTGATCAAACGATAGTTAGCATTCATGAACCGACTCTTGGCCATTTCAAGACTTTTGTTTTGTGTACATGTTCAGAAAGAAAGAGAAGTTGAGACTAATATAATTCACAAAAAAACTCTGCTAAATTCTGAAATGTATCATGAAAAATTTGATCCAAGTTATACCAATAACGATAACATTCTGTTGGTACTTGCAGTTATTTATATCACAACAGTAGATTTATGGAATTTTACAAAGGTCATTAGGGTTTTTGTTTCCAAAATAAACATTTTCAGGAATAGCTGTAAATCCATTCAAGTGATAAATACCATTGACGATAACATTCTGTAGGTATTTACATGTCATGTTATGTCATAACAGTAGTGTTGCGGAATTTTCCAAAGGTCGTTAGGGCTTTGGGTTTACATTAACAGGGTTAACTGTATGGATTCCATTCTCAAATGACCTTTGACCATATGTTTTTAATGATGTCATTTATACCATGCCTCCTTAAAAATGATTATACTGGTAATCTAATCCTCATATGCTTTAACACAGATTCATCAAGTATTTTACCACACTTCACAACAGGGTTAATACTAACATTGTTCTCTGCTCACAGCTCTGTCAAGTATTTCTAAAAGTCTAATCCTTTCTGATTCTGATATTCAAGAAAAACGTCTCTCCTGCCACCTCTTCCTCCTCGTTTAGGATCAACTTCAGTTTGGATGATCTGGATGTATCCTCCCCTGCTCACGATCATTTCCTTCAATGGGTAGAGGTCTTGAAGAAGACGGAAGGTTTCGACTGCCGACAGATGAAAACATCATTTCCAAAACGTTTCAATTACACAAGAACTAAGCAACTGGTAAGCTGTCATGCTGGTTGAAAAATATTGAAATCAAGGTTTTTGCCACAAATTTCTTTTCTTAATGGCTGGTTCGTTTCTAGGAATAAATGTCCTGCCCATCGCCTGCTCTTAAAGCTCACTGAAAAGGAACCCTGGTACAGGTTTTTGCAATGTATATAAAGAATTAATTGAAAGAAAAACATAATAAAATCAAAGTTTGCCTGGAGATTAACACATAACTAGTTAGACCTTGCCTCAAAGGCTGGGAGCCTACTCCCAGGAAAACTGGGAGAGTTGGCACTGGGCTGCCATATGTAATGCCATTAGGCATTCCACTTGGAGCTACTGTATAATCATCTGTTTTGCATTTCCACAGGAGCTATGGCAAATAACCTTCTCTCATGTAAGGATTGAAAGTGAAGAGGTTCATCCAGGGAACTAGCATTCCTGGTGACACATATCATAACAATGCACAGAGATTGCATAATAGCTGGAGAAGTCCGAAACCACCTGAAGTAATATGTTCATCAAGAGCATACTTTGATCGCCCCGACAAAGATCACCAACGTACCAGCTGTTGATACCAAGTAAGATATCCCTATGACAGAGATTCATTTCATTAATTCTCATGAACAGAATTAATTTGACCTCTGAAAGGCATAAAAGTTAGATAACTAGACAAGAAGGTTGGCAAATAGAGGAATTTGGTCCAATAAATTAAAAAAAAAACCTGTTTTTTTGTCATTAGCATCAGTCATTGTTTCATTTTGTGGCTGGTCAGTTCCCTATGAAACTGTACCCCAGGAAGCTGTTTGTGGATCATTTTTAATGGATTTTTTTGCAACAATTATTAAAAGGTGATGCAAATGACAATAAACTGCTTTATATCTTCTACAAAGACTCATACTTTACAAAAGTTTACAGCTTAGTTGCCATTCAGTCATCAAGTCCTTTGTTTCTTTAATAGTCTGTGGGAAATTATAAATTGTTCAATTTTAAATTTCATTATAGCCTGTCATTTTTCTATCATCATTTTGTTCCTTTTAGCAATTAGTTTGTCTACTACACCTCACATGATACATGGTGCTTTTGTAAACATTTTTAGTCTCCTTTGAAAAGGATCCCTCTGTATGGTTGGCATGTTATCTGGCCTTGTTAGGCCTGTGACTTTATATTAAGTAGAAAGTAACAGAAAATTTTCTTTTCTTTCTCACCTTTGGTCTCAATCTGGCTGTTTGGTACTTTCAAGTACATATTCTTTTTGTATCTGCTTCATAATTAGATATGTTCCACCAGTAGCCATCTTGTGTTAACAAATTTACATTTTGTATGTACGTACGTACGTATGTGTGTGTGTATGTGTGTATTTATGTATTTATGAAAATGCTTTGATTAAACATTTCTTTATACAATTTTCTATCTTTACAGGAAAGATTCATCAGAATTCTAGCATCTTTATTGGTTAAGATGAAAGGAAGTTTGAGATGAAATAGACACTGTATACATCTCAGGTAGTTTTAATGATAGAGAGTGAACTCTTACATAAATCGCTGTTAGCCTACAATAGGTTTCATTATGATTACGTGGTAATCATTTTCAGAGTTGTCATTCTTCCTGTTGCAAGACAGACAGTCATGCTGGTAACACTTTCCAAAATGCTGCATCATAAAGCAAACTAATAATTTCTGTAAATTATTAGCAAACTAATAATTTGTTATCCTGCGTCGCTAAGGTGAAGTGCATGGAGGTTGTCTGCCTTATTGGAGCACAATGAATAACAAGTGTATTCTGGTGTATTCAGTGATTCAAAGTTAAGCAGTCATATGGTGAAGAGGTTATTTCAATTCATTGGCATTTTACCTATTCACTTAACTTCTAAGGAAATATAAACGTTACTGTAGTGAAATGTATTTTGTGAGTTTCCGTAGTGTTGTCTGTTATGTAATATTTGGTGTAACTTTGTTTGGCCATACTTCAAATTGTTCAGATTTAGATGCTTATTTATTCGACCACGTTTGAACGATTCCTTGCGTGATTGGCTTGTTGAGCCCTCATGATTTTGTGTTACGTAATTAGTCCTTTTCAGTGTCCATTTGGTATATATACATATATATTTGGCGCACATGAGAAAAGGACTACTGGCGTTGGTTGTGTAGTATATTTTACATGCCAGATATTTAGCCATCTGAAATGACTTGTATCTTGTGAAATGGTTAGAAAGTATTGCTGTTTGTATAATGGGGACCAGTTGAAGTGGTTTTCTGATGTTCTTGATGTTAAAGGGCTAAAGGAGGTATGTTGGTGCTTATAATATAATAAGTTAAAGGCTTTCTTCGTGTGTTTGTTGGTTGACGTTTGTGCAATAGTGAAATTTGTCTAGTTTCATTTGTGTATAAAACAAACTATAAAATGATATATTTTTGTATTATGCACTGTAAGTTTTCTATTTTTGTATTTCGATAGTATAACAGAGCCATGGAGTCTGTGCGTCTGCGAATCGAATAAATTGCGGTGACTCTGACTTCTGCATACTCCTCCTTATTTTCGTCTCGCCACGACCGTTATATATTATGCTTTTGGATCCTTTCTCTGGGAGGAGACAATTTCTATCCTTAGCTAATTCAGGAGAAATATTATATATAAAATATTATAAAAATATGTGACTAAGGAACATGTTTACTGGTTGTGTATGGTCACTTCCTGTGCTCCCTAACCCTGCATACTGTGTCATACATAAGTAGATGTGTGGGCAACTTCCATTTCTCAGGCAAAATTAAGTTTGCTCCAAAAGACAGAAAAGACAATGACATAATAATTGTAAGATAATCACATAAATGTATTATCCCAACTTAATCAATTATTCCACAACTTTGCTTTCTCTTTTGCCATGTTTTACACTAACGACTTTAGCAACTGATGAATAAAAAAGAAAAGAAAATGGACATAAGAAAATTGATGAAGATCTTCCCCAAATTTCAGCTCGAGGTCCTGTGGAAAGAAACCATTCTTATTGTTCACACTGCAGGTGAAAGTATTTTACTTTTTATTCAGGACTCTGAATTTCAGAGTTTGGCAGAGGAAACTCAGATCATCATAAAAGTTTGTAAAATATCTCAAAGAATGAACATTATTACTTTTCTTCATTCCTTGCAAAAAAAGAAATTAAAAAAAAAAGAAATCCAAAATTTAAATAATAGTTGAAATTTTGCACATTTATTCTTGTACAAATAGATACACTGTAAAAGATTCTATTATATGTTCCCAAAATACCGTAACAACATCTCCATACAGTTCAAAACTTCCAAAGAGATAACAAAAGTCTCTCTCACTTGAAGCTGACATAAATATCCCACCCTGAGGGCTAACGAAAGTCAGAATGTAACAAACCTTCTCAACATTCAAGCAAACAGCAAAGAGTGTCAACAGAATGTCTTCTATCATATCCTTCCCAACAGGTATGCAATTAATCTCCTGTATCTCAACCCCCCTCCCCCACCCCCTCTCCAACAACATGTCTCCCCGACCTTTCATTCATTTCTGAACAAAATACACTAAGCTAAGATGTATTGTTTAATACTCAACAGGAAGTAAAATCCTGAAAAAATTACTCTTTTTATCTTCAATAAAAAAAGGAAAAGAAAAAAAATTATTTGAAATTCATAATCTTGTGACAAGGTCTGAAAGAAGTTTGCCATCGATACTTTGTAATAATTCTATTTCAATATAGAGCGAATACATGACGATACACACTGTATATTTCTCGGACAGCCAAGAAGGTCTAAAAACTGACTCTTAGGACTCGTAAACTTTTGACAAAATAAATACTACACCTTACGACCCCATTATGATTATTCATATCCTACAACCAAGTATAATGTTTCACTTTCAATCAAGCCTTTATAATTATTGATGAGGCTTGATACTGGTTTTCATAACCTACCACAAAATGATTTCCTTCACTTCTTCATTTAGATTCTTTTATAATTACTTTATGACTATCCTTAGATTTTAACAAGTGTGTTTATATATAGAATTCTGTTACCATAGTAACATATTCACAGAGAAACAAACTCGACTAACATCGTGACCTAATATGAGAGAGATTTGTGCATCATAAGCAAATCCAATCACATGGGTCAATGACCATGATACACTGGCTTGCTTCTTTTCAAAATTTTTGTGAATGGTTGAAATCAACTTATACGCATGGACAACCTCTGAGGTAATTACAATCAATGAAAGGTTATAATATATATTAATTTTCATGTTAACCAGATCCTATGTGGTTATTTAAGCATTAAAAGTACACTAAATTGATACACGTTTGGAATATGATATGTACATATATTCTGCGTATCGGTGTTGTTCAATTTCACAACACAGGAAGTGCTTTCAATCCAGGTCAGATGAAATCAAAACAAGTCAAGATTTTTTTTTACAAAAAAAAGAGTAAAAAAACATTTTACTTTGGTTTACTGGGATTGCATTTGGTTAACAATTCAAGTAATATTCAAGCAAAGAAATGGCTATATAGGGATTGCCACCAACTAAGGGTTGGATAGCTCAGTTGGTAGTATGCAGGAATTGTAACACAGAGGTTACTGGTTCATATCCCATCCTAGCCATAAAATTCATTGCCCTTTTTCATTATTTATAATTACCCTGTCAGTGTTCCGATCTTGACCATAATATAAGAATTGTAAAATGTTTCCTTTAGGACTAAGTATTGCTGAATGTTTTGCTTCGTGAAAACAGAAAAACAAGACTCGGACTGTTTTAAATATAATTATTCTAAATTATTATTATTATTCTACTGGTATTACACCAGTGAATAAAATAAAATCCATTCAATACCATTAACAATTGACTTGTGACCTGTTTTGGGGTTGTGGTGGACAAGTTTTGGAACCAATGCCATAGTGCAACTCCAAACAGACCGATTGTAACTAGTAAATAGTATCTTATAAACGAGTCAATACTATTTCTCTTCTCGTACTTGGCTTATATTTAGCCTCTACATTTACTGGTTGATATTAAATGACTTCTGTTCAGACTTAAATATGAAAAGAATGGGAGACCTGGATACAAAACGATGTAAGCTAAGGCTAAATGTGTCAATGTTCGTTTTTACAAAGTACTAATTCTTGAGGTAATTAAACAACTGTTGCGAATGCATATACCACAGTATTAACATTATATTACCTCTGTGCATGATATGGAAACATTACATCAATGCATTCAGTTAGTTCTTTGAGATTTAGAACCAAAACTGAATATGCATAGCAACCACTTAGCTACCATTCCTCTACAGAAAACAACAATTGTGAGTTGTACTAACAGCTGCTTGCAGTCTGCACAGAAACCTGACTTGAAAAAAATAGAGAATTAATCCTGGGTTTGTCTTCCAATTACTGAAGATGGAGAGGGCACCATTTTCAATATAACTACAAGGCAGCTGTATTATTGAATATAATTAATTTAATACCAATTATTGAGATAAAAAAAACATTGATCCCATCTTCCCCACAAAAGAAATACCCCATAATCCACCTGGGCAAACCTCATAAGTACACAAACAGCACAGTTTTAAACTGGTTTAGGATATCTCTCTCATCCCTGCTGGGTTTTGGAGCTGGAACTAAATTTGTGTAAGGCATAGCCAGTCTTTCAGAAGTATCATAAATAAATTGGGGAGTAAGGAAATGTCACCCTTAAGAATCTTATAAAGTCCAACCAATATCCAACACCGCAATTTTAAGTTGATGATGAACAAGAGCCAAAAACGATTAGCTTCTCTAGGAGCCTATGAAAATACCAAATATTTGTCTCGTTGATTGTCAAAGCATAACCAGAAATATGCTGTAAATACTAAAGAAAAGCAAGAAAGAATAGCTAGAAACAAACAAAAACAGGTTTGAAAAGGATGGTCTTCCCACCTATCGATCATTTGTGAGTCCCAAAGAGTTGCCACAGCTTTCCTCATAATATGTGGAGTGATCTCAACATACTCCATTAAAAAATTACCTCCTAAAGATACTGCAAGTACAAGCGACCTCTAGATGACCCGTATCCCAGAAAAAAATGTTATATATATATATATATAGTTTAGCCAAGAAAGTCAAAGAAGCACAAGATAAAAGATATATTTTAAATTTATACTCGGAAAATGCGACACTATATTGAAACATTGACGTTCTTGAGATGCCCAACGAAACTAATTATGTGACTTCATTTGTTTTTGTACTTTTGGTTAGAATACAAATCTATAAACAGAGTCAGTCAGATTAACTGGACAAATATTTTTGCTCTTCCACATTCTGAAATAAGAATTGTTCAGCTCAGTATATTTTTGACCAAATGTAATTTTTTTTCTGAGATTTTCTTAACATGGAGGATCTGAGTCTACTCCAGAGGAAAACATTTGTGGCGATGCAATTATTGTTGGAGACAAATCTATTGGTCTTACCACAATCAAATCAGATCCTATGTACTATGTGGATGAAGCACATATTACCTACGATGGCAATGAAGCCCCTTACCATATTATATCTATAGCTTTCTGTCAGTATATGAAGGGCTCTACGAACCCACTTGCAAAAGTTATAGCGAAAATTGTTGATAATGACAAAATTAGTCTAGAAGGGTCCTGTGCTCAACAGCTTTTTTGTTCCTTAACAAACAAAGAGACCCATTTATCTATGTACTTCTATCCCACAAGAAACAGAAAAATGCAAATGTTTCTAAAAACATTCAAGTCCTGTAATCACTACAGCCTGGCCCTACACACATGAGACACAACTCCTAACCCCACAGTCTAACCAGACCCCTGGATTCTCTGTGATACAAACGGAAGCCCAAACTGCTATCATTCAGAAATATATCATACATTAAGGTTGGCAGTTCCAACCAATCCTCCACGAAAAAGCGAAAAGTACGCCGAACAGTTCTTAGCATTACGACAATATTGGGGTGAAAAAATAATAAACATTAAATAACCTAAAGCAAACCTGTTTCTGTGCACACACACACTAAGCACCATTTTAACTTCATCATCCTGATGAATATTTAATGATGTAACCATTCCATCGTCTGTTTTCTCTAAGCAAACCAAAATCAGTTCTCACTTCAACTTCAAAGTCAGTTCCCATTCTGAAGAAGTGCAGGTACCAATCGATGGACCCCTCCCCTCTCTGTACAGTCACACGATGGCACCTTCATCAAGAGAAGAAGTGACTCTTCCGGGATGGCACTTCATCGAGAAAAGTAGCGACCCTTCCGGGGTACATCGGGATAAACGTTTGTTTGAGACAGATGGGGGTGGTGTCTTGGGAAAGGTTATTAGCTTCCACAATGTTTATCCCACTGCCTCAGTGCCCTTGTTATTTGCTCATGTTTAAATGGTTTGCACACTGCTTGCTCTTCTGTAGACGTAGCTGGATCCAGCTCTCCGCCCCCGCAGCAGCATCTCTGTTCGGCATTTACAGGAGCTTCAGAACCTTGCCGATTGCAATCGTCTTACCTGCCCGAGGAAAGAGGTCAAAGAGTAACATGGCGACAAGAAATGGGGGATCGAAGGGTAAGATGGTAAAGGGGGGGGGGATGGGTAAATGAAGATAAAGGAATGAGGTGACATTCAGATATTCAAGAATTTTTGAAGAGTAAAAATAACTATTTTTGTTAGTGACTTAGGAGAAAGAAGGTGATTTTGGTTATATTACCCTGCATTTAGCTAGAATTGTCAAATATTCATTCTGTTTAAGACTTTTCTCCCTCCCACCTCTCCCCCACCCCCCTTCCCCAAGCAATGCAATATCAACAGACATCTTCTGACAAGTTTGTCATCACACCTTTTTTCAATCCTATTTGCTCTACTCTTTATATCTGTAAACCAAAGCTAGTGATGTTGTGACTCTACGAAAATTTTAATAAACTCGGTAATTGCAAGGTTTTAAGCCCCCCTCCCCCCCCCCCAAAAAAAAGTGAAACTGGTAGACAAACCTTCATCTCTCAGAGTAAATCGCCCCATTTGTGGGAAATCATTAAAAGATTCCAGGCAGAAGAGTTCCTGCGCTTCCAATCTTGCGATGGCGATCTGATCTTGCTTGATAAAACGAGGGTGTCCTTTACTTCTTTTCCCGGTTTTCTTGTCTATCAGACCAATGAATGTCTGCCAAGAAAAGAAGAAAAAAATACTTTTTATCATTTTTCTTCAACTAGATTTTGCTGCATTGAGCACAACTTATATCACAGAATATGGAGATGACTAAGGACAAACTTTCAAACTCACCTGGATTTGAACTTCTTCCACTGCATTGTGAATATGCAAAACAGCACTATAGCCGGGACATATGATGGATTTATGCTCCAATATTACAATCTGTAGAGAGAGGCAAACAAAAGTATGTCTTTACTGAGCTTTGATCAGCAAGAAAATCTTAGAAAGCAAACAGATTAAACTGAAACTGATAGAGGAAGTGAGAAAGAATGTATGAGAGTAACAAAGCAGCAGAGAGCCTCCAAACCTAAGAACGACAAAGAAAAATGGAAGAAAGACAAAAAAAAACATGAACAGTGGCCTGTTAGAAAAATTCCACAAAATATCTATAAATAAACCAGGTATTTATTTGGATTTTTTGTTACCTCTTCATTTTACTTTCAAAATTAAAGAAAAATATATTCTTGATCAAAGGAAAGGTAAAAATGAGATCTTTAACCATGCACCCATTGTGCATACACATATTACAGATATATTAACTACATGCCTCTATCAAAAGGTAAACCACAATGCCTGACTTGGTCGCCGCCTGGCCAGGTGGGGCTCTGATGTTGTATGCCTGGACCAGAAGACCCAAACAAGGTTAATATGGCCTTGCGTCTTGTATAGTAAACAAATGATTAGTTGCTACTTCATCACCTGAACATTAATGTATGAGGTTGCACTGTAAACTGCATTAACATCAAACATAGCACATACAGTTCTGCTTACAAAAAAAAAAAAAAACACAAACCAAATCATGGAAAAAAAATTCAATTAAAAAAAAAATTAAAAACAATAAAAGGGAAATATATATATATATATCAAATGTTATTTATGTCTTACCCCCATTTTTATCAATGAATAAATTACAAAAAGAACTCACCTGAGCATCAAATACTTTACACGTGTGGCACAAGTTGGTTGGTTCGCAAACTACAAAACCAGGCAGCACATCCTGCAGAAAAGGAAAACCGATGAAGAAATCAAATCAAATCAAAGCTGATGGTGCAGTTGTACTGCAAATGTCACTACAATAATATAGAATGCTTGATTGCTCATCTTTGCTGTTATATTTAGTCTGTACCTGTCGCAATCACAGAAAATGCCACTCACCTCTTCTTCAATACCTCGGACTTTAAGTTTCACATTCTCTCCCGTGAACGCAGTGTCTGATTCACAATCATCAACCCAAATTTGAAGAACTTCTACGGCATTCTATGGAAATACAAAAAAAAAGCCACATAGAGAAGGCTGTTTGGTTTTATTACTTTCATTGGTATTAAAGATGAAACCAATATGAAATCAAAGTCAATACAGATGCACTGAGATGAAAGGTGGCAAAATTAACATTTTAAGTACATTTCTAATGTCTATTAAAGCTGTCTGAGTTTGGTCCCAAGTGCATCTACAGCATAAGAGAGAATGCAGGAGAGATGAATATAGGTAGGGTATAGGTAGGGTATAGAGAGAGAGAGAGATAGTAAGGATTAGGAAGCTCAGAGTGAATTACATCTCAGATGTAGAGGTAAAAGTCTTTCGTTTCATATATCTTGTACCAGTGTGCTACAGAACACACTAGGGGAAAAAGTCTGCAAACATTTCTGATCCTTGTCAATGAAGTTTACATGATTGTAAAACAATCGCGAGTCCCTACTTACCATCCTTTAAAGCAAGGATTTGAATTTTTTTTTTAGTACCAAACCATGTCAAGTGGCTAATATCTTGTGCTTTAACACGACGGTCAGTAAACTATGGGGACCCAACAGAAAGTGGGTGCAGAAATATCTTGGGTGGGTCACTGGGCTTTTCTTGTCGTGGGATGAGGGGGATGGGGGGGGCTGGTGGATCATTACCCACTCCTCATGGAGGATCCTGGACTGTGAGCCTAAATGTTTGTGGACTACTGTTTCAACAAATCCAACTTAGTCTGTAGTGTGAAATTTCATCTGTACTGTTTAAGAAGTATTCTGCTGTATCATATGCTTACTTTCCAAATACAATTCTGTCAGTAACTCTCTTTGTTTTTGTAAGCATACAGCATGCCATCTGATAGACAGATTTCATTGCAAGAACAACAGTTTTTTTACCTTGTTTGGCATGATTATCAAGTTAGCCCCTTTCTCTATTTTGCCAGATTCCAGCTTCCCAAGGAGAATGGTACCCATATCCTGCAGGAAGAGAACAGAGAAACTCAACACACACGAATATCTAATGCACAAACACATATCAACGAAAAATAACGTTTACACAATTTCTACAGGAGGGTGGAAGATTTTCCAGTTTCCACCATAGAGAATAAGCTCGTTCTCACAAGGAAGTGATGGTACAGATACTAAAAACTATTGCATACTGTTAGATATGACAGGTACCACTGTAGGTGGACATAAAATGGAAAAACCTGTGACAAATAATTTTAAAAACTTATATTGGAAGTGAAAACCCTTATCTTAATATCTTAATGGTTTCTGCTTTACTGAATGTAACCTATTTGGACTAACAAAACCTCCAACTACTCCAGGCAGTTGGAACCAGTTTTACTGAGGCTATAATATCTTATTCTTGTGATTTATCTTTGAAAGCTGGTACATTTGGAAGACTTGCTTAGCTATCAAATGGTCTCTGTATTGTCCTCTGAGATAAATTATTGAATTATTATCATGAAAAACAAAGACATTTACAGCCAAAATGACCAGATGACCAGATTCCCTCTGCTTGTTGCCAGATGCATTAACAAAATATTAACGAATATGAAGAAAAAAATTCTTTGCAATTCAAAATGACCTTGAGGATGTTAATTTCACCAAAAGATGTAGAAAATTTTCAGCAATTTTGCTAATTACTCAACTTCAGCCACCAGAAGATTCTTTTGGAAAGAGAAAGGCAAACAAAACATTAACAAACAAATTAACCTTTAACTTATACCTTGAATTTATCCATTACAGGCATCCTTAAAGGACCGTCAGAATTTCTTCTTAATGAAGGCAGGTCATCGATGAACTGAATGAATGGAGGTCCTCTGTCATAAAAGAAAGAGAAAGAAAGATGAGAGCCTTGCAGGAGAGTGGTTAAGGGCAGTGGACTTTTGATCTAAGGTTTGCAGGTTCGAGTCCTGGACAGATCATTACGTTGTGGTTAAGGGCAGTGGACTTTTGATCCAAGGTTTGCAGGTTCGAGTCCTGGCTGGATCATTACATTATGGTAAGGGCAGTGGACTTTTGATCTACGGTTTGCAGGTTCGAGTCCTATAAGATCATAATGTTGTGGTTAAGGGCAGTGGACTTTTGATCCAAGGTTTGCAGGTTCGAGTCCTGGCTGGATCATTACATTATGGTAAGGGCAGTGGACTTTTGATCTAAGGTTTCAGGTTTGAGTCCTGGACAGATCATTACGTTGTGGTTAAGGGCAGTGGACTTTTGATCTACGGTTCTTTGAGAAGTAACTTTCTAAACAGCTGAAGTTCATCCATGAAAGTGACTAAACTATTTACTCATGTCACTCAGACCTTTTGGACTGTTCTGTTTAAGTGTTGTTGGGAGTTTCTTTTCTTGTGACGAGGGGGGGGGCGGGATGGGGTTAATTCAGTAAAGTTTTTCAACAACAATAGTTTCATTCTTGACCTGTTCTCTAAGATATTTTTTCAAATACATACAAGTAAATGGAACAATGGAACCCCAAGTCTATAACATATTGCATAATTATTGAAATCTTGGATTCCCAACCCACAAAGTTGGTCCAAGATGTGCTTCAACAAAACATGCATGATTAGGACCTGTTGGAAAGAAAAGTAAAATATGACATAAATAACGTTTTCCTTTGTAGCTCTATAAATGATATTGAATGATCATAAGTCCAGCTTACTTGTACCAAGGGCATTCTGTAAATGGAACCTTTAAGTTAGCTCCTGTGATGCCTGATACGGGAATGAAATGTAAATCCTTTTTGGTGTGGAAACCGACTTTCCTCATAAAAGGAAGCAGCTTTTCTTTACACTCTTCAAATCTGTAGAGAAAGACAAACATTTGACAAGTTAGTCGACACATGTGAGGGCGTTGTGGTCAAGTGGTTAAGGCAGTGGACTTGTGACCTAAGGAATACAGGTTCGAGCCCTGGCCAGATCATTGCGTTGTGTCCTTGGGCAAGGCACTTTATCTCCATTGCCTCTCTTCACCCAGGTGTATAAATGGGGACTTGCGAGGTGACTTGTAAATATAGTTGCGTGCGCCGGTTTGTGGCTGCACCCTATGGGAAGTCCCCCAGTAGACACGTAGCTGTGGTGCACTGTGGTGCCCCAGGAGAGAATGTTTGAATTGTGCACACTTTGGTGTGTAGGTGTGACAAGTTACCAATGACCAGGGTTAAGTACAAAGCGCATAGAACTTCTGGATTATGCACTATATAAATAACGAGGTAATAATAATAATAATACTTAGCTCCTCGATAAATCTTGCCTGACAACAGCACATTGACGACTTACACACACGGAGAAAGGTTAACAATGCTTGTTTGTAAAATTTAAAAAAAAAATCTTTTTGCTAATTCTTTTTGGCCAAAGAGGTAATTCCTGTGGAAAAGAAGAACCTTATCGTAATAATGTGATTGTAGAGTACCTGTCAAAAACTGAAGAAAACGATTTACGCCGTCATGACAGGCATTGCTTAGTGAATCTTTATATTGGAATACACAACATGGCTTAAAGTGAGAGGCAAAACGGCAATCCATTACCTCTCTTCAGACCAGTTAACAGTTTGGTCATCCATTTTGTTCACTAGGACGACTAGATGTTTGACTCCGGCCGTTTTTGCCAACATGGTGTGTTCTCTGGTCTGCCCTCCTCTCTCAAAGCCTGTTTCAAATTCACCTTTCCTCGCTGATATAACCTACCACAAGCAAAAATAAAAAAGTAGACAAAAAGTTTCTAACCTCTACCTGCAGATATGAGTAGTACATTACCTAAGGGTTAGAGCAGCAATAGCTGCAGAATCTCAAATAATTACTGATGTGTGTTTGTAATGTCATGCTAAGTGTATTAGTTAAGACAGGTATTGAGAGGTTACTGTTGGTGGAAGTTATTAAAGCGATTTGTTTGTTAACAGATATTTTTAACACATATAGCATAAGTCACAAAAGTGATCAAATATACTACACAATCACTTCAGGACAATAATTGGCAATATAAAGCCTTAAATTACTTAATTAACTTAGCTTAAAGAGTACTTCTCTGAAATGAGTTTACAATAAAACAGTAACTTTTATAAACAATTCCATGTTAGTACTGAGGGGACAAAATTTCATACCCAATTGTCGGAGGCCGCCGGACTTAGATCTAATAACAGGAGAGCAACCATTATCTTACAATGTAAAGCACTCACAATGTCATCATGAACTCAAAGTAAAAGCCGTTTCCGGATCACTTGTGACTGTAATGTAAACGGAACTCAGGTAGACCTTGATGTACAATCGACTCACACAAATCCATGTGTGCAAATAACAAGCTTATGAAGCATCTACTATCATGATCCTCCTAATATGATACCAAGTCAACAATACTATCAAATTGTGTTTTCCAATCCACTTGTTTCTGAAGATCCATGAGTAAAGCTAGAGCTAGAAAAACTCACCAAAACAGCTAAATCTGCCTGTGCTGCTCCACCTATCATGTTGGGTACAAAACTCTTGTGTCCTGGGGCGTCCAACATTGTAAAATGTTTCTTGTCCGTCTCAAAGGACGCTCGTCCTACCTCCACTGTCTTACCCTTGTCACGCTCCTCTTGATTTGTGTCTAATGCCCATGACAAATACCTATAAGGGGGGGGGGGATTACAAACATACCAATAAATGAGAACTTTAAATAAATACATGTATGTCAAATCATAAAATGTTTTTCTTATTTTGGCTTTAACAAATTGGGAGCCAACTCTTTTGTCAATAATGGTTATGTGCCCACCAATCACTGACTGTTTCAATTAAAATTCTGGTAATGTTGAACTAAAGTTAACAGAGGGTGATATAAACTTAAATGCAATGGTGACTTCATTTGGCATGATGCTTAGGAATGTGTTTATTCATGTCTTCCATTTTTTTTCAGAACAGGCATAAGCTGGCAGGGCATTTATCGTACTAATTACATAAAGGCAAAGCTAACACCGTGAAGATGTGTTACATCATCTGACAACTTGAATGCCTGTTAAAAGTAACAAATAAGATACAAATTTTACAAGTACAATTACCACCATCTTGGTTGTCCTCAAATCCTATCAATATTGAAAATACCCACCACCCAGTTGGGACAATTGTTTTTGGCTATACTGTGCTTCATATCCCACTTCAAAGCACCCATACTGACAGTATGAATATCAAGTTTATATCCAATAAAAGGTTAGGAACTGTGCATACTGTCAGTAACGAGTGCTTCGAAGCATGATATCCCACACAGCACAGAGTGGTATTAGCAGCATTAGGAAATATGTCCCAACTGGCTGAGAATACCCCATTCTGATATTTGCCATACATTTGTAAACTACACACTGAAGGTGAACTAATAAACTCAGGCTCCAAAAATGTATGATAATTCCTATAATTTCTCCACCAAGGCTGCTGTCTAATATCAGATACTTACCAACTTTCCCTGTTTTTCTCCTTAGCCTCCCTTTCATATTTCTCTAACGTTCTTTTATCAACTTGACCCGTTAGGTACCTGGGATGATATGAGACAGAAAACAAGAAATATACAGATTAGCCAGTAGTTCACAATACAGTGGCAGAGATTTAGCAATACAGAGTAAATGAAAAGGGAAATCTTTCAAAAGCAGAACATTTTTTTTCCAGCTGTTGTGGCTTTTTCATTGCCACAACGTCAAAAGTTGTGCAATCAGCATCTACCTTTGTGTAGATGCGTAAATAAATGTTAGGCCGATCCTGACATGTTGGTCTTATAACAACATTGGGCATAATACCAGCATAATTCTCAGTGATTTGATACAGCACCAAAGGCTCACGTCCTATACACAACACAGTGAAACCTAAAGCATAGCCTATAAATACCTAAATTAAGGATAGATATTTGTGCCTTGTAATTGGATTTAATTAGCTAATTAATCATTTTCAGACAAAAAGAATGTTAGGACATCTTGCATGTGGCAGAGATAGACAGAGAATATTCCTGTAAATGATTCTGTTACTTACAGTACTGTTAGTATGAAAACCAGACATATATTATACCAATCTACCTACTTAAGGGTAAACAATGCTGTAAAAGATGTATTATTAACAGTATGTACCTTTGTTGCTATGTTGTTAGTGAAGCAAACAGCTATATTTTGCATTTTGCTATTACACATATGTAGATTTGAAGCTAACCTTTATGATAATGTCGTATTCTTAACATTCACCCAAAGACTTAATAAAGGCTTTATGGACCCTAATTACATATTTACACGCTTTTTCCTATGATCAGATTGTTTATAGATTTACACAACACAATATCATTACAAAACGAAAGCTTCATTCATGCGACCAGAAGTCGGCAATCTGCAATATTTCATTCGTCATTGTATGATGATGCTATTGCACGTTTCCTAACTTCCTAGTATAACCACTTAACAAAATAGTGAGAAGTGAATTTCAGAGAGACAATTAAAGAAGCACTTACATGATGTGACCTCCTATCGTAGACTTTCCAGCATCTGTAGAAGAAGTGAAAGAACGTCTCAGAAATTAAGAAAAGAGATACAAATTAAAGATAGAAGATGGACCCGATCAGCATAAAAAGTGGAAGGCAGAAGTGATGCAAACATTAACACCAAGAGAACTATCTATGTTGTCATCCATTTCATGCATAATTAAAACTATCATGATAATTAATATTTGTTTCCTAACAGTATTAGTGTCAAGACCTACAAGATAACCTTGCGATCAAGTGCACACTGTGTGTCTGTCTATGTGAAAATCAGAGCCGTATCTGTTGTGTGAATTAACTCAAATCTGTGTCGCTTGGTCCAGATTGATGAAAAAGAAAACGCTGTACATCATGTTTTTTTAATGTTTTTTATCAGATTTCCTTTTTCGTAAAGTATAATTAATGCTGCCTAAGTAATAAAACATAAATGGTAGCTTGTTAAATGGTAGAGGCTAAAAAGAATCACAGAATTCTGTGAATTCTCAGAAATCCAGTTTAGGCTCAATATTGTATCCTGCCTTAAACAGAGTGGGATCTCTTGTCTTCCTAACCTGCCTTCTTTCCTAAACTGAGACCAGAATCCTTGCCTTCCTATGAAACCAGAGTCACAAACACAAACAGTACTTAGAGAACAACACTACTGAAGGCCCAATTCTTTTCTCAATACAAGCAGGTGTTTTCTAGACAGCCATATGCCTGCAACTAACGGACAAGAACTGACTCAATAAATCTACTACAAGAAAAAAAGAAACAAGTTTGATCAATGACGAAACCAGCAAGTCAGTGGAACCAGTTTTCTCTCTCAACCTTTTAAATGAAACCTGCCACTTACCGACATGACCAATGAAAACTACATTAACCGGTTCTTTCTTTGACTTGATCTCCTCTTGCACAGGTTCCTTTTTTTTTGATGTCGGTGGACTAGGAGATGCTGTGGGTTTTATGGGTTCCACCTCATTATCTAGAATGAACAGAAAAATAAGATAGAAGAAAAATAGAAGCCTGAGGAAAATGTCAATTGGCCGGACTGATAAAATGTTCATATTTTTTTTCACAAATTTATTAGGTTTCAACATTTCTTGAATACCGTTAAAACTTGTACAAAGACTCTCAAAGAGATCCTCTAGTAGCGGAATTGTAAAGTTTTGAACATTTTGCTCCAATATTGGGAAGAATGGTCACATACAAGTTACAATTTTTCTTTTCTTGGAAAGGTACCCTTTTTCAGTCGGTGGTGCCCCAAGGTCACAAAGCAAACATTACCTGTCGACAATTCTTCATCTGGTGAAGGAGTTGAAATATCTTCTTCTTCCTCTTCTTTTTCCTCTTCTTCTTCCTCTTCTTCTTCATCTTCCACTGTCTCTGTCATCTCAGGGCCAGTAGCATCTAAATACAGAGTAAATACATTCATAGCAATAAACAAAGCTGGTAAAGCCCTTCATCTTCTTGCTGATTATGTTTCATGTTATCGCAACTTCTTAAAAGGATGGCTTGAGACCAAACAATAAACTTTGATATGAAATTTTGTAGGCCATAAATACAGTTGACACTGCTATTTGTCCACCAGCTTGGATGTCTATAACATTTTTTATTTTCTAAAATCCCAATATTGAACTTGAACAGCCTACATGGTTTATTCACAAACTTCACAGAGCATTCCCTCCACTTGTCAACGTACAGCGAAGACATCATTTAAAATCCAGTATAACCATTTATCACAGGGAGTGGGTTGAGTGTACTCAGTAGGTAATGCGTTTTAAAAGCATTCATAAACATGTACAAGTGTTGAATATTCATTATTCCTACACCAATTGAAACAGTTTGTTGAACATCGATATCATGATGGATTGGAGGCGCCTGCAAGGCGACCACCGAACAGAGGAATATAGTATTAGCGGCCCATGAGGCATTTTTTACATGTCAACAGTCATAATTTGCAAAATTTAATAAAAAATTATGCTGTCTTGAGAATGTTGTTGTCATTCGCTGCCATTATTGTTTGGAAAACTGTGAATAAAACTTTCGTTCTGGAAAATAATTAATTTGTAGTCTCAACCTTGTATTTTTACTGTAATCCATAATGAAATTGTCTGATTAGACACTTTTTACTGCTCCTCAAATGTCAAAGCACTACGTAGATGAAAACTGCTGTCAGTGCCCTTCCTCAGATTCATTTTTGCTGTCATGCCGTTCCCATTCCCCACAATGCCCTTCACCATTGGAACCTACCAATGGCATTTTTGCGGTGCCCTTTTTGAGGCTTATGTCAAGCCCTGGAGGCCCACTTTTAAGTCATGGAACATTGCTAGAGGACAATCACCTTAGGGTATTCCACCATGACTGTGAGCGGATAATTAAGCGAATTCTTTCATAGACATTCTTTTATACAGTTCTGACCGCCACAAATCTTTATCATATCATCACATATCTTCTCATTTCTCTTCATTCTAACTACCATGGGGATGTACAGGCAGAATGCTGTCATGAATGCACATCTATAGATATGAAGATGATAAACTGAATGTTACCTGCTGTAGTTTCTGCTGGTGTCTCTGTTTCAACTTCAGCTTCTTCAACAGTTGCTGGAAGGATAAAAAAAATTCCATGAAACAAGTGACACAATGTTTGTTTTGAAATTGTTACCTTGTTCAGTGTAGTCTCTAGAGGGCAACATATATGAGCATAGTTCAAAGTTCTATAGATGATACTGTAAATATTACAAATTTTGAATATTCATTTCGGGTACCTAACATGACAAAGTCCGCTAAAATGGTCCCATAACTTGACATACAAGTACATGGGATGGAGGGCTACGTGGAAGGGAGAGGGCTCAGGGAGCAGGATCAGAAAGGGCGAGGGTGCCAGGGGAAGGGAGAGTGGGTGAGAGAAAGCAATGAGAGAGGCCAGAGGAAAGGTAAGGGACAGTTGATCGACTCGAACTTGTTTTTTCCTTGTAAAGTTTGGTTACAATAACCTTGGCACAATGAAACCATGTTACCACTAAAGGCTTACATTTCCATGACACAAATTTGATATGCAGGCCATGAATTTCATACTTTTAGAATGGGTTAGTCAATACCCTCTCCCCCTTTTATATCCCTGCCATAGACACACTTTACAACAGCTTATACTAGCATCAATGCTACTCTTCAGTCTTTGGGGTTACATCATAAACTGCCACAAACACAAGGTATAGGCTCTTCCATGGTTTTAATGAAGTTTGTATATAACTGTACTTGGACTATTGGCCAAATCATTTGCTGAATAAGGATGGCATTCTTGCTTTTCCAAATGATCACAGCTAGAGAGAACATCAAGGCAGATATAAGAATATATATTAATGTCTATTCAATGCACACAATCCAGCTCTGAAAGTTTTAATAGACACAACTGACCATAATAGTAGCTTGAACGAACTATCATCTTACAGAATAAAAAAGGAGGGAGGGGTGGGGGTAATCTGGAAGGAGGGAACATTTCTCTGGACATTTAGTTTCATATTTGTTACAATAAATTACTTTGTTTTGAAGCCCACACAAATTTTGGCTGCTCTTTTTCTTGAATAATTAGCCAACCACACCATTATCCGAAGAGCAATTGCATGTTCACCATTACCTGACCATCGGCTTAATAAGACCTGCTTGCAATGCTTACTAACCCTATGACTGTATATATGAAATAAGAGTGCCATCCTTATTTACCCAAATAAGCCTAACTTTGTGTTGAAAGATTGCTCGAAGTGATTACGTGCGTTTCACGAAAGGAAATACATCAGATAATGTTTGATGTTATATATTTCCTTATTTTTCAATGTACCACCGGTGTTGTGCATGGATGAAAAAGTTCATTTAATAACTGACAATGACAGTGATAGTTGTTAAAACTAACAGAAATGGCTCACAAACGGTAAACTTTTGAAAGCATTTTTGAAAAACTGCTCTCATCATAAGAACTAGACCATGCCTCGATGCGAGTTTAGTGATGAATATGCAACACTAAACAGCGACAGTGTCACCAGTTGATGAAACACTGTGAGTAGAAGTAGAAGATGCAATCCATAAGCCATTGCGGGCTTCTCCCACATTGGCGGTCACTTAACATCTCATGGCCTGTGTTTATTTAGTCCCATGGTCCGGTCCTGCTACACCGGCAGCAGTATTTCGTACTGATAATGGTATTGCAGATATGCTAAGATAGGTATACTGTACATTCTACACACTAACCCTGTGAGATAGTAGTAGGCTTAGTGATGTTTTCTTCACAACATAATTCTTCCTCTCCGTTAGGTTTTATCACAAAACTATTTTCATATCATATACGACTTTGGAAGCGAGATTATTGCTGAATTGAATATATACAATTAAGATGGTAAGTCAGTGTTCAGCTTCATCGAATGTCAGTTAATACTTGAGCTAACTGTTACTAGTGTAAGTACTGTAGGGCCTAGGTCTTAGTATGCTGTATGTAGCCTAAGTAGAGATTCAGTTCTTATAAAGTTACACTATTAGTCCTAGTCAGAGAGATATTGTGAAGATGATCATGTCTGTGCTGTACCAAGTGTAGTATTATGTGTGACCATAGGCTAGGTTTTGCACCTTATTTACTGCTGTCACAGAGTCTGCTATAGTGGCAACTATGATCAGCTGTACTTTGAGCAAGGAGAGCTTCATTGGAATCATTGGTACTGAATATGCTTTACAGTGCATTCTCTCATTGGCTTGTTTAAATCAAGAGGCACATCATAATTCATAACAGAATACATCAATGTAATCTTTCTTCAGTGGATAAATTTGTTGATACTTAAGATCATTGATTTTTTAATTAATGAAATGGGTTTAGCAAAATTAGCTTGGGTGAAACCTCATCTTTTGAAATGAACAGTTTTATTTATTTCCTATTTCAAAATGCACAGAATCACTTTTAGCCTAACATACGTAGTTTAATGCAAATTGCTGTTTGTGTTGCTATGGAGAAACAATGAAATTTGCCTCAAATCACTCCAACAAGGCTTCGAGACTATTGAAACACCTCTAAATATTCCTAGATATCACTGTGGTAACCAAGCTGCAGGCAACCTTACCTTTTCGCACCTAAGCAGAGATACGTGTTTCACAAGTATGCCATTTCAGGTACGTGCCCATGAATTTTTGGATCATTTGCAAGCTTTTTACACAATCCCCAAATGTTGCAAGTATTTTCCTCTAAAAATGACCCAAATCCCTTGAGACGACGCCACTACTCTGTAAGAATGATCTGTCTGCTACATTTAGTCATGCATGAAGAGGCTCAGAGCATGGCAAACAGTGTACAAAATCAATGGATGCATGCACACAGGAAGCTTATATGGACAAATATGTCAATTACAGGGTATTAACGGACTAGGGGCCGTGTCATTCCGCCATCGTTACTTTGCCCCACAGAAAATGTGCTCTTTCTGCCATTCCGCCATGTTACCGCAATGGCAGTAAAGCACTTTTGTATGGCGGAAAGAGCACATTATTGTGGGTGCATTGTATGTGCACCATATATTGCTTTGCTTCACTCTACCTAGACCCGCAAAATAGGTCACTTAAATCGAAAATCAGAATCAGACTTTTTAATAAACAATCAGCCTACTTTAATTCGATTTTTTCAACCAACTATTATTGAAGACAGTGTATCGACTCTTAGGAACTTACAATTAAAAGCTGTACATTAAAGTTTGTGTATCATTTCCCCAAATATGTCCTAACTACAATTCAATCCATCCAGCGGACCATCACATTTGAAGACACTGTACGTATCCTTCCACGCGATTCAACGAAAGTTTCACCGATAAATTCCTGTACAACACGGTTAAATCCTTTCCTTAAATAAACCTTTCTGCCATAGGTTTTGATCCATTCTGCCATGGCGGAAAGGTTCGAAACATATGGCTGAAAGGTATGGTGGTATGCACCTATGGCGGAATGGCGCTAGATCCTAACGGACTTGACATTGCAGACGTCCTCAGGTCAGCTTCTTCTCAACTGTACGTTTTGTGGGAACTGAGGAATCAATATTTTGCATTCATTTTATTTCAGAGGTGCATACAGGTAAGTGTTTTGGGGTTTTCCTTAATAGATATTGTTCATCAAATCCATAAGTGCGTCGATTACGAGCCCACCATGCTACAGTATAACTATAAATAAGGAACCGCAAGCCAGTGTGAAACATAATAGGGTGTAGGCTAGGCCTAACTTCAGTTCATGTCCCTTGTTTTAACAAGTTAAAGAAATAACATTGTCTGCCTAGTCACAGAAGCATTTGGTAACATCCGTAGACGGACGAAAGGGAATTATCAACAAACTGATGGGATTTTATAATTTCATCGTTGCGGATCACTGCTTGTGTTACCACGGTTCGGATTTGCTTTACCTATGCCTTACTTAGCCTAATGTTACTATTGTTAGATTCCTTTTGTCCTGTTTTGTGTTAGGCTAGCCTGGCTTGAAAGTTCCTACTGTAAGGTTATTCAATTTGATCGTTATGACTAAAATAATTTTTAACAAACCCTTTGCCCATTTAAAGTGTTTTTTTTTTAACTTACAGTTGTCAGCCTCCGCTGGTTTCGGGGTAAATGATGGTACAAACTCTGGGGCATGTACATTGGGTATGAAAGGCTTTGCGTTGACATTTAGATTGGAAAACTGCGAGGACATGCTGGAGTTTTCTGCCGCATCCCCTGGACCAGGATCATCCTGTTGATCCCAACTGTCCATCAATTGTTCTTCCATTTTTATTTAACACCGGTGAGACGGATTATCTCTCCTCTCAACCTGTTTTCAAAGAACAAATTCGTTCGCAAGACAGTTTTAACGTCAGGCTATTTAGGCTAACAAGTAACATATGTGAAACACCGTGGGCCTATATATGCATACGGTATAGTACATCGTAACAGTATGACAGTGCCAGATTGACATGCACGCATGTGTCTACAATGTGACGTAAAATTAGAGGGCGACAAATCCGTGACATTGCGCAATACACACGTACACGCTTCCACCCCACAGAAATTGTGTTCCACCAAATCATCAACTTTCATCGGTCTACACCAATAACAGAAGTGATTTTTTTTTCTCATGTGTCATTTAGGGATATGAAGTAAGAAGCAATTTAGACGAAAATAACTGTGCTGTACGATGAACACTAGAAAAACAATAATGACTACTAAGGTTAGTCGCCGTCAAAAACAGATGACAACAAAGGGACGATCAATATCAACAAAGGGATATAAGTGAACATCTATCCCAGTGTTTGTTTGTTGTTCAGTTTTGTGACTATTGAACCAATCGTCTCAGTATTCGATCAAAACCTCCAGCAAACAAAGTACGGACCTACTATTGTTGATCAAATCTACGATACGTTAAAATTGGTTCCACTGTGTACTATGTTTCTACTTGATTTTTTTTAAAGACTGTTGAAGATAATAATGGGAGCGTTAGAGGTCACGATATGCCGGATTAGCCTGAGCAATGGACCAAACTGTCACGACTTTTTTACATCTCAAATTCGCCTTTGTCTTATGAAATATTCTTTTCACTTAAGAGAAACTTTCAAAATAGGTTTACAAGCATCAAAATGAAATTGGGCAACTAGTTCTCAGAAGCCTTGTATATACCGGTCCTATCTGTCTGGGCAAGTGCATTGTATTTATACAGAGGAAGCTGACAACCTCAATAAAAATTCTCAATACACTCTTCTATAAGTACAGTAAAAATTTTCACGTTTTCCCTTAAGTATGCAGTAATTACTACTGGCTCAGTTGTCAGCGGCTTACAGTTTTAACTCAGAGTTGAGGATATACACAAACTAATTCGAGATTAACAGCAGCGGCCCTTGTGTCGGGATGTGGGTCAACTCTTAATTACTACTGGAGAAGCGAATAAAATATCAGAGGGTCAAGATAGCCCCTCCGTTCACCACCACGACCCGTTTAAAATCGATGGCATGCCTCCACGTATAAGCTCGGACTCTCGCCCTCCTCAAAGATAGCACTCCATTCGAAGTCTCGTGCAGCAACCTAAAGGTGCAGGAGCGAAACTTAAATAGTTCACTCAATACTGTATATAGCAAAGTGATTGAACACATCAAGTGAGATGATTTGCTGAAAATATTGGGCGTCGATTAGGGTATGGTGGTGTGGGAGGGGGTACACCGTCAATGTTTTTAATTTGGAGCCTTTAGAGATAGTCACTAATGAACATTTCCCACCCCCTATTGGCAGCTCAAATCAGTTTCATTAATAGCCTGCATACACACACAAACAATTGCATTTGTGTCAGGCAGTTGACTGAATGATTCGTTTCAATTGAACCAACGCGCAGTACTGACCTACAAAACCAACATTCTCTTTAGGGAAGATTCCCAAACCCTACCAGTTCTTACTCACCCCCCCCCCCCCCTCCAAAAAAACACAATTTTTGATAGCTTCCTTAAGTTTGCCCAGGTTAATTACCATATACCCTCCCAGGGATGTGCTCAGGAATATTTGAGTGCCGGGCAGATTGTGCGGTAATGTGATCCACACCCGGGAGAGGTCTCATGGGTGGGGTACCCCCTCCCCAATGGACACATTTTGCACATGAAGTATGCTTAGGTGGTGCTATTTTTCCTATACTGTGCCATGTATTCTCCCAGATTTTGGTTATGGTAAAATTTGTTAAATTATCATCCAAAAAGTGCCGGCGGAAATGATTAAAATACTGTTTGTGCTGGGCGGCATTCAGAACTGCTGGGCGCAGCCGCCCGGTGCCGCCCAGTGTGAGCACATCACTGCCTTCCTCCACACCCACCCCCAAAACGGTGAGAAATGAATCGATGCCCATGAAGTAAATAACACGGGTATGCATGTGGTTTTTGTGTGTTCTAGGGTCACGTCGCGATTTGATCTTATCCTACTTTCACGCCGACTGCCTTTTCTCACCCTTCTGAAGACTCTAAAACGTAACACTTATGCCAGATGAGAGATAAATTAGCTACAGATTATTTCAATATTGTTTACACAGGACCTGTATTCCTGACTATAATATCTTACCCCTCCATTTCGACCTCGATCAATTCGATTTCTATAAGGCATATGGATTTCCATGACATGATTTATTGACCTGCGCTTTGCAGTCTCAGCCGTTTGAAGACACTGTCAAACAGTAAATAGGCCATCATCTTCCCAAGTATGGAACGCCAAAAGGACCACAGGTGGCGTTGCTACCCTAAACAGGTGGTGCTACTACCATCAGGAGGTGCTACTATATATAAACAGGAGGTGCTACTACTCTAAACAGGAGGTGCTAATACCCTAAACAGGAGGTGCTACTACCCTAAACAGGTAGTGCTACTACCTTAAACAAGAGGTGCTACTACTCTAAATAGGAGGTGCTACTACCCTAAACAGGCGATGCTACTACCCTAAACAGGTGTTACTATCCTAAACAAGGGTCGATCTACTTTGTATATATACGACCCGTTTCCAAAGCAAAACGCAGTGAAGGATAATGTCATTACAAATCTGCTGGTTATTCTTTTGCGGATACGTACACCTCTCATTCAGCCGCATTAAAGAGATACATTGTTTCAAACAAAGGTTAATTTTCAGCCGCTTAACATATTTGAGAAAAGTTTAATGGATACAATTTTCTGGACGGAAGTCAAAATTATATCACGAGATACAAAAGACAAGGCTCTTTCAACCCTTCTGCCAGTACAATGTTAAGTAAAACTAGATGCAATACTCTTCATGCAATAAATTTTACCTGCCCAAGTTAGAGAACATCAACGTACTTGTATGCTATGTGAAAATCCTTTTACTGACCGGGAAGTTGTTGCTAGTTGCCGACCATTCCGTGACAGGCTAACAGAATAACAAAATTTGTGTTAGGTATTTCTATAATTCTTTTTTGTTTGTTCGCTCATCATGAGAATACGTAACTCTGTTAAGATGACAGAGGTAAGATGTTAAATACCTTTCTTTTCCGTGTATACTTTAGAAAAGAAAGAAGATATAAAATACGGCGAGGTGTCACACCCCGAGAAGTCGATCCAAAAAAGTGAAGCTGGCTCTTGTTGTCCCCCCCCCCCCCTTACGCCTAAATTTGCCAGGTAAGGGTGATATCACAAGTACATATATAGTTTCGCCATCTGCTTGTGTTCACGGAATATGGGATCTAAAGTATCCTGAAATGAAATGTGGTAGGAGTAATGGGGTTAAGTAACCCCCTTAATAAATTGGTAAAATACAAGCCTTAACAGAGAATGAAGGAAATTCATTCCCAAATTTTCGCAATTTCAGAGTAATCTTCTTTTCTGCAATTATTTTGTGCTTCAAAATGGCTATGAAAGACAAGCACTGTCCGAAAATGATATACCCCTTTCACGCACTTCCATGTACCTAATACTATACAGTGCAGACAATCGGAAATAACCTTTTATACGCCTCTGAGTATATATAGTCGTAATTATAATGCACAAACTGTAAGTTCTCGAAGTCGACGTACACCCCATTTAATCATAATGAATATACGAGCCTGTCAACAGGGTTCTTTGAGCAGCCACTGTTTTAAGCAAATGTATACTCTAAGCGGTTTATTATAAACGAAGAGAAGAACCAATCACAAAACAGCAATCGGTTTTTAATGAGCATGTATCTAATTTTAGAATTCTAAAATTTATCGTAAATGTTGTGAATAAACCTTCGCAAATAGTCAAAATAACCATCTTGATGAAGGTTTTACTTAGTAAGCTATTTTTGTGGCACATGTTACTGTATGTTGTTACGAGACAATATAGGCTGGATCAAAGTATCATTATGATCCCCTTCTAGGGAACCATCATAACGACCACCTGACGATGATCACACATCGCTTCTCGGCCTTTTGGCTAAGATCATGTGTAGTATCTGTTCCCTTTCGAGGGGAATGGTGATGCACACCTTACGAATATGATCACACAATCACAGTCCCAATGCAAGGGGACTGGGGTTGAGAGCGGATCAGTCGTTCGGTAGTTTGGTTTTCGTGCCCATGTTCTTTCCTGGGCGACTTTTTCTTAAACAGTATCACGCAGTCTCGATGCAAGGGGACTGGTGTTGAGAGCGGATCAGTCGTTCGGTTGTTTGGTTTTCGTGCCCAGGTTCTTTCCTGGGTGACTTTTCTTAAAAGTATCACACAGTCAGTCTTGATGTAAGATGACTGGGGTTAAGAGCAAATCAGTCGGTTCGAAGTTGGCTTTTATTGGCCAGGTTTTTTCCTGGGTGGCTTTTCTTACAAAAATAGCATTTTGTTCCCCTTCTAGGGGAACCCTTCTAGTGGAACCGTGAAACACACCTGACATAGATGATCACACAGTCACAGTCTTGATGCAAGGGAACTGGGGACGAGAGCGGGGCAGTCGGTATTAGCTGTTTGGTGGCGATCGCTTTTCGGCCTTCTGGCTAAGATCATGTGTAGAATCTGTGTCTACGGGAATTTGCCCAATTTGCATAAATGTCACGTTAAACGTGTACCCTCGCATAAGTTGAATTTTACTTGTTTCTCACGGTTTGTAGTAGTAAATATTTTTGTGTCTCATGATATCACGTAACAATTAATGATGTGTATGCCCCGTTTCAAAGATGCGACGAACGTAGATTGAATTGTGATATGACGTAATGTTAGAAAAGAACCAATCACGAAATAGCAATCGTTTTTTAATGTGTTAAACCACATGTCTTATGACGGATAACTTGGTATTTCTAAATGTTTCAGATTTAAAATTTTAACATTTATCGTAAATGTCATAATAAACCATCTCAATTAGTTGAAACAAGCATTTTGAGGAAGAATTTTACATATATAAAGCTATTTTTGTGGTACAATATACTTTACCTGGTTACGTGACAATACAGGCTAGATTAAAGTACTGGGTGACTGTTCTTAACATGTGTAGCATCAAGTTCTCCCTATGTTCTCTTTCGTGGTACACACCTGACGAGGATCACATAGTTTTCTTAAAAGTATTATTATGTTCCCCTTCTAGGTGGAATCGAGATACACACGTGACGATGATCACATAGTCAGAGTCTTGACACAAGGGAACTGGGGTTGAGAGCGGATCAGTCGGTTCTTTGCTTGGTCCCCAGGTTCTTTCCTGTGTGACTTTTCTTAAAAATCGAAAGCGATCGCTTTTCGGCCTTCTGGCTAAGATCATGTGTAGAATCTGTGTCTACGGGAATCTGCCTAATTTGCATAAATGTAAAACGTGTACCCTCGCATTAGTTGAAATTTACTTAATTCTCACGGTTTGTAGTTGTAATTTTATTGTGTCTTATGATATCACGTAACAGTTAATGATGTGTATACCCCGTTTTAAAGATGCGACGAACGTAGAATGAATTGTGATATGACGTAATGTTAGAAAAGAACCAATCACGAAATAGCGATCGATTTGTAATGAGATAAACAGGTCTAATGACGGATAACTTGGTATTTCTAAATGTATGCTTTTATAGAATTGTGTAACATTTATCCAAAGGTAGTATTAAACCTTCCCAAGTATAGTTGAAATAACCATCTTGATGGATGTTTAACTTATGTTAAGCAATTTGTTTTGGTACACATTACTGTCAGTTGATATAGGCAGGATATAGGCAGGATGACAGAACTGACAGGTCATGGTTCTCTCTTGTACAAGTCCTTTATGTTCTTGTATGAGTATAGTGTTTCTGTGTTGATCTGATGATCTGATGAGCGCACGAGCGCACGAGAGCACTGTGGTGTACCTTAGCACGCTGTGGACAGGTGGCCCCCTGCCCGATATTCATAATAGGAGAAAGGGTCCGATATTCATAATCGATCAAAGGGTTCTTAATCCATAATGTGAAAAAAAGGTTCGGGATTCATCATAGGAGAGAAGTGCGTCATACAAGTGCCAAAGACGTCCTCCATTTTCGCGGACGCCTATAGTGTTCAACCAGTGGCCTCAACAGACGTTTTATCCTGGGGGGGGGGGGGGCAACAACAGTCCTATGGGGGTGGGGGCACCACCAGATGGTGGCGGATGCATAATTTTGCAGAGAATATGAGCCACACATTTTAAGACCATGCTTCACCCTACCCCCTGCAGCAAAACCTACATTTTCGAAATATTCCTTTGGGTCAGTCCTCTCTCCTTCCTGTATTTCTCTTTTTTTTTTCTTTTTTTTTTCTTTTTTTTTTTTTGAAAATCCCAAATCTCAGTTTGGGGAGGGGGGGGGGGGCATAATGTTTTCCAGGGGGCACATGCCTCCTCGGCCCCCTCTAGGCGACGCCACTGTGTTCAACTCCTGAACGCTAGTGCTCAACTTTGCTGAACGTTGGTGTATTATATCCAAACGTCTAATGTTCTATTTCTGAGAATAAAACACGGGATGTTCGGAAATAGAACATTAGGCGTTCAGAATTTGAACACTAGGCGTTCAGAAATTGAACACTTTAGGCGTCCGAAGTTGAAGGCGTTGAAATACGGTAAGGTGTTCCCAAATAAGCGTCCAGGCGTTCTAAAATGAAGCAATAACTTAGTGTTCGAATAAGCGTCCGGGCGTTTAAAAAATGGAGAAAAGTGTTCAGAATCTTAACACTAGCGTTCAAAATAGGAATCGAACACCAAGACGCGTACATGTTACATTTTACGCCTGAATTTGCAGTTAATAAGTCCGCACTATTGCTACTTTTAGGACGATTTGAGGCTCGGAAAGGCATAAAACGCCGTTTTTAGATTTTCTTCTAGGAACTGAATTGTTTGGGACATATATGATAGAACTCTCCGCGTCGGATAGATTGCGCCATGTCCCGACTTCGTAGCATATTGCGTTATTGAGTTATGGCCAGCAGAAATATGCTATAAATCGAAACTAATAATGACTCAAAACGGAACGAGATACGGAGAAACGGATTGCACCATTGTGTTTTTCTTAGGGGGGTGTAGGGTATAATTTTGCCGACTAAACTTGAGCTGTGTGCCGACATAGCGCGACTTCTAACAACGTAGAGTGCATGGCCCAGTCCTATCACCACTGGGGGGAGTTTTTTTTTTGGAGGGGGGAGGGTACCAGAAAATGTGCGTCACACGACAAAAGAGAAGCGCGCGGAACGCCCCCTTGAAAACATTCATCGAATTTGGTCGCAAAGTGAAATCGGTCGGAACTACGCCTATCCGACTCAGAATTTGACGCTGATTTCATATCTGAAAACTGCACTCTCGTATGTTATCGCGTTCTCGAGATATACGCTTCGTTTGCACACGTAACCGCCCGAAACGTCGCCCGCGGTTACCCGCCTCCCCTTCAACTTTTGATAGGGACCACATCCGAGAAGGTAATATTTTTGGCGAATAGAAGACAAGTTGCCCTATTCGCACAAATAATTGTTGCTCCATCCGACGCCGGGAAAGTGCATTTACCCTATAGGTGAAAGATGCGTACGCGCGAGATGTCGCCGTTTTTCGACTTTGAGGGCGCATATCTCCCGAACCGTTGCTCCAATCGACTCGGGAAAGTCACCATTGAGCTCGCCGTAGCAAACAGTACACGACAGGTTATTTTGGTCGACCTAGATCGATGCTGAAATTGTTATCATAATCCCGAGAGATGGGGGATGGTTGTGGGGTAGAATTTTCATTTTCCGTTTTGGAGATATCGTAATTTAAAGTGTTATTTTCTGTACACTACACAGTAAGTAAATGGTTTTAAGTTTGATTTTTTTTTTTTTTTTGTGTTGGCCTATTTTGGGGGGCCCATTCGCCTTGGACATAAGTGTAACAACGACTAAGAGGAGACGTCGCGATTTGCACCTACGAAAGAAAGATTTGAATGCCGAACTTAGTGGTCAGTGATTTTTTATTTCCATAAATGTAACTCAAACAGGCTCAGGACAGTTAATTCGAGTATATGCTAAATAACCGTGTAGTAAGAAAATAATATTTATTATTTTCCTTCACACAATAAAAGTTGTGTTGCTAATTAGTTCAGGTCATTAACTTTTTTTTGGTTAAATGTGTCTCTGAGTTTAATGCCCAGTATGCTAAATGTGTATCACAATTAAGAATAATTATCTTTTATGATATCCTTGAAAGAAATGATTTGAAATGAAATGAATGATAAATAATATGAATAATATCAATAATATCAATAATATTAATAATTGAAATAATTGAAATAATATAATGATATTATTACAATATTATATTATATTACATTACATAACATTACATACATTACATAGTTGTATTTGTAATAATGGTTATTCGACGGGATTCTTTCCGCTTCAACGGGGGTCCGTCAGGGATGCCCATTAAGCCCATATTTATTTATCTTGGTGGCCGAGGTATTTGCCATAAAAGTACAGAATAATGAGATTTTTAAGGGTTTTAGCATGGGCGTCAGCAGGTTTCAGAAAGTGAGGGGGACACTATACTATCTAAGCGGAGCGCCACCATTGGTTGGCGCGTAGCGTACCAGAAAATTTTGGGTACATAAGACCCCCTAGATCGCAGGAGACGGCCTTCCTGAGTCGTTTTTAGTTACATCAGAACCAGATCTGTGAGGAGAAATTTTGTCTCACAAAACTAAATTCCGACAGAAAGTACTGGTAGAAAGATGCCGTTCTGACACCAAGGGAGACGAATTACACAGCGTCCATCTCAAACGAAATATTGAAAAAGTGGCGCCGTCACCTCCGGGATGAGTGGAGTGGTATATATAATACATGCATGTAGGTGCGAGACGTCAGTTGCTATGTGCCCAGGTACTTTAATAATAATAATAATCAGAAAAAGGCACCGCGCGCAGAGCGTGTGTAGCGCCTAGCCGGCACTCAACAATAAAGATCTACCATATCCGGCGAATACATGTAGCCTTAATTACTTGACCCCTACACCCCTATTCGTCCGTCCAGTCCAGGGACTGGAGGTAGTGATATGAACATAGTAACTCATCACCATCTACCTGTATGGCTTACCTAATCCCTTGGAACCCATACAAACAACATGTGTGCAAGATTCAATACACTTTCGAATGGTCTCCCCACCCCCCCCCCCCCGAACGAATTAAATGGGCAGATTTAGGATATTGGGAGAATGGGAGATAAATGACGGTGCAAGTGATAGATAGCAGGGGCCCAGGGAGTCCAGATTTCTTGACCTTAAATAGAAAATCGCGCATATGCATGTGATTTTTTTTAATAACTACTCTGAAAAGTGGGTGGGACAAATGATATGATATCCCCTCCACTTTTGAAAGTGGGGGGACATGTCCCCCCCGTCCCCCACCTGTTGACGTCCATGGGTTTTAGAATAAGTAACACAGAAGTAAAAATTATGCAATATGCCGACGACACAACACTTTTTCTTGCTGGCAGTGTTACCACGATTGCGGAGATGATTTGTATTTTTAAACAGTTAAAAGAAGCTTCCGGTTTGTCTATGAATATGTCCAAGTCTAGTCTTTTTCCGCTGGGCCCATTTAGTAATCATATTCCAGCGGCAGTATATGACTTTAATATTACTATTAGTCTATTACGCATGGACCAGTTCAGATGCTTGGGATCACTTTAACGGGTGATGGCAATGATCTGTTCCGGATGAATTATCAACCGAAACTTTGTAGACTTAAGAATACTTTGAGAATTATGGTCATCTAGAGGTTTGACCCCTATAGGACGTAATATCATTGTGAAAACATTTGCTCTGTCGCAACTTGTTTTCCTCTTTATGGTGTTGCCAAATCCACCGAATAGTTTCGTAAAGGATTTAGAAAGTATTATATTCAATTTTATATGGGCGGGAAACCCCGATAAAGTAAAGAGGCTGGTCATGATTAATACTATTGGCAACGGTCCGGATTAAAAGTTACACACATCATCAGTTTTATAAACAGTTTAAAGTGTACCTGGATTAGGCGATATACAAATGATAAAAACGGTACTTGGAAAATGTTTTTTGATATGTATTTGAAGCCGTTTGGGAAACAGTTTATTTTTCATTGTAACTGTTCTAAGAATGATAAGAATAGTATTAGAAATTCTTTCATTCGTCAAATAGTCTATGCTTGGTGTGATATTTCATTCTCTACTCCAATAGAAAATTTCGGTAACCAAGTCATTTGGAACAATTCTCATATTCGTATCGACAACAAAATTGGTATGAATCACATTTTAATGGATAGAAATGTTATTTATGTTAGTGACCTGTTTTATGAGCATGATAAGCATGATAAGCCGCTAACTTCTGTAAGATTCAAACAGGTTTTTAACGCCGATATACCTTTTACTTTGTATTGGGGTTTATAAGTGCAATTCCCCAGTGGTGGAAAAGGTCAGGTTGCCATAGTACTAAACCGTGTTTTTCGATCGAAAAACCATGTTTATCGACCGATAAACATGGATTTTCGGTTGATAAACACGGTTTATCGGCGAGAATCCATGTTTATCGCTTGAGAAACATGGATTATCGCTGATAAACATGGTTTTTGGCGATGAACATGGTTTTTCAGTCGAAAAACATGGTTTATCGGTCACAGACTGTGTTTTTAAGTGATAAACATTGGTTTATCTGTGACAATCCATGTTTATCTGCGACAATCCATGTTTTTCGAGCGATAAACATGGTTTTTCGAGTGATAAACATGGTTTATCGGTCGATAAACATGGTTTTTCGACCGAAAATCCATGTTTCTCGATTTATTGAGCATTTGGCTTGCCATAGACGCAGTGGCGTCGCCAAGGGGGGGGGGGGGGCAGGGGGGCACGTGCCCCCCTGGAAAACCTAGTGCACCCCCCATCTGAGATTTGGGTTGGTAAAAAATATATATATATTTTTTGTTATATTCAACTCCCATCATCTGAGTTGGTTTTTCATAAGGACAAAGAAGCACAGTAATTCGTATTTTCTTCAAATGAGCTGCAGAAAAATGATAAAGTTTATTCTTGACCGTCGTATGGGTGAGAGTGTTTGTCTGGTGTCTGTGTTGTGTCTTTTACCTCTCGTGAATTGGATGCCTGTGAAATGCCGAAAGTCCGGACCTGCTGTGAGAAGGGAGGGTACTGCAGTATGTTGCCTTGGTCTGAGGTTGACAGGTTAGGAGCTGACGAAATGTGAGAATGTGAGGGTCCGCAGGCACCATACTTGCCTATATTTGTGGACCCATATATTAACCCTGTTGTGTAGGGGGTGCAGAGGTCATTTGAGGTCAGATGCTTGTAGGAACAAATGGCGAATGTTCACACCTGCATACTGAGCCATACTCGATGTGTGATCAAACTTTGGATTGCCTGGTGTGATCCCTGATAGGAGCCAATAACGATGCTGGAACCTGTTACATCTTAATAGATAATGGGAGAAAACGAGAAGGACAAGAAAGGAGTCGGGGGTCATGCACACATTAATTCAACAAATGTAGGTTCTATAGATAGGGTTAGGCATAATATCGACAGCATGTGGTTCATATCCTCTGCAAAATTCTGCGCGTTGTTAAAATCATTACCTCAAAAATAGCAATTTCTGGAGATATCTTCAGATCGCATTTAGCATCAAATCCATTTTGCATCTAGCCCATCCTCCGTATGCGAAAATTTTCCAAAGGGGAGTGCCCCCCCCTATCAAATGCTGGTGCCCCCCCCCCCAGACTGAAAAGTCTGGTGACGCCACTGCATAGACGGAGTCCCAATCGGTTTGTTCCGACTTACAACCAATGCTAGATGTGTCCATATAAAAGAAATAAGTGTGATGAATTCGTTTCCGTTCGTAACCCGCCTTACCCCTCGCACGGTGTTTTACTGGTTACATGCCACTTGTCGAGCGATAAGTTGTTGTATACCACCTTCTTTTGATTCTTTCAAAATTCAAACCTGAATCTCTAGCGAAGGTACAACGAGAGAAAATCGTTCACAAATCATAATAATGCCGAGAAGCCTAAGAAGGAGAACAAAAAGAAGTCGAGATGACTCAACTTCCACGAAAGTTATAGAAGACGAGGAAGATAGGTAATGTTTCATTCCCCTCGATTGCGCCCGAGAAAGATTGATATCTGCTGTCATTATAAGAGTGATATGCAAACTTTGTACAGCTTGTATGGGTTTTGCGAAATAGTTTTTCATATTACGAATCATACAGCTCTGAGTTGAGTCTCAATAGTTTTACTTTGGTAGAAATTATTAAATTATGTACTACTGTATGTACTGTATAAATATTTCATGATAAAATTATATTTTCCACTTCAAAAAGCCTCAGTTATCACAATTGTATTACTACCTTTATGCTCAGAATTAAACTGCAAGCAGCCTTAAAATGTCTTTTCAATGCTGTTGTAGTCACAATATTTCTTTCTACTTCGCAGGTATTTTTTGAATCCTGACTCAGTCAGTCGCCATCTATTTTGCTCGGTATGCCAAGAAGTCTTCAAAGACCCACAGAGAGCTCCTTGTGGTCACAGTTTCTGTCGCATGGTGAGAATCTGATATTTCATTCTTTCCCTCAGGCGTATTTTTAATTAATCAATAGAGGAACTGGCCAGGCGTGTAGCCAGGAATCTGCCAAGGGAGGGGCGAAATGTAGGCAAACTATTAGAGCCGTAGATACAGCATTGCAAACTATCTAAGCGTAGCGCCACCATGGTTTGCGCGAAGTGCACAAGAAAATTTTGGCTGAAAATGCCTCCCAGATGGCTGGAAATGGCACTTCCCAGGCCTTCTAAGTTGCATCTTAGCAACTTTTCTTTTGAAATTACTAGCCATATCATAAAAGCATTAAAACATTTTTTTTTAAATATGCTCAACGGGGGGGGGCGGCTGCACCCTTCACCCCCCCCCCTTGGCTACGCGACTGGAACTGGCATTAAGAATATTCTACGGATAACCCTGACAAATATTTGTATTGTCTGATTATGAGAAGTTCTTTCAGCAGATGGTATGAACTACAGAACTGGACTGGTGTTTCAGTGTTAGGCTGCGAAGCTTATACAGTATTATATCATAGTTTCGAGACTCCAATGCTTTGATTTGATATGATTCAATGACAATTTGCAAATCTGCATCTTGTTTGTGATACCCAGGTGTGAGAAACTGGGGAAAAAGTTAGCCCACATGGATGCCTTCTTGAAGTGTAGAGAAAATACCACAGGTTGCCTTAAGGGACTTAAGTTTAAGATCTATATTAACAGAGTAAATAAATTGATGTGTTCTGTATTATCACAAGATAATGTCTCTACAAGAGAGTATGCCAACAGGTGCATTTTTCACTGCATGGCATACAAGAACAAATTCTTACAAACAATTCTGCCAGCTCATGTTGCTTTAACTGTAGGAAGAAAATGTACACAGATCTGACATCAACACAATATATTTGTGTAAGTAACATTTCTCCTCTGAGTGGTACTAAAATGGTCTGTGAATAAATTATACCTCATTGTGCTTTCTACTGCCTTTCTTTAGAATATAAGCCAGAATCATGCAGTCATAAGTGCGACATGCCTATGTACTTGCTGTGCCACAGTTTTGTCATATTGAGTAGCCATTAAGTCATCGTGATATGTCGAATGCTCTACATAAAGTGTATTTGGGTCAAGTATTTTTTGTTGAACTTGCTAGACTTCTAGTTGGTGGATGGGGTGAGATGTTGGGTTGGGGGGGGGGTGGTTGGGTGTGGGGGAGGGGCATCCTTGGCTATGATAGTTAGGCCAATACAGTAGTTTCTCAATTGCTGAGATATAATCAATGATCACCATTGTATTTCATTTTAACTTTTTTCAAACATCGAATGTACATATCTAAGTTTCCTCCATTTCTCCATCTTTCCAGTGTATTCTTAGGTGGTTGAAGCAAAGTAAGACCTGTCCAGAGGATAGGTAAGTCTATAAGACATACTGTAGCTATTTAGTTACATTTCCTTGACAACAATTTGAAAAATACTATATATATACAACATACTTTCCTACAGTGCACGCTATCGACAGGAAAGAGATATGTAAATCAGTGATTCATTTGTATTCATTTTATTCTAAAAATCTTGCTCCTTTACCGTTGAGGAAATCCATTTTACAAAACCACACACCATACTATTGTTAATAACAGAATTTGTGTGTATACAGTATGAAAGACTCTGACATACTGTACATTACTGTGTAGATATTATAGTTATCATATGTATTGCACTTCACTATTTATCCCTGCAACCTACAGTATCCTCCACCCAAATCACTATTATCTTTGGTCTTTAATTAGAAAATTATGGAACAAAATTTTGAAACGACATATCAAATATGATGTTAGTGTCACTACCAAACGTCATTCAATTACTGTGGTGCAGTTTTAGTTGTTACATAGCTTTCTCCGATGTTTGAATTTTTTGAGCCAACAATTTCAGAAGATATTTGTTTGTATTATTGGTCTTTACAGGCGTCCTGTCAGAGTTCAAGATCTTCACACTGACTTCATAGTTGCAAATATAATAGGAGACCAAATGGTAGCGTGCTCTTTCCGAGGTAAGGGGTGCGAATTTATTGGCAAGCTGGAATTACTCAAGTGTCATACGAAGAATTGTGACTTCAACCCAGCAAATCTTCCAGAGTTTCTAGCCAACGATGACAATCACCAGATCCAGCCTTCCAGAGATAAATCTTTTTCAGAATCAGGTGAGACAATGGTGACAGTATCCTGTTGGGCATGCAATGGGCATGAAAATGAGAGGCAGTCCACTGATCTCTAAGTTAAACTTGTGTAAAAAAAAAAAAAAAAACCTCTGAGTAACTTTTAATAATAAACATAACCTTTTAATCATTACAGCATAGTTTAATGACCACTGAAACAAGAACGAAACAGCAGCTACAGTGTAATGTATTTCAGTAGTCTAAGTGATATGATTTTGAAAATCGAATAGCATTATTGATCTACTGTAAATGTAAGAATCAAGATCAAAACATGAAAATGCCCAATTTAGAGGCCCAACAAATGAAAACTAATTTTACTAAGATTTATCCACTTGATATTTTCTTAAGTTAATTATTCGTTTTAAAACCTCTGTTTAATGCTATCACTCGTATTTCTCCTATCTCCTCGACAGTTTTATCTCCGATCAATGCACCCACATGCTCCTCGGATCCAGATAAGTTACCGACACCAGCTAAGCCTTCATTGAAGATGAGACTGTTCCGTAACGGTGGCGACACCAGGGAGAAATTATGCGCAATGTTTGACAACGGCAAATCTGAAAACAAAGAGAATAACGAGGATGATGTTATATGTTTAGATTAATTTTTTTAATTGATTGTGAAATACAAATAGACAATAGATGGTAGGAAATAAGGAATAATGGATATTTCAAAGAACAATAGATGTCTGCTGGTTATTGCTTAATTATAATAAACAGGGAGTTTGGGGTGTCAATCTGCCCTCCACCCCACCCCACCGACCCCACTGAAAATCAGAAGTGATATCAAATGGATCCCAAGTGGGTGTTAAATCAGATCCAAAGTCAGTGTTGTTTAATTTTATATACAACCACGTAAATACGACGGATACATAAGAATGGATGGGAAAAAAGTTGCCAGAGAACGAGAAATATCTGCAAATGCTACTGCATCTGTGGTCTTACAACCTTGACCTCCAGCTGGGCTCTGGGAGAGATTCCACAGCAATTTCAGACTAACTTCTCTCTCTGACATGTATTTTTGTGCTTGAAAATTGCTACAATAGTACATGCTTGCCCCCCCCCCCCCTCTTAAAAATGGGCAAGTAGTTGATGAAGAGTCCACTGAACTGATGTTATTAGTAATGATAATATAGGTCTAGCCTTTTTTCTATTTTAATTTATTCATCAGTTTTCAAACACGTGGTCATTGGAGAGTCAAAGGTCATCAGTATTAACACCAAAATTTGAATATATTCTACTAGTGTCAAAAGGTTTCAAAATTCATTTCCTTGGAGCTCAGTCCTTGCAATTTATTTTCAGACATTGAGGAATGTTGTAGTAAGCAATTCATGACAAATAACTTTTTTCCAGGGTTATAGTAAGCTAGGACTAAGTTTGTTCAAGTTGGATCATGAGTGATTCGGCGACCATTATTTGGCCGTAAACATAGTTGGGGGAGGGGGGGTGGGGGGGGGGCAAATTGATGACATGTGGGCTATTTGTTACCCCGAATTACTTTCTTTAATGTAAGAAAAGTTTCATGAAACCCCCTTTAACTCTCTTCTTTACCATAACTCCATTCATAAAAAATATGTAAATATGTATCCAGATTAATTGAAAAAGTTTAAAGTAACATTCAATGACTTGGACGTGAAACGGTGTATGTTCCATCGATCTTAAACCTGAACTGATCTCATCAAAGAATTGCAGAAATATTAATGCACTGCACCATTTGCTTTTGTGCTTACCACTTAATCCATGTGTGTAGTTGATGTGATTGTGCTCGTAGCGTAGCGCAATGGGAAGCTTTGGTTAAGGTATAATTTGTTACATACTGATTAGGATGAAAGTAGTAAGAAGGGGAGAAAAGTTAGTTTCCTTCAAGATATTTTGGTGAAACTCCTATAGGTTGCTTTTACCCAACCTTTTATCCCCTTTCCTCTGGGGGGGGGGGGGAGTGGATTCGTTCCCTCTGATGCAATCGTAAATGCGGCCGTACCCTCATTGAACACAGTTTTAGAGTATAACAATTCCTGACAACGCGGTGGGTAACACACCCGCAAATGCACACATCATTCAAAATATATCCTATGCTACACTAAGACGACTATTCTTTCTTTTGTCACTTCTCAGCCGTTATCCACCTTGTTGACTTTCTTTTACCTTTTTTTTCGAAAATGATACATGAGTCCAATTCGTCGACCACAATGTACATTGTAGTCGTGATAAACACTGTTTGGATCCGCATTAATTCATTTAAAGAGTACGACTATACCTTGGTACCGAAAATAGTTGTCTTTTGTTCGCCTGTACAATTACATAGAGTATCATAATCCGCTTATCAATTGAGACCATTCAGTCCACCCCTTTATAGGAAAAAATCAATAATTCCCCCTTTCGGATTATGTCGGCAGTCAAATTCCCTTTATATCAAATTCAATCTGATTGGACGAAATTTGGACGGTGAACTTGAGTCTCCAATGATAAGCTTTGTAAGATTTGCATAATCTTGAACTATCTCTGTTTGGGTTGAACATAAACGGCAGTTGTTTGCCATTTATTTATTTATTTATTAACTTTATTTTGAGAGGGTAACTCGTTTAGCCGAAGCTAATCTTCCACGAGGCCCTCGTACAATACAAAAATAGATAAATATCAAGTAAAATATATAAGTATAAAACTAAAATGTTGCAAATTAAAAAATGCTAAATGAAATTATCAATGAGTACAAACGAGTAAGATTCTTAAACTACGATCAAAATGAAATAAGAATATTATTAATATTAAAATTATACAATGTGTATAAAATCAATAAAAACAAAATCACACAATTACTGATCTAAAACTTTCAAATAAAACGAGGAGAGCAATAAAACATGTCATTACTTGATAAAACGTTGAACTAATCTTTTAAAATTACTTAAGCTGTTTGCATTTTTATTTCATTTGGTAGTGCGTTCCATTGTTTTGCAGCAATGTGGAGAATCTTTTCCTGTGGAATTCAGTTTTTCCACCAGTTAGAAAGAGCCCAGATGATGTAGTTGAACGTAGGCCATATGTATGTACATTATGAGTATACTCAAACATTTCTTTCATGTAAGACGGGGCAAGTCCGTGGAGTGATTTATATACCATAATCAGCCTTTTCATATTAAGACGTTCATTGAAAGTATGCCATCCAAGTCTTTCAAAAAGGTCGCTGGACCTTTCATCATAAGTAGCATCTAGTATTATTTCTATTTGTATTTAGTTGTATCTAAGCATTTTCTATTTTGAAATTACTAGCGATATCATAAAAAAATACAAAACATATGCTTAAAAAAAACTATGCCACCAAATATTGGGGGGGGGGGATATTAGATACTATATCCCCCACCTGAAATATTGGGGGGACATGTCCCCCCCATCCGCCCCCCCAATGATCGCCACCCATGAATACCTGATACCTCGGCTCAGAACAAACGGAGCCAATCTTTTGATAGATTGTTGCGCTAGGTGGAAGCACTGAACATATTTTCAGCAGATATCGCTATCACGCAGCACAACAAGGTTCGTGGTGTATGGTCGCAATCGTCGCATCGACCATTGCCATGCCATGCTGTGTGACCATTCTCATGATTACTACAGATATTGTATTATTCTTATTCTGCCAGATGCAGACGAGAAAATTGTGTAACTCTATTTCCCAAATTATTGAACAAAAAATATAAGCGAATCGCACTGATGAGTGTTTTTTTTTACCCCATTCCCAGTGGGGGGCCAGTGGGGGGCCCCGCCGATTTCATGGGGGGCCTCGGCCCCCCCCCCCCAGGCCCCCCCCCCCCCGTAGCTACGCCACTGGTTATACAGATATGTCTGAAACCATTTAATTGACGTATCTGAACATTGGTAAATTTTCATTTTTTCTAATAGGATATCATGATCTACTAGGTCGAAATGCTTTTCTTAAATCTAGCATAATTGAGCCAAATAAATATCCTTCATCAATATTTTAACTATTGGTAACTGAGGTCAAATGTCACGTGATCTAAGGTTAAATGTATATTTATTTTAGTGTAGTTTTGGTAGCGATGACATATGCAACTCCGCGGACTGCTCAGCTCTTGTCTGAGTTTTACTCTCATCCGAGCTCAGCACAAGAAACTTGACTCCTAAGAAAACAGTACAGTTAAGCCACCACAGTTTTCTTAAATAATAGCTAAAACATGAATTGCGTCATCGGAGAGTGAGTAAACCTTACACATGGCATATAACTAAAGGCCGCCTCCATCTTGAAACTAACCCGCATTCCATCAGTGTTGATCCATTTGGTGTAGTCAGAATTATGTCAACTACAAAACATATATGTATATATACAACATGGACATACAAAATATTCTTTGATTCTTCATTTCGCATAAGTAAAACAAACAAGTAAAAATTTAATCTGCTTTATTTGGAAATATCTGCTATCCTTACAGCAAATTCTCATTTTACCGATTGGAAAATTAAATTTATCCAGGGAGTGAGTATCCAACATTATATACAAGATCAAATGCCGTGATTGCCGTGGCGAGTTTACGGCGCCTTTAATATTGCATACCGCCACCAACTTTGTTATCATATTATTTAACTTACCCCCTCTATTTCAAAGCCCGCTGCATATATGCATATGCTTTGATAGTCTTGTACAGTATGTTTACCTTTCTTTTTCACAAAGCTATTTTCCAGTATATATTTGCTGTACTGCCCAGAGAGAGCCAGCGGCAACGCTTTAGATTGTGTCGGACAGATCCTCGGGCATGTAAAATACAATGGGCAAGGTCGTGGTAGGCAGAAACGGACTCTGAGGCATGTACAGTTTGCACGCGAGAGTAACAGTATTACAAACGACTTGGCCAAGACTAATGCTTTGACGTTTCAAAAGTAACTGTACCACCGTGTTTAGCACCAGGCGAGGGGGGGGGGGCAATAAGGTAAGGTGACCAGACGTCCCCGATTTTCGGGGACAGTCCCCGATTACAGTGTGCTGTCCCCGATGAACAAGTGTCCCCGAAAATGTCCCCGATTCGTCAAAATGTTCAGGAATTTCGAAAATATCCCACATTATTAGTAAAATAATTGTAAAAACAAACTTTAGTCAAGTGCGCAGTCGCAGAACGGAACTAACCAGTAGTTTCAGGTGGGCCAGTGTAAAGTGGAATATGCTAGATCGATCTAGCCTAGCACTCTCTCGTAAAGTAAGTAAATTTCATCTAAGAAAAAGCTACATTTTTGAAAATAAAATTGATTTAAAAAGTGCTGCTAAGTATCACCATTTTACATCTAATCACCTTAGGCACTTGAAAATTTTCAACACCCCCTCCCCTTAGACCCCTCCCCCATATCAGTCACGCAATAAATGTCCCTGATTCCAGTCAGTCAATTTGCTGATATTTACCAGTATGAAAGGTAAATATTTATTAATTAAATAAAGAAGGAATACATCACCCTCCAAACAGAGGATGTGACGTCACAATTTATGCGAAAAACTTGCATGACAGATTAGGTCCTTACTTGTTACTTTTCGAATGGGAAGTGCCATGTATATGTTTAAGTTTGCGTTGCCTGCCTGCCTGATGTCACTGTACTACTATTTAGTGTCCTATATTGTGTTGCCTTACTTTTCACTTGACTTTCAACAATGATGTTATTTAAACTGACTCTAGTCAAATTTCAGTTCAAATAAAGAAGAAAACTTACACAATTTTATCGTGCGATTAATACCACGAACATGTGTCTGGGCGACTAGTTTGTGGAAACGACAAAAATAGTATACAGCGTACATCATTCTACATGTAACTAAATCTTGCTTAAACAATTATGGACCATCGAATATTCATATTTTTTCTTTGAAGTAGTTGGCCTATGCGATAAGCTTTGTTTTAAAGAAGAATTTGTAATTCAGAAAATCGAGAAAAAAGATCTAATTACAATGATTATACAATGATATATATATATATATAATATAAAAGATAAACAAGCGAATATTTTTAACAACGACATACTGCTATATTTCGGAGTGGTCACCACTCCATCGTCAGGCAAAAGTGCGGCCTGACGATGGAGTGGTGACCACTCCGAAATATAGCAGTATGTCGTTGTTAAAAATATTCGCTTGTTTATCTTTTATATTATCAGTATGGACCACTACTATTTATATATATATATATATATATATATATATATATATATATATATATATATATATATATATATATATATATATATATATATATATATATATATATATATATATATATATATATATATGCACACACACACAACGCACACACACACAATGCTTTAATGGTTCACCAGTTTATAACAATAGCTGAAAATTATAAAAAGGACGGAAAAGGGAAACAAAGGGTATAATAAAAAAGACGACAGAAAATGGGGGAATCGCCAGTAGCGCTTTAAGGGAAGGTCACAGGTGACGAATTTTCTTTTGTGTTAAATCTATGAAAAGAATAATATAATACCTCTAATTGTGTTTTGCCACGTATGCGGATAGACGCTAACACACAGTTCGTCATTGTTGAGTGCTTATAAATATGATTGGTATGTTTTGCGGTCTATACAGTCACCCGATGTGTAATAAACCGTGCAAGTTACTCTATATGAACCAAAGCAAGACCGTTCTTGCTTAGTATCGCACGGTATAAAATTATTTTGGCACCAAATGACAAATTTTTTGATACTGAAAGAAAGATAATATATTGGCTCTATTGTTACACTACGACGATCTCGCGGCCACTGAAGTCTATAGCTAAAGGACGTTGTACATATAGGCGTCTATATTCAAATACACATATCGGCTATGGTATTTGGTCAGGATATTTTTTGAAGACACACCCACCCCAACCACCACAGGAGACACAGTTTTGAATATTTACCAGGTTTGTATTTGTGCATCCAAAAAAAGAATATATTGTTGGCTGTCGGCCTAGCAGATTGACTGGTTATAGAAATTTGATAATACTCCCGGTCATTGAGTTAATCTTCCTGGCAACTTTCCACCCCTGCAGATTGACGTTGCACCTCGGAGAATATTATTGCTCGTAGAGGTTTATAGCCTACATGTCATGTTACCTTATTCGCAAGTTTTTGTGAGACAATCAAGAACGTACGTTGACTAAACGGAACCCCTAACCAGCAGTAAATAAACACGCACCGAACTCGTTTGAAAATATTTGGAATACTTCAAATATGTTCTCGTTTTACTTGCTGTCGAACGGATACGAAGCAGAAAATAAACTAGTCACGCAAACTGAATGCATCGACTCTTGAGTGTAGGGCTGATTAACCTACTCCGCTCTAACGAACGACCAATATACCAAACCACTTGTTCCTTACTGATCTAAATTTATCAGCAGCACGTACATGACGGTATAAAAATACTTGACATAGGCTCTCAATGCAGTTTTATCAACCACTTCTGGAGCTCCTAATTACTGCTATATTTTCTCAGTTTGCGGGTCAGTTTTATAGCCTTCCATTTTATTGAGCGCATGCAGCTACGAACACTCACCACAAGGGGCGAAGCATCTTATTACACGGGCAGACTATTTCACGGAGACTCGTAGACTAGGGAATTCGCCGATATCTTCGCTAAAACGCGTAAACAAATCCAATATTTTTTTTCCCGTGTGTGGCCGTTTACACGATACGGTGGATACCACAGCTATAGTTGTCCCATTTCTGGCTGATCATTGAAGCACTGTGGATGCGTTTATAGATGATAACTAAAATTGTAATTGTTTGTGGGATAAATAGTATATTAAAGTAGAACTGACGATTTTGTCGTTGTTATCGATCAATCTTGGTTGGTTCTGAAGAATTATACTAACATCGTGAACATTCTGAGTGACCTTCACTGGTGAGTATTATATTTAGGTTTATAACTCTGTCATGGACGACTCGCGTATATGTATAGTATTAACTACACCGTGGAGCTGGAATACAGCTATAGTCATGTATGTTTATATATGCTCACAGGTAGTTGATTGATTTGCGCGTATCATAAGGTACGGTATATGATGAAGGCTGAATGACAAGAATACAGAGATGACTTTATAGTCAATTATTGACAAGAATATGCACAATTTAATATCAGCTCAGTGCAACAGTTATTAACAGTTATCTTGTTACTATAATGGAACCAAATTCATAAAAAAGAAAACAGTACTTATCAACGTTAAATTTCATGGGAATTTGTTTTTTGGAACAGGCTTAGGCCTATGTAAATTATATTAATGTACAGAGAGAAAAACAATAACGACACGCTAATTTTGGTCTTTGAGTAAATAAGTAAGACTCAAAGACCAAAATTAGCGTGTCGTTATTGTTTTTCTCTCTGTACATTAATATAATTTACATAGGCCTAAGCCTGTTACAATGTCTAAATGAAAAATGGATAATGTCAAATGGCTGTAAATGCATCACGCCAATGGGTGTGTGTATGTGGTGGTGGTGGGGGGGGGGGGGGAGGGGGTATGTGGTGTGAATGCAGAGTACCTGATTTGCCATACACGTAAACTTATAAATTGTGAGGTATGTTTCAAGTTTAAAGGAGATATCTCATGATATAGTTCAATAATATAATATCATAATCCGTATTTTCGTGAATGTCTTCCTTATACTTTTGTATCTGGCAACACAAGGTGCCGTAAATCTGGGTACGTGAATTGACAGGTCTCTCTATACTATGATATGTCAAAGTAGAAAAACAATATTTATTCGTTCGATCTAGTATGGTACAGTGCTTGCTATTCACCCCCCCCCCCCCCATTAATTCAGTTTGTGAACACGTCTTCTTTGTTCGTGTAAGTTTTGTTTGTATTTCAATCCGCAAGGAGGCTAAGCAAGCACCCATGCAAACTGACCATTTGCTAGAGGTAAATATGTGGGTCATATTAAATGGGTGTAAAAATTTGAAGCAAGTTATATATGGTTTGATTTAAATAAAAAAGATTGACACGTGAAGTTGACGTCTTGTTATAAGCTTTATAGCTACGCGACGTGTTTAACTGCCATTCAAATAAGCTATGAATCACCCAGCCGTGTTATCGGCGTGCATCTAGTTTCGGTTTATACTCTTTAGCAAATATTGTACTAACTAGTGTACACTCTGCGAGTGATATGGAACTTAACATGTGTCTCAATGTACGGTCTGGTTGACATAACCAATTGGCACTGCAGCAAGGTGCAACCAGTTGGTAATAAAATAGGATCAATTGTAGCACAAATATTCCCTTTCGAATGGACCCGTGATATCTCACGTGACGTAACACCGTCACAACCATACGGTTATACAGTCTCGATGTAAGGATAATGGGATTGAGAATGAACCCAAGTTGTTGGGATTTCGTGCCCAGGGTGCTCTATTTTGGTGGGTTACATTTCTTCAAAAACGAAAGAAGAAATATCAGTTGGTAATCCATTTGTGTAAACAAAATATTTAGTCAATGACACTTTCAAGATTGTGTATGGTTTCGACAATTTATCCTTTACCGACTTTTCATGTTTGCTAACAGTAGTTGTACCAGAGGTCATTGTCTTAAACTCCAAAAGTCACATAGTAGGATTAATATTCGGCATAACTATTTTTCTAATAGGGTTGTGAATGAGTGGAATGGTTTGCCTGAGTACTTGCAAGTAGTGTCAATGGGTTTAAGAATGCTTTGGACAAGCACTTAATTAAGCATTGTAATCAGGTCTGAGTGTTTGTGTCTTCAGTTTTTTTTCTCTCTCTATAGTCCTTGATGGGGACTTAAGTGTCCCTCCTGATCCCTTTTTTCTACTAAACTAAACTAAACTAAACTTCCGCTTTGAGTCATATTTGCAAATTAGGTTACATACATTAATCAGTTGTGAGTGAACAAACGTACCTGCAGTTATTTGAAGTGTTGATAAATCTGGGAAACTCATTACAATATGTGCAAACTATATGACGTGGAGTCTTGCTTTCATCAATTTTATATATTTTTTAGCCCTTCATAAGTTAACCCCATAATAACAAGCCCACATATATCTTTTTTTGAATAATGTGATGTTCCTCTTTTCAAAGAAGGCAATATAATTTTTTTAAATCGCCCTATGCCACAAACCTGTGTTCAGTATCCTTGAAACGAAGGTTGTGAAAACAAAGGGATAACATAACAGAAAATTAGGCATTCACTTCGTTTACATCATGAAATATGTGCATAATAAAATTAAGAAAGGACTTGTAAAATGGTCAATCTTTGATGGATTTTGATGGGGCTTGCAGCTATTTTCATGATTTCTAATGCCTAAGAGAGTGATTAGGACAATGTTGTTCATAGCGGTTTCCAACTTTCCGCAAACCTTCAACGATGTATCTTGTTATTATGATTGCATCTACATAGTAGTGTAAAAGGAAATATAAAATACTACATGGAATGATAGAATACAAGCTATAACAATATATTCTCGTCCCAATCTCACTGTTATAGCACGTTACAAATCATTGTAGTATTAAACCTAGTTAGGCGTGTCTGCTATATGCATGGTCGGTTCTAAACTGATGATGAATCCTAAAGTTATATTGACAGAACAACAGGTCTTTACTGTGTAGCCTACATCATAACGTTCATACAGTATTACAAACGTAATACGAATTATCGATTGGGAAAGCCTCGCTGGAGATGTAGAAAAGCAATTTTGGCAAATGATATAAATAACCTTGATGTCATGTCAATTTAATGGCCGTGACGAATCGAGAAAGAGAGCGAGGACGGTTTTGAACATATTTATCTTTTCGTGCTGTCAATGGCACTATATATGATATGAAAGACTTCCATTATATTAATATCGCATATACACACAGTCATCTTCTTCACTATTGGTTGGTTTACAATATCACGTGTGCTGCGATATTAATGGAGTATAACACATCATTGTGAATAACTTACGAATAGCTTAATGCACAAAGAACTTAATTCCTTGGATTTCAAACAACTGTACCGATATCCTAATGAACTAAACCTATTGTTGCTTTATTAATAAAAAGGGGGTCATGTGTTATTTCGCCATATAGATATTTTGTTTTCTTTTTAGGAAACGGAACTGAATCACGGGAAAGAAATTAATACATTGAGTGTGTATATATGAATATAGGCCTAATGTTGGTGATAATGAGAGTGGCTGATATCTGCGCATGCACTTTACTTCGTACACTTTGTTTCAAGACAGAGCAATGCGTGGCATCATGTGGTAAACCTTAAAGGGGCATATAAGGTTAATCATTCGCTTAGAAAATTGCAGGCGATGTACTCACATCATATATAGCATGGTACCGTTACGCAGTATTAGTAGCGAATTGTTGTAGTTTACAGTAACACAATATTCCATCAAAGTATATAACACAAACATGTCATAAACTTATGGATATTACAGTACATAGAAGAACACGAAAAGAACACCACTTCAGTTTAAGTTCTACAGCCAGTAGGCCTACAAACGAAATTACGACACCAGTCAGAACAAAAAAAGTACAATTACATTGTGTTGGCATTAAAGTCTTTCAAACTTGGCTATGTAATGACCGATGACGTCATGCGACGTCATAAGTTAGCACCCACTTGTGGCAGGTGACTGACTGAGTCACATGTAGGCCTAATACCCAGTTATAACGCATACCATTTAAGGTAAATATAATATCAACATGACCCTTAACAGAGAATTATATATAACTTATTATCCAATACAGAATTTTATTTTTTAGCAAACAAAGGCAATGAAACGGACTGTCTTTCGTTTGTACACTTCCTTGGATGGAGACTTAAACCACAAATATAAATCATTCATGTTACTTTGCACTTTTGTTGAACTAGAGCAGCAGTATAATCTTCCCGGTTCCAATAGTCTCAATTAAATTTTCTCCTATACTGAACTAACATTTCTGTACGGTGTGTATACTAATTTGTTGAATGCGTGAAATTTACAATCCTAGTCAAAGTTCCTAAACTTCTGGTCATCAAAATAATGCCTCTTCCTCATGCAAGGCGAATCAAATTTGACTATAGTTGTTGTTTCAAACAAGAATGCTTCAAAGCAGGTGTCAAACGTTTTCTGCAAACATATCGCCATATTTTACCTTAGATATTTATGGCAAATGTTTCGTGACATTATGGCGTCACTATATATTACATACTGCTTTTTACGCGTTATGATAAGGGTTATTGTGTACACAAGACTTCACAAATAACATTTTAAACTAAGGATTATACTGTAATATATAACCCATGGACTTTTATCATCTCTTATCCACTCTAGGCGGCGGGTTTAATGTCTGTCGCATACTTTCTAGCTGTGTCTATACTTGTTTAACCTCAAGGCATAAAGTTAACGTAATAAAGGTGCAATTGATGAAGCTTGTCAAATATTTGACATGTTTCTGGTATAAGAGGTCATGAGGGCACTTATCTTACCACTCGCAAAGATCGTGCCTCCTTCGCCTGAGCCTTTAGTATACTTCAAAAATCATATCTAAAAACGTCATAAAGCAGTTTTTATACGGTTTGCAAATATTTCAGGCATTTTGTGTTGTCTAACGGTTTTTTTTTTCTGCGGAAGGCAATAACTCACTCATACAGGTTGTGGATTTTGAAAGCAAATATATAAACATGTGCACTATTATTATCCAACCAATGCTTGCCTTAATATAATATTCAACGCCATTCCGGGAGTCGTGCATGTATATAGTTGGTTGCATGTTTGATCAGTTGGCAAAAGAGCTGTATATATTTGCCAATAACGCCCAACGCCATGAAAGAGGTTTAAATACTTTAACATTGACACAAATAGTATCACTACTATGTAGTCGCCCAACAAAGCTCTATGAGAAGTGCTCACACCTTTGCCTTATTCCCATCTTTAGCCGGTCGCATTAATTAGCGAACTGAAGCTAGCTTTGTTTCTTGAAAACGAATCGTTTATATTCTTTTATCTGTTCTATTTTACCTATCCAGTTGTCTATCATGGCTCAAAACAAAGTTGCAAGCGGAGACGTGATGGAAAATATCGAGAGATTCCGTACCTGCCCAATCTGCAAAAAAGAATTGAGCGATGCTCGGAGACTTCCTTGTGCCCATCGTTTCTGCCTAAAGTGCCTCGACCGAGCTGTGCGAGGATTTCAGGCAAAGAGCCAAGGTCAAAATTTTCCATGCCCAAAATGTCAGGAAGAAGTCCCCATTCCGCATCGAGGTGCCGTAGATATGAAGAAAGATTTGTGGGTTTCTGAAATGCGCAGTCTTGCGGAACTGCGAGACAAGTTGGCATCGAATACGAAATCGGGCACTTGTGGCTGTTGCTCCAACGATGAAGATCTCATAGCTTACTGCACCGATTGCGATGGTTTCGTCTGTGCGAATTGTTGCAATTTACACGAAAAGATAGCTCTATTGAAATCACATACCAACATTTTCAAACTCGACAATAACATGACAGGAAAGAAAGGTAAAATTGACCTCACGAAACTCATTTCTATAATGGCCGCACCAAAGTGTCCCGATCATAGGGGCATGGAATTGGAATTAAGTTGTCGCACGTGTGATAACTGTTTGATATGCTTAAAATGTGCCTTAATAGGCCATGCTGATCACGAAAAAGAAGAGATTTCTGAGAGGGTGAGAACACTTCGTGTGGAATTGCATAAAGAGGGAGCTGACCTCACCTCCAAACGACAGAAATCACTGGCTTGCCGAAATCACAACGAAAAGAATAGCGAGAAGATCAGCTATATGTTTGAGAACATCACCAGCGGCATTGAGAATAAGCATAAATTAGGAATGACGAAATGCGAGGAAGAAGAGGAACTGTTGACGTCAGCCGACGTTGAAGGGATGGAACAAATCAAGAGTGGCCGAGATATGGATCTCGTCAGCTACGAGAAGAAGGCAGAGGATGGCATCGAAGCGGTGAAGAGAGAAATGATGAACAGGATTAATGCCATCAAAGAAGATCTAGATGCCAAGAAGAAAAATCGAAACGATCATGCCCAGCGTCAACTTGAAGTCGTCGAAGCAAGAATGAATGCCAAGAAGAAAGGCATCAACGAGAGACGCCAACGACTCACCGAAGACAAAGACAAGCTTTTGCATGTGGTTTCATCATGTAAAAAATCGGTGCTTAATCAGTTGATTGGTTGCAATAAAACCATCGACGAAGTCTTGATTCGGCTGAAGTATGTCAGCGAGAATGTCGATGCTGTCCAACAGGTATCGAGTGAATGGTCGTTTGTTGAGACAGTCTCTGACCTTTTATTCACGATGGGTAACATGAGCAAGACACTCGATGATATCCAGGTCCAATCGCAGTCACTTAACACACCTGCTTTGTCATTTGATCCAAACAACGACCCGTATCAAATTGGCCATCTCATGTGGACGATGAATCGGAAGTTCAAAGTCATTCAAGGCGGTCGCTTTGGCAAGAATGACTGGAAAGTCGACGATGTCTCTTCGGTTGCGAGAGGATGTATGGTGATTGCCGGGACAACCCCTACCAAGGAATCAGCGGTAGACTTCATCAACAGAGATACTGGCCAAACCACGGAAGCGAAGGATTTTCTTTTCGAAGATAGTGACCCTTGGTGCCTCTGCAGGGCAAATGATAATCGCATGTTGGCCTGTAAGGGTTCCAACGTGGAAGTCCTGAACGCCAGCAGTGGTGAGAGCTTACGGAAACTAAGTATGAAGAAAATACCACGATGGAGACAAGACGATAGGCTCGTTAGTGTCGCGTATGATGGAAATATGAATGAAGTCATGGTATGTCGACAAAAGTCGAACGAGGTCTTTGTCTTTGACCGGGACCTAAAATATTTGCGATCTTTCAAAATGCCAGGTCCTAGTAAAGGACCATTCTCAATGATGGTCAGTGGTGACATGTTGTTGGCATGTACCCTCCTCAAAGAAGGATATGGGATAGGTGTTGATTTGGGAACAACCAATGTCATAACACGATTCCAACCGATCCAAAGTAGCCACAAAGGTATGAGTATCTGTTGTGATGCCGAACATCTCGTCTACATTTTGTGGAGAAGGGAACGTGACGTTTGGGTAGTTCAGTATGATACCAACGGACAACCGATGATTGGGTTACCAGTACACGCTCGCGCCACTCTGATTACCGTATCAAGAGCCAAAGACGGTTCCGAAGACTTGGTGGTGGGAACACGTGATGGGCGTTTGGCGTTTTACAAACTGGTAAGAAAACTATTTTTTTCTTCAAAGTTTTATGTGTACATACACTGACAGGTTGGATTAACCGTTGTTTCCGAATCGATTATAGAGTCGATAACTTGACTCTATAAGTCACGAAGCTAACAACCTGAAAGGCTGATATGCCGCTAATAGAAAATGTTCCACCTGCTACTCACAGCAGGGCACTTTACCCTCAATTACATTCCAATTGTCTAACGTTTCAAACTCCTTTCTTAGCATCTGGAAGTCAATTTAGGTAAAAAAAAACATTAAGCAATTCAATACATTTCGTGTGATTTCCTTATAAAGATTGTTTAACATACTACCACTTAAACTGGTACGTCAAATACATATGTACTCTGATTTGTTTCATCTTCTCACAGCCATTACGCAAGTCGACCGCTTTGAAAAATCATTCAACATGGTTTGGTGGAATCGAGCAAGATATTTTAGACAAGTATCTTTCTCGTCGCTTTCACTGGCAGTGTACCACGCATAATTACGAGTTGAAAGAAGCGCTTGATGTCGATCTCAGCCGCCATGTCGTTGTGACTCCCCCAATAACAACGCCAACCCCAACGGCATCGCCAGCGCCATCGCCAAGGCCAACTCCAAGGCCAACGCCACCACCGTCGATGGATAATAGTCAACAACGCAACGTTAGCCGCGATTATACGTTACTGGTGTAGATATAGCTGTCACTATAACAACCGTTTAACATTTTTTACACAATTTTGTACAACGCAAAGGTCGGAAATCAGAATGTAATCAGGATTTTGTACTGTATGTTTATATGGGGGTGCGGTGGGGGGGGGGGGGTGAGGAGGGGGTGAGATGAGGTGCAAGACCTATGTAGCCTGTTATTTAGCAAAGTGGAGCCACTGAGCAGGATTTTACACCGATATGAAATGTTGGTAAATGATGTAGTATAGTAAATGTTCTTATATGGCACGTGGGCACTATGGCACGTGATAAAGGGTGCGGACAAATTTAACGTGGCAGCTGCATGGATTTTGTCCCTACCTGTTAGCATCGTAACAGCCACTACGTTTTAGTGCTAGGTGTATGTCAGTGGTATTTGCGGCTCAATATATCAAAGGGTTTACACTTACAAGGTTTTTGGTTCCTTGCTTTAGCAAAAGGAACCTATGCAGTCAGGTTGGCGTGTGTGTGTGTGTATGTATGTATGTATGTGTGTGTGTGTGTCTATGACACTTGCTTGGGTACGCTCTATCTCAATAAGGGAATGTTAGATTGAGGCCAAACTTGGACAATAGATCCGCCATATGGAGAAGGTGTGCCCTATTGTTTTTGGTGCCCACAAAGGTCACCAAAGGTCAGTTATGGTCCAAAAACCGAAAAAATTAAAACTGCAATAACTCCCAGTGCCAATGTGCGACAAGATTGATATTTTGGGACAAGTTGTGAACTGGTTAGGGGAGCATTTTCAAACTTAACGGTCATGTGATCCGAGGTCACCAAAGGTCAATTAATGATAAAAAACTAGTATTTTTGCAATAACTTGAGAACGAAATGTCTGTTAGGGTTGGGAGTTGCCTCAATGTAATCCAATTGTCGACCCGCATCTGGGTGACCCTTGACCTCAATTTGACCTCTGGTGACCTTTTCGTGTTTTTGGGATTTTTACAGTTTCGATGCTATTTTCAGATGTCAAAGGTACCTTCTGATCATAAATGTCAATAGGTTGACCCCGTGTGACCTTTATGTGCGAAGTTATATGGGGTCAAAGTTTTTCGGTCAGAGTTAGGATGGTTGTACAGACTTTTGGTTTTGTTTTTTGGAATCAGGAGATTAAACTACATCTGAAACCAAGGTCAAAAGGTCAAAGGTCACATTAGAAAAAATGTGCTTATTTTGGGAGGAAACGAGCAAAAAAGAAAATGTTTGGTTTTGATGCTAGATTTGGATATCAAAGGTACCTTCCGATCAAAAATGTCAATTGGTTGACACCCGTGTGACCTTCGTGTGCGAAGTTATACGAGGTCAAAGTTAATTTTCAGACATTTAATGCAACAACTCCCAGTTCCAAGGTGTGACATGGTTGATATTTTTGGACAAGTTGCAAATGGTATAGGGGAATATTTTCAAAGTTAACGGTCATGTGATCCGAGGTCACCAAAGGTCAATTAATGTCAAAAAACTAGTATTTTGGGGGTAGAAAATGGGCAAGGAAAAAAATGTTTGAATTTTTATAGTTTGATGCTCTAATTTAGGTCTCATCAATCAAAAATGTCAATAAGTTGACCCAAGGTGACCTTTGTATGTTAAGTTATATGAGGTCAAAGTTAATTTTCAGACATTTAGTGTAATAACTCCAAGTGCCAAGGTGTTACACAGTTGATATTTTGAGACAAGTTGCAAATGGTATAGGGGAATATTTTCAAACTTAACGGTCATGTGATCCGAGGTCACCAAAGGTCAATTAATGATAAAAAACTAGTATTTTTTGCGATAACTTGAGAACAAATTGTCCGTTAGGGTTGGGAGTTGCTTCAATGTAATCCAATTGTCGACCCGCATCTGGGTGACCCTTGACCTCAATTTGACCTCTGGTGACCTCTGGTGACCTTTTTAGTGTTTTAGGGATTTTTACAGTTTTGATGCTATTTTCAGATGTCAAAGGTACCTTCTGATCATAAATGTCAATGGGTTGACCCCCATTTGACCTTCGTGTGCGAAGTTATTTGAGGTCAAAGTTAATTTTCACACATTTAATGCAATAACTCCCAGTGCCAAGGTGTGACAAGGTTGATTTTTTTGGACAAGTTGCAAATGGTATAGGGGAATATTTTCAAACTTAACGGTCATGTGATCCAAGGTCACCAAAGGTCAGCTAATGTTAAAAAGTAGTATTATGGGGGAGAAAATGGGCAAAGACAAAATGTTTGAATTTTTTACAGTCATGCTCTATTTAGGTCTCACCGATCAAAAATTTCAATTGGTTGACCTCCGGGTGACCTTTGTGTGTGAAGTTACATACAAGTTCAAAGTTAATTTTTTGACATTTAATGCAATTAAATCTCAATGCCAAGGTGTGACATGGTTGATATTTTGGGACAAGTTGTGAATGGGGTGGTGGAACATTTTGAAACTTAAAGGTCATGTCATCTGAGGTCACCATTGTTATCATATCTGTTGACACGCTTGTAGGTCTCTTATATTTCTTACATTTGCGACGCCATATTTAGATCTCAAAAGTGCCTTTTGATAAAAAATCCGGTCACATTTTGTGATCACAAAAGTGTTGGCTATAGTGTTGGTTACTTTATGGGAACATGTAGGACCACAATTACTTGGACTATTTGAGCCCAATCTTGCTTGATAATGTTATGTGTATTGTCATATACCCCAAGCAAGGAACCACAGTGCCCTTGGGCTCTTGTTATTTTATGCTTTGGTTAAGGTTGTTTTTTATTCTTTTAGTACATTTGTTTGTATTTTGTATATTTTAAATGTTATCTTTCTTTTATTGACATCTTTTCTTGTTTCTACTTTTACATGAACGTAAATTAAGCCAATCCAAATGTAGTGTAGTATCCTCGGTATACAATGTTATTAATAATTGATTTTAGTTAATTACTTGTATTCATTCTGTACTGCAGCTGAAAGTAATACAGTAGAAAGTTGTCAAGATATAAGTAATGAAAAAAAAAAGAAATTTTTTAAAACATTTATTAGAAAGTTGAGAAATAATACCAAGCGGTTGGAAGAATCCACCCCAACTCACATACCTTAGATAAGGTAAGAGCGTTTACTGTACATTATATTAAACCTATATACAAAACCCTTATACGTTTAGCAAGATTTATCGCTTAATTTTCTTCAGTACGCATTAGCACGCTATAGCTTAGACAACATATCCGGTATATTATCATGATGAAAAATGAGTGTTAACCATTAAATAATTAAACTATATGATACCGGTTTCTAGTGTTGATTATATACGTCTTACACACGCATATCATAGCAACTTGTTTGTGGGTATATGTGTGTGTCTGGATGTACGTGTGTGCATGGAGCGGTTATAGCTCCATGGTGTGTGTAAGTAGCCCAGGGTATCTACGGACCACATTGTTGTAAAGACAAACAGACGCCTAATTGTCATATATATTGTAAAGATATACGTCTTTGGAATGTCATAAGTAAACACACTGAATGGCCTGCATATATAAATCACACTGCCGGTGGGAACTATGCTAACATTGGTAACCGTTGTTTTACTAGGGAGGTTTTACCGATTCAATCATCACCAGGGACAGCAGTCACGGTGGGAACTTTTAAAATGCTGTAACGGTAATCTGTATTGATGACAATGTACCGACGTTTGTTTGTTTTCCAGTCCAATCTCACCTGTACAGGGTGGTTAAGGAACAACATGAAAATATTCTTTATTTGTTCTTCCTCGGCATGCCACCTCGAACTTGATCGAAGTTATTATTATGTTGGTCTGATGACCTATATAATTTTACGATGTGATACCTGGAGTGTTAGCTCAGTGGTTCACACCGGTGCCTTTCAATCATAAGGTCCCCGGTTCGAGTCACTCCCAGATTAATGTATGTCGTCCAGTTACAGAGTTGTTGACAATTCATAATCATGGACGTTAAATATGAATGTGAGAGACTGACTTCGGTCAACTTGCTGCTTTGATAAGCCAATAAGGCTTCTTCGCGAGTTCCTGCTTGCAGGAGGATCTAAAATACATACATAGCTGGCGGTGTTTGTGCTATTCTTTGATACCCACGTAATCATGTCGGAGCTTCTGATGAATATTCATGAGTTGAACATATACGCGCTCACTGCGCATGTGGACAATTGTTCTTTAGCTGGCCTTTCATGTTATCCTTGAGAAAGTACTCATAGGGACAACAGTAAGCCCATATGAGCAGTATAAGATTATAGAAGCTTCTGTTAAATAAATAAGTTCGGAACTGTTCACACGGTCAGTAAGATCATGGCTAAGATCATGTGTAGTATCTGTTCCCTTTCGAGGGGAATGGTGATGCACACCCGATGATGATCACACAGTCACAGTCCCGATGCAAGGGGACTGGGGATGAGAGCGGATCAGTCGTTTGGTAGTTTGGTTTTCGTGCCCAGGTTCTTCCTTGGGCGATTTTTCCTTAAAAAGTAGCATCAGAAAGTTGTAATAATTGGTTGTGTGGGAGCTGTGTTAGCTATATATAAGTTGAGTAAGCCATAATGTATAAGCTATAACACATGTTGTACACAAAGTAAGTTGTTTAAGTTGTTAGCGCTAAAATTAAAATCAAGCTATGTAATATTTTCTTAGTATCAGTTTATATTGGTATAGGGACGCGGGGAATTCATTATGAATTGTTTTTTTACTTTTGACTTGCATTACTGTGTAGGCTAGGCTTCATAAAACCACTTGTTTGTGTGTCTTAGTCCTGTAGTGTATATCTTTCCATATGTAAAACACTCCATATTTGCACCACCGTAAACTAGATAGCTGTTCATAAGAACTATAAAAATTCTGTCATATCCGGAGCACATTAAAGCAGCATTATCGCAGTAATGTACGATTATTCCTCTTGTAATCTATTTCCCCCTTTTCTCTCTATTTAACTTTTGTTCCACATAAGTAAGAAATGAATGACCATCTGATACCATTAAATCGATGCAGTCAGAAGGCAAACTCTCTAGCGCTGTAAAATAAAAGGTCTCAATCTACGATCATGCATATAACCCGCCTGGTATGTTTCTATATGGGCCTATACAATTATATACTAGCCAGAATGACAGATAACGCTGCATATATACTAAGTTATACACCTCATCCCCTCCTCCTTGCTGCGGCTCCCACACTCCCGATCCCCATATCCCTCACGCGGTCCCCAGTATACGCACCTTAATGGTAATTACAGTACTCGTCGCTCACACGATTATAATAAGGGCTCCTCTGGAAGCAGTGCTTCTGCACTGAGCAGGACTACCCTCATTAAAGATGACAACAATCTATAAAAAAAAAGAGTAATCTAAGGGGAAAACGTACGTAATTCAAGATTGGAATAGTAAGCTACATCTTTTTGCAGTCCCCCCCCCCCCGTTTGTGAGTATACATCCCCACCCCATAGAGCAACATTCTCTCTCTCAACATCTCTTTCTCTCTCGATCGCTCTCCTTTATCGTGCTAAACTTATATAAGACGGCGGCGTACGAGAGGAAGCACAAATATTTAAGCTCTTAAAGGTAACCCAGTTTAATTCTCGTAATCCCGAAAGCAAACACTGTGACCCATCCAATAACTCGTTCCTATATACACACATGTTCCGCAAATTTAGTCTTACTACTTATAACTGCTGTCAATACATATAGATATGTCCTTGAAACTTGTGGCAAACAACCCTGACCTATTCCACTCAAATACTGCGTTCAAATTGTCATGTGATCAATCACATATAACATCGAGGTGACATCTGGGGGAATTTCTTATTTGGCTTTTTAATTTCAGGTACAGCTATAGTGTATTCGTACTTTTATCGCTTCTCTCGATCACTCGCCAAAAGCCATTTCTCGATAAATCGGTTGACTTCCATTTGTTGAAACCTGATCTCCATATAGGCCTATTTCGTTTTTGAAATAACTTTAATTCGTGTCGAAGGTCACAATTCTTTACTATGCCTCTGATATCACACAATGATTACATTTCATGGTTTACGTCACTTTTGGTCCCCTATGCATTCACTGACGGTATACAGAAAGTCATCGACAAATCCATGAAATATAAATGAAACGCCTGGAGGAGTGAAATCTTAGATTTCAATCAAAATTAGAAAACAATATCTTCAGTTTTCAATGTAGGCCTAGGTAAACTTTATGTCAGAAGGAAGTATTTGAAGTTGATTTCTCATAAAATTCTTTCTTTTTTCCATATTGTCACAAAAAATAGTTGAAGACATTTGATTGGTATACGCTATATAAAGACTAAACTAATAAGGAATCTTCAAGTGAAATTATTTTATAGAAAAACTTTGGGTAGGGAGTGGGAGGGGAGCAGTGGCGTAGGAAGGTACTTTTGAGTGGGGGGGCTGAAGACTGATGGCCGGCCTGGGGGAGGGGTCTAAGGGGAGGGGGTGTCCCCCTCCCCTTTGGAATTTTTTGCATTTCCAGGTAGTCTCAGATGCAATTTGGTGCAATATAGCACACTTCAACACTCACTCCATATTGTAAACTTAATTTTGTATTTTCACCAGGCCTTAGATGCAATTTGGTGCTCCAAATGAGTTTTTATTCTCATTTGGAAATGAAAAAGGGGTTTTCTGACTTGCGAAGCGGGGGGGCGGAATGATACTTCCGCCCCTCCACATTTTTCACTGGGGGGGCTGGCGCCCCCCAGCCCCCGGTTCCTACGCCCTTGGAGGGGAGAATGGGAAGGGAGGTGAACGGTGGGTGGGGAAGGAGGGAGGGGAGAAAGAAGTAACAGTGAAACATGCATAGCATTTATGTTATTAACTATATTTGCAAAGAGGTAAGGATATAATGCCTTGGACAATTTTGACATCTCGTATATAATATTTTATCACTGTTGACGAAACCGCAAAGTGTGTCAAGAATCATTCAAGCTGAATATTGGAAAATAAACACACTGCTCTTAGACAGAACGGCAACTCAGGTTCGATTTTCGTCAATCTACCGTTGTAATGGCCCGACTTTGTTGTCCGAGCACCTTTACTTTTAACGCATGATAACGGTTTAGGCCATGGTACATAGGGCATTTATGTGCTCTGTTTTCAATTTCCGTGCAACTGATCGAGGGAGGGGCTAAATTTATCACAGAATGATGAATTAGGAGTTGCTAATCACAAATTGCTTTATCCCCACGCATGGTTGTGGTTAAGCGAGAAGAAAATTCATGGAAAAGGGAGTTACATCACCATACTTAAAACCCATATACCAGTTCCACTACTACTGTTTTGCTGAAGTGAGAAAGTACACTAACACTGCAAGTTTCATGGGAGTTCACTCAATTTTTTTTATTTCAGACCTTGAATGAAATCATAAATGAATTATGACTGCTAAAATATGTTAGCTAATTAACCAATTGGTTAATTAGATTAATTAGTTAAAAAACATTGTTAACTAGTTAATTATCTAAAAGCATTAATTTTTAAAAATCCTACTAATTTATAAGCCAGTTAATTAATTAAGGCCATTTTAACCAGTTGAAAGGATTGAGTATATATGGTAGAGAACAAAAAGGAAGGAAATTTCAAATAATCTTCAAAACTTCATCCACATCTTTGTTTGTATTTAGAGAAGTTGGACTGGGTAGGTTGTAACATGGACTTCCTTTAAATAAAGATTTTCTCAATTGCCTTGAAAGAATGCTATACCCTCCCAAACCAAATTTGACTAGAACTCAAACTATGAGCACTTTGTTCATTCAAAAGTGAAATACTTTTTCAAGCCTGATGACTCAAAAGACAGATGCTTATCCACTCTATTCGAGGTGCAAGAAGATGAGAGATACTACCTCCCCTGGACGACACGATACCATTCCTAGTTAAGTCCAAGCATTGCTAAAATAAGACTCCCTTTCATCAATTTTCCTGAAAGAATGCTTACATCCTTCCAAATACAATATTCACTAATCACTATTAAATACAAAAAAAAAAAACTACCACACTTCCGGGTGGGGACTGATACAGGACTCCAAGTAAAAATACTCAATTTTCCTGAAATATGGCCACATCATCCCAAATACAATTTTTTCTAGTAATTTACAACAACAAAAAACTTCCAATCTCTGATCATGAGCATTTCGTTCATTCGGAAAAATTAAATCCTTACCCATCCTGATGACTGCCAAGGCTGATTGTTTACCAGACAAAGTGAAATAATACTCAAAAGGAAATTTGCTTGTTCTCTCGTTTATTTCGTTGCTCATCTCTCTATCTCTTTTTCTCTTTCTCTTTTACTCAGTCTTTACAAGTTGTGTTTTGCTTTATACTCATTTCTCTCTCAACCTTTCTCTCTGAAGAACAGTTTACAACTGACCACTGTCTCTAAAAACACACTATTCCGTAACTCAATACAATACATGCTAATTTTACATAATAAAAACAGAATGGTTGGGCAAACAATAGATGGCATTTTGAAAGCATTTGCCTGGTTTCATAACATAGCAGGTGCAAAATTGTTAGACTACTTTACTCTCTAGAACATTCTCCCCTTCCATGAGGTACTCTACCTCAAGTATAAAAAACAAAACAAAATTAATACATTTTACTCATACATTAACCATCAAAAATCTTTCTTCATTACTGCAAATCTATGTACAGTAAGATATTTGTTGAGTATTTATATCACATAATATTGAACTTATATATAACACTTTTTGTCTACATTCGACACAAACACACGGAAACACTTTCTTAAATTAAACATGTATCCTTATATGGTATGTTCTTATACCAAAATTCACTGATATAAATGCAAAAGATCTTGGACTGTGTACAGTCTGAAGGGAATTTATAACCGCTTCTAAGTAAAATTTACTTTACCACAAGAACTTAACTTAATCTAGGATTTCCACACGACAAATCTTTGTAATGTTTCTCAAATAAACAACTCTAATCTAGGTATGCTTATAGCTTTTACAGGAGCCACCTTCGCTTTTGAAGCTACTAACTGCACCCTGATTCCATTTACCCCCATGGTTGTTAAATAAACCACAGCTGCATATGCATCACTTGAAGCATCACAAAATACATGCATTCTTTGGTCTGCCTTACCCTTTGGGCACAAGCATATTCCAATATCAATTTTGTCTAAATTAACTAAATTTTCCAACCACTTTCTGATTTCTGATTCTAGACCCCCTACATTAGGATCATCCCAATCAAGTTCTTTTTCCCCAATTATTTTGCATTCAAATCTTAGCTACTTCTATAATAGGCCCAATAGTTCCAAGAGGATCAAACACTGATGATAGCTTGCTTAAAACAATTTGCTTGGTTAAGGTTTCAACATTACTAACCATTACTGGCTTCTTAAGTTGAAATTTGTCTGACTCTGCCTGCCAAGTCAATCCTAAGGTCTTTGTTGACGGCAACCTCTGTCTAGTTTTATCAACTGACTTAGCCCTATGTTCCTTTGGAATCCCTTCTAAAAGCGTCTTTGAGTTTGATATCCATTTCATGGGTTTCATGCCCTCTTGGCCCCGTAGAGCAACCAACTGGGTATACAATTCTTATATCCTTTCCACCATTAACAATCTCACACCTCATAAGTCTCACTACCAGTCTTTTCCCTGTGAACTTATAAGGTTTCATTTTGACGGAATGACAGATGAAGCATTCATTCGGAAACATGTGGCGTTCCCTCCACTCTCTTGGACCACTTGTATTGTCGGACCAGAGGGCGCGTTTCCTTGGCGGTTCGTTTTCATCTGCGTCATCATTCAGCTTGTTTACATCCGTTTCTATATGAGTAAAATTAAAAGAAGAAATAGCTGTTAAATAATGTTTTGCAACAAGAAAGGTAAGTTTTAAAATTTTGAGCAAGGATTATTTGCCTCCACAGTTTTTGTTACTTAAGATTCAAAGCATTTTGCTCCCAACTTTTACTCCCTAATCATTGGGATCATTCAATAATCAAAAAGGAAAATAATATTTAGAGTTTAACTTTTATGTTTAATAATTTGAAGGAAGAATAAATTGCCAATGTTCAGCAACATGCTCTAGCAAAATCTTTGAATTTCTTAAAGGCATTTAAAGTAACCTCGCAATCTTTACACAAGTTGACAGAAAAGGTTACCTTTCCAAATTCAAAATGCATATATAGAGCCTACCCTTGTAAATACTGTTTTTATTTTGTTTACCGTATTTGCCGTAACAAAAAAATTAATCTATATATGTCTTCTTCCTATTGAGGGCCCATTCCCATAAGTCATAATGAACTAAGAAGTACATGCATACCATCAGTGTATCAGGACTATGTATATTGCTCATGTTTGAATGATGACAAGAAAATTACAACAAGAAAATTAAATTTTGTTGATAAAATATGCTCTATGTAGGCTATATGCAGTAGGCTATATGCAGTGTTTTTGATCAAACCTGTCATTTGCTTTGTCAGCCTGGTGTAACCCACAAGTTGAGACATTTGAAAGAAATATGCTGGTCAATGGTGTTGTTTACATCACAGTCAAACTGTTTACTAATAGACCTTATACTGTGTGTGAGCATATCTTTTCTGGATTGAATTCGAAAAGCCAGATTTGAATTAGGGTAAAATTTGCATAGGCCTACTACTAGTAGATATTTTGCCTTGCACCAGCAAGATATTTCTATCGCTATATTACCTTTGCATAGTGGTTATATTGTGTATGTTAAAATTCGCCAAGTTTAGTCAAATTGGCTGAGCTCTACGCCGAACATACATTTTTTTTCCAAGTGGGCAATTTGGAAAAACAGTGGTAGGGCCTAGCCGCCTAGGCTATGCCTAACTAAAATTAAGGGGCTGGTTGGAAAAAAATGGATTAATACAAAATCTTACATATTTTTGACAAAAATACTAGTACATACCTGCAGCGCGTTTTTCAGCGAGTTTTGCCTGCCTTTTGACTTTGGTTATGTCGCAAAACCGTTTGTAACATTCAATGTGGTATCATCATATGTCTCGATGTAGTAAAACTTCCCCAACACATTCTGAAATTGTTAACGTTAGGCCGATCGCCGTCGCGGAATTTCTGGCTATTTCTGCCTCCTTGCAATCAAATTGTGTCCACTCCAAGGCAAATTTCTTAAATCTCTCTTATGAATTACTTGTCAGTTCAATAAATTTTGATTTAGAGCAATCTTTAACGTGTATAATACAGTTTTCTCGAAGCGACTTTCGTGTAACACCTCCACTACTGAACGCGGCCATTTTTGTTTTCGGAACAATTGTTCTGTCCATATTAACAAACCTTGTGATTGGTTGATTCGCCGAAATTTCGTGTTTGCCGCAAGAATGTCTCTCGTACGACATTTCTGATTGGTAGAAAATAGCCTCGTACAATAACGCAAAAGGACCCGATTTCTGTTAGATTTTTACCAATTTTTAAGCATATATACCAGCATCGCAAGTGGGGACAACTGAATATCCATTCAGAATAATATTTTCATATTTATCATTTACATATTATCCCCTCCCTCTTTGTGTTGCACGGAATGAAACGAAATCAAGGGATGTACCACGGCCTAGTTATCGAATGTCGCCATTTCGTGTTACCCTAGATATAACCTTAGACAACCGCCTTCCTTGGAATTCCCAACGTTGAAAACAAAATAATATTCAAAGTTGTGTACACGGCTTTCGACGTGATTTCGACCTGAAAAATTCCATCCTAAGAGAAAGGAATGTTGATTAATTCCAATCGATATTTCGACAGTCATAATATGACGTCCCTCGGTAGTTCGAGGACATTTTACGTGATACAGATGTGGCATGTCCCGAGATTACGAAAAGATCGCCTGTTAGGCCCTTAAATTGTGACCTTAACCAGGGGTTTGTGCCAAGTTCGTTAATCATCGCATTCGACCTGTGCCGCGGAGAAACTTACGATTGGAAGGTTTCCAACCTAACTGTGCAGGTCTAAGATGAGTAACACAATTGTTGTTGTTTTTTTAACGTATACAGTGACACAGAAAGAGTTGTGAGTCAGTGCAGCGGGGATCATGATGAATTTCTACAAACAGGTGTATTTAATGTTAAACACATGATCCGCGTTGCATGCGTCCGTCCTATTCATGATCAGATAACGGCGGTTTAAAGGCATCGAAGACTCGCCCCAAATCGCGTGCCGCCCTGTGAAAAGTTAACTTTCCGTTGCTTGCAAGTGAATATTTTTCCTATTGCTACAAAATGCAGACACTAATGAAACGTGATACCTTGTTATCTTTCAGTGGCGTAGGAAGGTACTTTTGAGTGGGGGGGGGGCTGAAGACTGATGGCGGGCCTGGGGGAGGGGTCTCAGGGGAGGGGATGTCCCCCTCCCCTTTGGAATTTTTTGCATTTCCAGGTAGCCTCAGATGCAATTTGATGCAATATAGCACACTTCAACACCCACTCCATTTTGTAAACTTAATTTTGTATTTTCACCAGGCCTCAGATGCAATTTGGTGCTCCAAATGAGATTTTTTTTTCTCATTTGAAAATGAAAAAGGGGTTTTCTGACTTGCGAAGCGGGGGGGGGGGGCGGAATGATACTTCCGCCCCTCCACATTTTTCACGGGGGGGGGGGGCTGGCGCCCCCCAGCACCCCGGTTCCTACGCCCTTGTTATCTTTTATCTAGACCTGAGATTGTCCATCGCTGATATGTACACTGTGTTATGGGTATTGACCGTAGTTGCATGTAGTGACTGTACGCTTGTGTCTAATTACCGACGGTATATAGCAAGCTGTGTGTGTATTTTCTGAGATCGATGGTGGTGTCTAACACTTCTGGTTACACCTCAGTCGAAACTAGGTCAGATTACCGGCATGAGACGTTCCTCGTGCGCGAGTCTTCACACCATTTAAAGCAGAACACAAACAGTATGTCCTTTTATGCCACTTTATGTCACTTTTATGTCACTTTAAAGTATGTTAATTTAAAAAGCAGAACACTAAAAGGATGTCACTTGAGTAATAAATCTTTTTAAGTAAATAGATAATGAAAAACTTACTGGGAAATGTTAGACAATGGAGAAGTGCAATGAAATTAACGGCTGGGATTCGAATCCCGTTCTAGTCATAAATGTCTTTGTTTGCTCTTTGCGAAGTATGGAATCTAGTTAGTTACAATGGAATAGCAAAAGCGTTGATTCATAGGAGTCATACGGATGCATGCGTGGTCCATCACCCTATTCAGCTGAGAATCCAACAAAAGAAACAGGAAAGGAGAATCGTTCCTGTAGTTTGTCAATTCACTACTACTCAGGTGGAGATACCATGCCAAGAAGTATAAGGCCGTTGTAAGAACGTTTCAAACAATTAGGCTATGATGTTCGTGAGTTTCAGCAGCAGATGTCACACACGATGGGGGGGGGGGAAGGGGTCACCTCATGGAGGTAAATCACATATTCACACGACAGTGTGGAAGCAGCAATACCTACGCGATGATTCTGCCAAGCTATATATATAACTTAGTTTTGAAGTAACTTTCTGTGTTCGAGTCTGTTTCAACGAAGAATCTCCATGAAGGAGGTGCTCACCACATTGACAATGTTAGTTCAGTAAAACTATAGTACAGTCAAAGGCATTATAGAGTTGACTTGTTGCTTTGGGTAGAATTAATTAATCACACTTAGGTATTTCGGTATTCAAATCTTCCGCTTTAATTAAGCTTCGTTATTGAACTCAGTGAAATGCTCCTTTAAGGCTAAATTGCTGATAACATCGCCTCAGTGCAAGCATGACAAGTGGATAGTCCAGATGAAAATTTGTTATATTTGACATATAAATAAATAGACATAGAGGAACATATTCTAAGAATCCTTGCATAATATGGACTAATGGCAGTGTTTGGCACTGTCTACTATTTTTCTACTACTGTCTACTAATTTTGTGCATAAGTCATCCTTCAAAGTGCGTATTCTGGGTTCCATGCAGCTTTATTCAAGAAATCACTCTGTAAGTAGCATACATAACATTTACAATACCAGTTACGTATAAGACCATAGTACATTCTAAACTCCTATAGATAACATGTACAATACCAGTTAAGTAAGACCATAGTACAGTCTCAACTCCCAGATAACAAGTACAATACCAGTTAAGTATAAAGACCACATAGTTTACAGTCTAAACTCCTTAGTCATATGTTGGTTCTTCACCATTTAACTAAGTAATCAACAGACGGCAATTAATATTTGATTACAATGTAAACAATAGCAGTAAAACTGGGAACTGCTGGTCAAAGGTTTGGGTCTGTATGTATTTTGTCTTGTATTCTTTTCCGTTTGAGGCAGTTTTATTCTGTGACTCTTGCGTTCAAAGGGCAGTGTTAATCCCTTTGAATTCGGTTTCGATTTGAGACCTACTTTATATCTATTTACGGGAACCGACTTTTTTTACACTTCCAGTCGAGGTGTGGTTCTGACACTACACTAAACCCCGCTCCACCACCCCCAGCACCCTATCCGGTTTAATCAGCATTTCTTTGTAGTGTAGCTATATCAGTGCTAGTAATTAGAGCAACCTGTAGATATAGCGGGATATAGCAACCTGTAGATATAGCTGTAGACATTGCGGGTTATTATACTATCTATCTGGACAGATATGCAGTTCAATGTGTTGTATAGTTGACTGATAAACAAACAAGAAGATTTACACTTTGAACTCAGACAATACTCGAAATATTTCTACGATTACAGTAAACTTGTGAAGAGTAGATAAGAGTATTTTATTGAACAATGAAAGAAGAGAGAATTAAGACTATTGGATGGTGTAACAGATAATGGATGTAATCCAGCTTCTTTGATAAAACAGTCGCCATGTGGTGATCCGAGATGGAATCATTTCTATAGTGTTTACACTTGAAGAAAGACTTACAGTGTTATGGTTTGTCGACATTACTGCTGACTCGTTACCTGATTCGAATGATAGAACAAATATACTGACATTCCGTAGTAGAGATAAGGGAGTTGAGGGGGGGGGGGGGGTTGTTCATTATCAAACTCTAAGACTATTTATCGCTGTACAGAGCTGAAGTTCACAGCACTTATTTTACACTCATACGTCGCGATTAGTTGAAATTGAAAACATATATAGCCTATACCGATCTTTCGGTCATAGAGTGACTTTCAATTTGTTTTTTGTTTTTAAATTCCAGCATTTGCATTATTAAATATCAATTTTTAGAAAGACTTCATTATAAAATGATTATTTATTTGCTGTTCAGTACGAAAGTTACCAGATACTGGAGAGAACGCATGTGAATCATATTTACCGAGTTTGTCGGATGTGAAAGATCATCATGCAGTAGTAGTCCGGCCCAAATGCTAGCATGATAAAACTTGCTAGAAGTTCACATCTCCAGATTACTTCCAGACTCCGAGGAGTGTTAAATTAGATAATTAAAATATTTCTGTAAGTGAGTGTTTAATTACGTTTGTTGCAGGCATAGCAAGAGTAGACATTATTTGACTTTCTACTTTATTTAGGGTTACTACTGCTGACCTTCAAGACTGGTTGCCAAATATTACCTCATTCTCTGGGAATAATATGGAAGTACGCCCTCATTACATTCGCTCATTCGTCTTCTTACGTCATGCTGTGTGAAGCGCCAGTGGCGTGCGCAAGCGGGGGGGGGGGGGCGTGGGCTTGGAGACCCCCCTCCTCACACCTTCGGAGGAAATAATTTCTTTGTTCGGTGCCCCGGTTCTTTTTCCTGGTGACTTTTCTTAAAAGTATTATTATGTTCCCCTTCTAAGTGGAATCGAGATACACCCGTGACGATGATCACAGAGTCTTGACGCAAGGGGATTGGGTTGAGAACGGATCAGTCGGTTCTTTGTTTGGTGCCCAGGTTCTTTCCTGGGTGACTTTTCTTAAAAATCGAAAGCAATCGCTTCTCGGTCCTCTGGCTAAGATCATGTGTAGAAATTGTGTCTACGGGAATCTGCCAATAAGTATGTATTTTTGCATGTATGTATGTTAGATCCTCCTGCAAACAGGAACTCGCGAAGAAGCCACCATTGGCTTATCAAAGCCGCAAGCTGACCGAAGTCAGTCTCTTAGATTCATTTTTAACGTCCATGATTATGAATTGTCAATTGTCGACAACTCTGTAACTGGACAACATACATTAATCTTGAAGTGACTCGTAATTTTAATATGACGTAAAGTTAGAAAAGGACCAATAACAAAATAGCATTCGTCTTTTAATGAGTTAAACATATGTTATGCCGGATAATTGATACTGGCTGCCCCCTGCATGCTTCAGTACACGGTTGTGTACCTTATCACCCTGGGTACTGGCTTCCCCCTGCATGCTTCAGTACACGGTTGTGTACCCTAGCACCCTGGGTACTGGCTGCCCCCTGCATGCTTCAGTACACGGTTGTGTACCTTAGCACCCATCTCCCCTTTTTTGTTGTGACACTAAATCGTCACATAAGGTTGTGGCCTACTATCTTCACTCTAACTATTAAGAAGGGTAGGATAGTTTGGTTTCGATTATAATCGTAACCTATGCATTCATGCAGGCGGAGAGCGTGTGTGTGTGTGTGATGTCTCGCTTGTAAACACGATATCTCAAGAATGGAACCTTGGATCAATATAATATTTGGTGTATATGAGTACCACATTGAGTAAAAGAACTCTATCGTTTTGTGGGAGGTGCTAGGTCATTTGGAGTCACCAGGGGCCAAATAGTGAAAACCTTGAAACACGTTATCTCAAGGAGGTAAACTTGGACCAATCTCATATTTCGTGAGTAGGAGGACCACATTTAGGAGCAAAAGCCTATAGTTTTTTTTTGTGGAGATCAAGGTCATTTGGGGTCACCAGGGATCAAATTGAGTAAGCCTTGTAAACACGATATCTCAAGCAGGAAAGCTTGGATCAATCTCGCATTTCGTGTGAAGGAGTACCACATTGAGTTCAAGATCCCAATTGCATGTTTTTGGGGTCACTAGAGGTCAAATTGTGAAAACCTTGTAAACACGATAACTCAAGAAGGGAAGGTTGGACGAATCTCATATTTAGTATGTAGTTGGTAAACGTTCCAGTTCAAGACTTTATTGAGGTCAAAGGTCAGTTGGAGTCACCAGACGCCTAATTGTGGAACCTAGTTTTATAAGCTACCGTATCTCCCACAGACCAGCCTATTAGATAACATGTGCGTTAAGCTTCTTACGAATAGGAGGCTATTGGCGATTGAAAATGAGCTTATTGGCATCCGTAGAATCTAAATCTCAAAACTCAAAACAGGAACATATTTGCATTGGCTTCAACGTGCCGCTCGGAAGCCCTACTTTGCGTGCAAAAAGGTGTACTTTGTAGTACAGCGGTTCTATTGGACGTTTTCCGTCGTATTTACTTCAAGTTCGATGTAGTTTTGTTGTGACCAGGCAGCGTTTATGAAACTTAACAGTTCGTCTAGCTAGATTTTTTACTATGACCAATCTCAATGCGAAATAATTGTGTAAACGGTCTTAGTTTGGCAGTGAGTTCACGAGCATTTGTCTGGATCGGCTGTTGATCCCAATTTGTGTAGTCTCTTCCACCAGTTTCAGCATAGCTAGGCCTTAAAAGTAACGTTCGACTTTCGTCACGCTTATGATTATGGGAAAACTTGAACAAACCTGGGTAGGCCTGTGAGCAATTTTATGTTGTTTAGGCCAGCAACGGTTGGGTAGAATAGGGTTCGTTAACACAACACCTTGAAGAATACCAGTCAGAATATACCAATACACTTAAGATGGCAAAACATCTCCTTAATTATTTCTCAAGGCATTTTCCTACTGGCTATCAGATATAATTCGCAAAGTATAGAACAATTTAAAGAGTTTTAAGACAAGTTTGCTGTTGTTGCTGCTAGGAATTTTGGAAGATAGATGCTCTTACAACTTCAGATTTTCATTGCGTAAAAGATCGTTTTGATTTAGGCAGTGTAATGGAGTAATAGCGATATTTTTCGCGCGTCAATCTGCAGCTAAAAGACAAGATAAATAACGGGGCAAATGTCGAAGTCGCGCTAATCGAGTAGCGGTTCAAAGTAGCAGTAAGGTAATGTATAGGCTTAGGACTCGCTCACACCTAGCTACTGTATATAGTATATACCTATTAATATAGGAGCCATAATGTAACAGAAGCCAAGCTATCTTCGTATGTGGTTTTACAAACGTTTTACTTTTAATTGAATTTTAATTTGAAAAACATGATTTTTTCCCCCAAAATCTCCAAAATTACGTTTCTGCTTTACCATATATAAACAAAATTCGCAGGTTGCTTCTCGTTTCAAGAGTCAAACCACATGTACACACGCTGGCCCAGCTGGTTATAGTTTATACTCCAATATATATATATATATATATATATATATATATATATATATATATATATATATATATATATATATATATATGTATATATATATATATATATATATATAAATATATATATATAAATATATATATATATATATATATATATATAAATATATATATATATATATATATATTACAGTTTATACTCCAATATATATAGGTTATAGTTTATATACTCCAATATATATAGGTTATAGTCTATACTCCAAAATATATAGGTTATAGTTTATACTTCAATATATATATATAGGTTATAGTTTATACTTCAATATATATCGTTTATACGACTTGAGCAAGTCTACGTCACGATGACTGGTTCGATAGTAACGTGCATCCGATCGATAATATAAGTGCGCGTGTTCCGCGCGTATAGCTGCACGCCTAATTTTTATTCCTAGGACGGATAAGGGTTTCAGGTTTTTCCGGAATTTACAAATTCGTATGAAATCAGAGTTAGGGTTTAGAAAGTGGGATAGGAATTCAGGTCCTGGGAAAATGAAGGATTGTCGTTCATAATCTGGGGTCAAAACTAGGAAAAAAGATTCAGAACATGTTTTTTGAAAAAGCGTCACATGTTTGGAATCCAGGGATTTGATTGGCCGATGCCCTTATTCGTCCTAGGAAAAAATACGCCAGCTGCATGTACTATAGTGTGCCATACACCTAACCTTTTGGAGATTGTTTGAAATATTGCCTGAAAATTAAATTGATTTTGATCGATTCATTGAAGCGTTTGTGTCAATTTCGAACGTTTACAGAGAAGCATGTAGGTTACAACACACGGCGGACTCACAGGGAGCACACATTTGTAGGGGTGATATTAATGCTGCAGCTAATTTCCTGCGTGTTTCCCATGATATTGGCAATGACATACCACTAAGCATTGATTCAAGCCAACTTTTAACAGCGCTTGAGAATGTGCAATCGCTATTATCATCAGAAGAACATGAAATAAAGAAATGGACTACAGTTACCAATGTCCCGTGGAACGACATGGTTTTGCAGGGCGACCAAGGTAAATATTGTTCCCATGTAACTGTGTAAGCAGTTTTCCGTTAACCATTGCATCAAGTGCATGAGTGTGTGTGTGTGGGGGGGGGGGGGGGCGAACGTGGAAAGACTTCGACAGGTCTAGCGGCCCTATATGACTTTCGTAGTCCATAGTAACATACCAATACATTCAAAGTGCATTCGAACCAGTAATCGAGATGTAGACTTGCTCAAGTCGTATAAACTATATATTTTGAAGTATAAACTATAACCTATTGGAGTATAAACTATAACATATATATATTGGAGTATAAATTTTAACCTATATATATTGGAGTATAACCTATGTATATTGTAGTATAAACTATAACCTATCTATATTGGAGTATAAACTATATATATATTGAAGTATAAACTATAACCTATATATATGAGAGTATAAACTATAACCTATATATATATATTGGAATATAAACTATAACCAATATATATATATATATTGGAGTATAAACTATAATCTATTTATATTGGAGTATAAACTATAACAATTGGGATATAATCTATAACATATATATATATATATGGGTATAATCTAAATATATATATGGTTTCATAACCTATAATTGGAGTATAATTTTGTCATAAACGGCACCTCATATTTTCCAAGTTTATCTATGACGTACAAGAAGAAACATTATTTGTAACGTCCTGTTGTTTGCTTTAAGTTTAAGTCTACTTACTTATATCGTCATGATGGAAGGACAGGTATTACTTCTTATCTTTTATTAAAATTTATCACAACCAAATTGCGTTTATTACTTTGCGAATTTTCAGAGTGTAAGGTAATTTTGGTCGGTGAAACTTTTCACCAACGTTATTCATTATAGGCCTAGCCAAGTAATACTACTACTAGTATTTGTCATTAGTTATCGATCACTATACTAACTTTACTCACATAGTATTAGTAAGATATTACTAATACTATAGCCTAGTCTCACTTTATAGCTGTAGGCTGGGTCCTAAATTTGGCCTAACTTTAGAATCCGTACCATATGATGGGAAAGCTTACTTCGAATCGGCAGAATAAGGTTAGGGGTTAGAAAGTAGGGTTAAGGAGTAGGGTTGGGTCATATAGTCAGTATTGCGAAGTTCGCCATACTGCGAAGTTCGGGCACCCTAAGAAATACACGATTTTCACCATGAAAACCTACAGGAAGAGCCAAATTTCACCAAAAAGTACGAAGCTACAGTTATTTTCTCTCCAAAATGACCCGTGTGCAAGAAATTACTTACATATTTGTCAATAAAATGACGAAGATCTATGAAGTCTGTTATAATTACTGAAAGAGCAACTACGCCACCAATTTTTACCAGCGCCACACTGTGGGTTGCGTGGCCGAACTTCGCAATACTCTAGCAAGAAATACCAGTTCCACAATCACGAAGAATCTTCTTGGAAAACAACGTGAAAACAGTTTGCAGGAAAGAAAGTTTGGCCGTGTATCGTACTATAACAAAATTCTCCCACCAAATGAAGTATATTTTCTGGTGATTTAGACCAGAAGATTTAGTTTTGGGGTGTTTTAAGTCTTAAGTGGCCGAACTTCGAAGTCACCATCCTACTAATTAGCGTCAACAGGCCGATTTCACGACAACTCAAGACAACTCAAGACAACAAGTTTAAAATACCATCAAATACAATGGATGTAATCAGAATATATCTGGAAACACGTTTAAAACTGACTGGAACCAGCATGCATACATATTTTTCACGGGAAAAAAATGTTTTTGTCGTAAAAATCGTCAAGTTTCTCCGTTAATTAGTATGACCGGTAGGGTTAGGGGTTAGGAATTAGGGTTAGGAAGTAGGGAATATGGTTAGGGAGTAGGGTAAGGAAGTAGGGAATAGGGTTAGGGGTTAGGAAGTGGGGTCGATTGGTACAAATTCTAAATTAGTACCCTAAATTTTCACCATTTATAGTGTTGAACAGGTAAATGTCTGCTTAAAGTTCAGTGTGAGATTTAGTTATTTCATCAGCCTGTTCCAGTTTCAAAATCATTTCTAGGTTATGTCATAGGTGTTTCAAGTTTACTTAAAATCCAAACTCAATCTCAAAGGATTGTGTTTCATTGGAGCTAAAACATAAAATTTACAAGCAAAGAAAATAAATATCAATAAAGGAAAAGATTACACGCAGAAACAGAAATGCAGAATAATTAAGCAACAGAAAAATTTCTAAGAGCCAATAAAAATTCAAAAAGAATGTAAAAAATAATAGTTGAAGATTGCAAGGTAAAGCAAAAGACTTAGGTTTGGCTAAAAGCTCTTGAGGCACATTTTGAAGAATGAAAATTTTACACTGAATTTGAGACATCTAAGAGTAAGGGAGTTTTGGATTTCGTGTGGAAAACTGTTCCTGGCTCTGACTTCAATGTACTGGAAGGAATCCTTGTGTACCCTTTCTTTATATAGAGATCTAATTTGGTGGAAGAGCGAGTACAAGTACCATTGTGGGGATATTTCTCGGGTTTGGTGGTAAATATGTTAGCCAGATAATTTGGAGCAAGACCATCAACAATCTTCCTCTACTGAATACAGATATGAAAATTGAAACGCTGGTTAATACTCATAAATTTGAGCTCGTCAAGCAGGTCTTTGGCATTGCTCTGTGAGTGACTGCTTAGTATAATACGCCTACAAAGATTCTGAACTCACTGAAGGCTCTTAGTGTAGGTTTAGGGTGTAAGGATATCTATTCTTTTGGTTTTAACAAAATGAGACTAATGATACACTGCAAGTGTTGAAATTGTTATTGTTGAAATACTATATGGGGCCCAGGGCTAAGGTTAGTTTCAAGGACCTGGTGAGATCTGGTTTCTAAAATATATTATTTACTTAACATTACAGTATGCAATACTTTCTTTCCTGTGTCCAGTTTCAGAAAATATTGCAATTTATATATTGTGAAATATTGATAACTGCTTTGTGTAAGAAGGCTTTGCATCAACTACTCAAGAGGTTGTCTATTTTACTTGCAGTTGTTTTCCGCTCATTTAAGATGACTTTGTAATATTAGAGTTTATTGCATTGGATTCATAATAAATGTCATATTGCTAGTTCTGTTGTTCCTAAATTTACCAACTTCGATTTGTCAGATTACCATTATAAGTTATTAATTAGTAATAGACACAGTATAGATGTTATAAGTTGTTTTAATTAATTAATTAAGTAGAGGAAGTCATTTCGATACTGAGAGAACATGGCAGTTCACATTGCAGACTTGTAAGATGTTCTTCAGTGCTTATATATGTTTTTTATACTAAGTCACAGGAACAAAGAAGAGTCCAGCAGCTCAGTGAGAATCTACAAGAGTGGAGGTATATTTTAGTTCTGGTGGACAAATGGTTGAACTGGGAGAAAGATGAATATCCTATGATTATGTCTGGCGCCATCACTACCGGTTTCTTGTAAGTTGCACAAGTTACTTTCAGCATTTTTGGTGCAATTTTTTCCATTTGTTTGTTAGTTGTCAGCAAGCTCATGACTAATGCACTATACCAAGCAAGCTTGACTGAAAGTGGCATTGCTATTGTTCATAATAAGAAACATCCAAAATCAAATGAAGTTTAGTTAACAAGTATTGCCATATAATTTCATGAATCTACTTAAATGGTGTGAAGACTCGCGCACAAAGAAACGTCTCATGCCGGTAATCTGACCTAGTTTGAATGAGGTGTAGCAGAAGTGTTAGACACCACCATCGATCCCAGAAAATACACACACACAGCTTGCTACCATCGGTAATTAGACACTAGTGCACAGTCAATACATACAGCTACGGTCAATACCCACAACACAGTGTACATAGCAGTGTGGACATCTCAGGTCTAGACAAAAGATAACAAGGTATCACGTTTCATTACTGTCTGCATTTTGTAGCGACAAGAAGAAAACTTCACTTGCAAGCAATGGAAAGTTAACTATTTCATAGCGCGGCACACAGTTTGGGGCGAGTCTTCAATGCCTATAAACAATTTTTTAAAGTTTTTTTGTAATCATAGAATTTGTTTCTTCTCTTTCAGCTTATTTTGGTTTCTGAACCCTCCAGTATTGTCAGCTCTTGCCTTTGCTGTCATGTGTGTTTGTGTTGCTGACTATGTGGTTCCAAGATTGCATGAGTTTGGCATAAGTACAGCAGAAGAATGGTAAGTTAATTTAAATGTATACCTTTGCAGGAACACATTGGGTATGCCTGCTGTGCAGTTAGACTAGACCTGTAAGTACTATATCTGCTTGGAAAGATACCAGATAGACGTTGGCAAGTTAGGTCTTGTTAGTACTTCATCAGTAATAGATTTTATTGTAGATACATGATGAATGCTGTAAATTTGGCAAAACTTAATATTGTGCTTGTGTGCTCAGGATGTAAAGTTTGCAGACATTACTAACAGGATTTTTCTGCTGGCTGAAGTTGATTGGCACTGGCTAAGTTGCTGAAAATTTTCTGAATCTTCATGTGAAAAACCAACTCCTCATAGCATCTTGTGTGGCGAAGATATGAAATTTTTATTTGTAAATTTTGTTATATTTTGTAAATTTATGCGTCTGGCAACAGTAGAAAAAATAATGTCATCGGATTTTTTAAGCTGAAAATGATGTTGTTCTCTTAATAAAATTTCATTCGTTGATCTACAGCGGGAAAAGAATTATCTCTACAAGCAAAGATACACTTTGATGGAATTCTAAATACAGAGCACATGGGCAGCTAATCGAACTTCCAAAATTATGTATTATGTTACAAGGATTTATAAATCAACGAGAAGATTATGGTAGCTTAAGTGAAGCTTGTAAAGAGCAATTGAGTAGATGACCTCACCGACCTCCTTCTGTGATCCAGCTTTCTAGAGTATATGAAGGTTAAGCCAGTCAGAAATAGGTTGCATTCAAACAAACTGTATCTCAAGTTAGGGAAAAGGTATTGAGATGGGGTTTTCAACTAACATTTGTGGAATATATTTTCTCTTCTATATAAGGTTGTTTGGCACCAGAATATCCTTTTAACTACTACAGTATAAAGCTATATATTTAAGGTTGGGTTGTATCTTAAAACATCATTTCTTACCAACTCATGTAAAATCCACACTTAATAAGAAATCCTTCAATCTTACATTAAGCAATCTATCCGGTCAAACCATTTGGCATAATTTACAAATCATTAACCATTCAATTCAATGCATGAAATTTATAAACCAAGTTCAAATACTTCTGCTGCCATTTTGTTGGAATGCAGTGTATCAGTATGTACCGGTGCTGTGGCCAAGTGGACTAAGGCGGTGGCGTTTGAAGCAATGAGGCTTAGCAATCGGGAGGTTTGAGGTTCGATCCCTGGCCGGGTCATAGTAAGGTGGGATTTTCAACCAAAAGCAATCTAGGGTCTTTCCCATCTGAAATGACTTTCTAAATTGAAAAGATTCAAAATTTGAGTTAAAATGTTGAATTGGAAGCCACCCGACATGTAAGATGTAATCCATAAGCCCTTGCCTGATTATTGTTATCATTGTAAATGTAATCATAATTTCTTTTAGGCACCTTTAATAAATGATTTAGCATAGTTCTACCAAATTGGGCCAAATTCAACCCAAACTGCATCTTTATAGCAAAGGTCACCATTAATTTATTTATTTCATTTTTTTTTCATTTTTTTTTATTATCTAGGACTGATGAAAAAGAAGCCAAGTACAAAGAAATCTGCACAAACATGGTCTGGGGTCACGGGTTGCTGCTCAAAGCATATTATTGGGCTAGGATGCAGAGAGAACAAAAACCTAAACTGGTGAGTGAATTTAAACTGGATAAACTTGTTTAACATCCTTAGTACTGCCGTAAAATCGTTTATTTTCCACAGGAGATCCTTTAGTCAAAAGTGTTCTTCCCCCTCATCACCATTCTCCTTTCTGTCCACCTACACCTCTCCTACCTCCCCCCCCCCTCCACCCTCCCCAAGCCTCAATGCAGTATTTGATACTTATAGTACTGTAGAAGTACTATAGTACTGTGAAGTACTCTTACATTTTAAGTTAAGTCCGTTCCACAAATATTTCCATATTTTTTACACTTCCTGGTATTGTTCTATTGTTAGTTTGCAAGTAGACACTTCTGTGCCACAATGGCATAATGTTCGCGCAGACTATATAGGTTCTTATGATTTTTCTTACGGATCAATATACTAATACCATTAGGCATGAAACCTAAATCTAAATCGCTGAATAGAAAACAAAAATGTGCTTAAAGTTGACTTTAACCTGATGTTAGGAATTTCTATATGGTTTCAAGTCAAGTCCAGCACTATTGTTACTGCTGGAAAGGTTTTAGGCAATTCTTGTCTGTCTGTCTTTCAGTTTATCTATCTATCTATCTGTCTGTCTGTCTGTCTGTGAGTCTACTATTTTGTGCTACTGATGTTCCATTGGTAATGATTCAGATTACTTCCCTTACCTAATTATGGTTACATGATGAAATAATCAATGCTACTAAGCATTTTTTGGGGGGTAAGGGGGGGGGGGGGTGGTGAGGGGTTATTCTATGATCTGAGAGGATTATTATGGTTTGTGCAAACTCTGGTTTAAACCAAATTTAATGTTTTCAATTAAAGCCCTGCAGGTCAGAATTATTTATCAACTTTTTATTTCAAAGTTATTTTCTCTCTCTTCTCCGTCAGTTTTTCTGCGCTGCTGTGATATGTTTACTTTTTGTTGGGTTCATCGCTGGTGCCATTCCTAATTTGTTTCTCGTTTATATCTTAGGTGAGTATCACAAAAAAATATCACTAACATATCTCTTAGGTGAGTATCACTAACAAACTCTCTAACGAGAGCATGGTGGCCAATTGGCTAAGGCGTTGGACTTGTGATCCAAGGATTGTTGGTTCGATTCCTGCCTAGTACATTACGTTGTGTCCTTGGGCAAGATGCTGTATCTCAATTGCCTCTCTCCACCCAGGGGTTAAATGGGTACCTGTGAGGTAACTTGTCATTGAGCGCAGTATATAACTGCAGCCGTCTGGAGGGACTGTCTCTGGGACGGACAGGTTATCATAGACCAGGGGTTACATAATGTCTGTAAAGCTCTTAAAAACCTATCGCTAGTATAAAGCGCTATTAAAAAAATCGAATATTATTATTATTAAAATGTAATCAGAATTGGCCTAAATATTTAGCATGCTTAAATAAATGTCGCTGAAAATTTTTCGAAACTCATCTGCCGTGGTTTCTGAAAATTATTCCCAGACAAAGAGTGGAGTGTTCAGTTAGAGGATGTAATATCCAAGAGTGGAACAAATGCTCTGATGACGTGTGGGGGGGGGGTGTGATATGGGTCGTAACAGGGCTGTTAAGAAATTTGAATGTGATTAACCATCTGAATTTTACTAATGACCTTTAAGGAAGTGTTTACGCTTTTAAACAAATATGACAATAATGTTTCTCTTGAGTTATTTATAGTAATTAATTACCACAAGATTAGATCATCCACTGCCACCCACCATAGGAAGTTGCAGAAGAATTTTGAAAATTCCAGTTTGATTTGATCAGCCAGATATACGATTGTTAATCTTGTTCTGTTTGATGAGAAAATGGAGAATTCCCTCTAAAATAATGACTTAACAGACCTGTGCCACAAGATAAGTATTAAATTCTGGTTTATGGGATTCTCATCCTGGACAAAATCCTCCATTTTAACACTATTTAAATCGTCTTCCAAGTTATGAAAATATAAACTCCAATATGAGATGATATGGATTGCCATCCACCCAAAAGGGTAAGCAATACATCAAGTAAGCAGTTCCCACATATCTATGTCACTGGTGAGCTGTAAGGGCAGTAAAAATTATCTCCAATTAATTCAAAATCCACAAAAAAGACATCAATTGTTCTGAAAATTATAAATAATAGAGCTAAAATAGCCATTATTAATAAAACTAATCTAGAGCTCTTTGCCACACACTAACTCTTCAGCAACCATGGTGGATGTTTTGCAGTTCTTATAAAAATGTTATGTTTAAATGTTTGGATTTCCGAGCACAATTCCTTTCAAATGTAAAAGTGTTTTTGGCTTTCATCATCATGATTCCATGTTTGTTACTCTATTTTCAGTCACATTTGCTGTTTTATTGCCGGGACTTCACAGGAAGGGTTACTTACTTCAGTGGAAGATTCTATTTTTGCAACAATTTGTCAAGATTGTCCAAAAAATGCGTGAAGGAAGGCTGAAATAATCCTAGTAGCTGCAGGAAATTTTCCTCCAGTTACGTCTGTCCTATCAATGTCGAACCCGCAGTGTTATTAAGATGAGGGAAGCAAAGAAAATATGGTTTGTTTGTATGTTTGTGGAAAAGTTATTGTCTTCGTGTGAAATTGTGTGTAATGAAGTTTATAAGTGGCATTCAAATAAAAAATATATAAAAAATAAAAAAATCCATTTGGGAAATATTTGAGATTTTCTTTAATACCAACTGCAGTAAGTATCAATTAATCAGGTTTAGTAACGATGATACTTTAGTTTTTTGTCAGAATTGTTTATTTGCAAAAGGAAGACAATATATATTCAGAGGGTACTTTAAAGTTGGTTTTCCACAGTGTTTCCAGCAGTCTAGAAGAATATCAAGGGATATCAACATATATTGTCAAAGCCTTTGATCAAGAAATGAACTGATGTTTTTTTCATGAACAATGTCTTCAAAAATGATGTGCTATTAGACTAGAAGACTTTGTAACTAATGGGATTACTGTGTGTTAAATTAGTCAGAACATTATACAATCAAATTATGTCCAAAAACAACCCCCCCCCACATAATATGCTTTGATGGAGATAAAAGGGGTCACTTCAAGTCAGTTATGAACAGCATGTTTTCAGTCTGATAATCAACATTAATGTAGTGTAGAGGTGGGTGGGGATATGGCCAGAGGGGAGGAACTTCTTAATTTTGAATTATGGTGGCAAGAACTGAACCAGCTTTTGGCTCACTCTCCTTTTTTTCTTTTGTGTTTGCGGGGAGGATGGGGGGGGGGGGGCGGGAAGGATGAAGTTGGGGGAATTTGTTTAATATTGGGATTGTTTCTGTTAGGTTGAAAAGTCTTTTTGAAGGTTCAATGAAAATAATTTTTTTTTTGTGGCCTCAGAGTTGAACATACAGTAGCAAATCTTCTGAATTGTGCAATATTCACAAATTTCTTATGCATGCAAATTTCAGTTTAGAGCGAGACTCGTGGTCTTCTCCTCGAACAGTATTCTTCGTCAAATTTTCAGAATACTCAATTACGGTGTGGCTCCTTAGATGGAACTCTTCCAGCTTATCATTTCAAATCATCATAAATTGAGAGAGCGACCATTTTGAGTATGCATGTAATTAATACTTATCCATGTGGAATATAGGTAGGTGTAAGTTTAGTCAAATAAAATATATTTAAAAAAAATAAGCTGCTTTAATAATATAAAACTTTAAAAATTTCAGAGGTCTGCTTTGGTATTTGGAATAAATAGGCAGTTAGGTGAGTTTATGCAGTGCCTTACGAAGGGATTAAATATCTGTAACAGAACGCAAACAATGTACAAGAATGTAACTAAATTCGCTAAGTTACACCTTGTGCTAGTTTAAGAAAATCAGTTGTCGTCAGGTGTTTTATACTTCGATTCCAGATGGAATTTAAAGGGGTAAAACAATTACCATTCCTACACCAGTTGATATCTAGACTGTCACTGAATATACCTGGTTTGGAGAGGAAATTAGTTCCTTGTTTGATTTCGTTTTCCTGTAAGGGGCAGTTGGCCTGCTGCTGTAATATCGCCCTCTCTTTGTCTACTCCAAACCCCCTAGTAAAACCGTATTTTTGACTAATTGCAATTTTTTGTTCTGTCTTCATACTTTTCTATTTTCTGTTTTCTTGGCTTTTCCTAAAAGATATATATTCTTCTGTGCCGCCAAGATTGGCATATTGCCTGAGGTAGACATTTTGTTTAGGAATGCTTTTGTGCAATAACATTTATATCAGATGTAATAGATTTTCTTCTCAATCCACATATAACATTTACTCCTTTAAAGTTACCACTTCTGTTTCCATCCAGTTCCTCTAGTTATTATTAGTGCGTGAGGTTTGGTTATTCTGTTGTGACCTAATGGAAACATATCTCAAATTGTATAAGTGAAATAGTAACCTAGGGTTAATAGGATTAGGGGTATGGGGTGAGGGGGGGGGGTGGTTGTAGTTTTGTTTGTTACTTCTTTCCTTCATCACAAAGTAGTGTAGTCAACAAATATTAGAAATGTTTATAAGTAAAAGATGTATATAGTATTGTATATGCAAAATATAGACTTAAACTAAATTAGCATGAGTAGCATTATTCATTCACAGAGAAAAAATGCATATGTTCATATATTTTTTTTTGTATGGATGGGGATCTCTTTCCAACAAGGTTTTGTACAATTATTAATTTGCTGAAAAATAACAAAATAAGATCATCTGTCATTTTTTGTGGTTGTTTACAAGCAATAGTTATTGAAGTTTGTCACATGGCTCAATAAATCTCACTTAAAGTTAGAGAACATGATACATGCTGTAACCATGTCAGTACAAACCTTTAAAGGCATTGAAGACTCGCCCCAAACTGCGTGCCGCGCTCTGAAAAAGTTAACTTTCCGTCGCTTGCAAGTGAAGTTTTCTTCTTGTCGCCACAAAATGCAGACAGAAATGAAACGTGATACCTTGTTATCTTTTATCTAGACCTGAGATATCCATCGCTGCTATGTACACTGTGCTGTGGGTATTGGCTGTAGCTGTATGTATTGACTGTACACTAGTGTGTAATTACCGACGGTAGCAAGCTGTGTGTGTACTTTCTGGGATCGTTGGTTGTGTCTAACACTTTTGTTACACCTCATTTGAAACTAGGTCAGATTATCGGCATCAGATGTTTTTTCTGTGCGCGAGTCTTCACACCCTTTAACCCTCTAACCTCCAGATAGGAAATGGCTGGTGGTATTTAGAGTTTGGGGGGGGGGGGGCGGGGAGGGGGATGTGTCTTATGTCACATCATCTCACATTCTACCTCCAGTATGGGCAGTCCTGAATACTCATCTGTGATGACAACAGGGTCGTTAGCCTAAGAAAGACATTGATTATCTTGGACATTCAACAGAGCACAAGTTATCAAATTATTAATCGTGTGCTGATCTGAAAATGCACAATTTATATCATGACACAAAAGTAATTTTTTCAGGTTTGCAATGGTACTGCTCTATCCAATTGAGAATCGTCAGTGAAAGTTGTCCCTTGGGTCAAACCGAACAACTCCAGGTGTAGGGACGACTCTATTGTTACAACAAAAGTGCTTCATATTTTCAAATTACCAAACTGTACAATACACATTGAAACATTTTTGACAGTTTTGAAGTACGTTATTTGCAGGGTATTTTTCATCTCCTTATGAAAATCCTTGCTCTAGGGTTTCCATGGTAATGTGAACAGGGCAAAGGCAGTCTTGACAGAAGCTTCCATTCCACCAAGAATTTTTTTTTTTTTTTTGCACTTTATACTTTTTTTATGTGAGACAATTGAATATCGTATCGTAAACCATTACCCCCCCCCCCCCCCTCCCTCAACCACCTGTGTAGTAACAGGTGGTATGGTCTCTCCATTATTAAGTTAGGTTATTACAATGCCAGTATAAACAGATGGTCATGCCTGCATCTTTATTTTGGTCATAATTTGTTAAACTATTTTGTTAATACACAATTATAAAAAAATGCACCAAATTGTATTCTTTTGTATCATTCCTTGTAAAATAATAAATTTGGAAAGCAACTTATTTTGCTGTGATTTCTGTTTGGTAATTACAATCTTTATTGATTTTTTTTATTTATTGATTTTTTACCCTATCTGCAACAGAATGACAGTGAAAAGGTGCATTAGCTGGACTAATCAAGATTTGTATCAAGTTAAAGAGTTTTTTTGCACGAATGAAACAAAAATAGACTTGAATTTTTTTCAAGTGAATTAATACTGATATGAGAACAAGTATTAACACTTCAAACTGATGCAGTAATTACTCGCCAATGTTCATTTCATGAAGAAAATGAGAAAGAAACGTAGTAAAATCACATTATAGCAATACGCGGCGATAGGCATGGTAAAAATTGGGAGGGTATGCCTACTATTTGGTTCGGGTTTGGATCCCGGGGGTGGGGTTGTACACCCCCTTTCCTTTTGGGTTTCTTACCGACCTTGCAAAATTGTGAGGGGGACCGCGGAAATCGACTGACTACAACGCGGATCGCAAAGTCGGTAGTTACTATTACGGTTTGATTCGTTCAACACGGCAGCATACAAACACGTATTCAACGCCGAAGCCAAAGTGAATTAAACAGGTTACACATCTGGAGTCTATGCAAACTGAGTTCTTCAATACCGCCGTCATTACCTTTCGGGGAACATTTCAAACTCTAGTTTTGAATTTTTCAACCCCACGCTAAAAATTGTAAACAAAGGTGCATGCAAACCTAATTTGTATAATTATTAGACATTAGAAGGCATAATTTCACGTCTAAATATTTATTTCTTGTCTTTGATCTATTTTAACCAAACTTACGGTTTACTGGTCAAAATAGGATTACAATTCATTTCACTATATTAAACCTTCCTTGATATTTTTTCACCAAATAAATGTTAATCGACTGTTACCTCGAATGGTTGTTCCATGCGGTTCTCAACGTTGTGTCATCTCACAATCCACGTACTGAAAACTTAATATGAATATTTTCTTACTTTTTTACCACTATTTCAAATGAACCCTGACTAATATGGTCAAGCAAATAAACTACCCCGGTATTGGATTTTAACACCAAATAACATTGAATGATATATCCAATTCACGCAGTTTGCATTCGCTATGCACCGTTTTCGATATGACAGCATTTGAAGCTGATCTAGCTTGAAGCAAACAGGTGTAATATCATAGAACCACACTAAAAAGATTATTTTATGTTTTTTCTTCAAAATTTATTTAACCATTTTTCTACATCAGAATTAGACCGCATTTCGGTGTGAGAATTCTACCTCTCTTTACATGGATACCTGTTTTATTACTGTCTACGTTTTTACCTCATATTCGACGTGAATTGTGTCTTTTAGAAAATGTTTTGTATCCTAAGAGCATTATTCTGAAGGGACACGATTGAATACTTCACTCGAGAAATCTTCGGTATGTACAGGGAGTGGCTGGTGTATGACCCGATTACAGAATGAACATTGTGTTGTAAAAACAATACATGCAGACAGTTAATCTTTCACTGAAGTACCAGAGTAGTCAATTTGAGGAAACTGTGATAGTCACTGCCAAAGGCGTTAGGAACTTAAGGTTCTCTTTCTGGAGAAAAACAGGTCCAGGGAGATTAATACCCGTTCAAGTCGACCCAGTGCCAACACCATTGGGCTGCCTTCCAACTTTTTGATCGGTCGAACTTGTGATATAATGACTCAACAACACACATGAAAACTTTACTTATCACAACAGCCGGAACGGTGGCAGTATTTCAGAATGGTCACTTGGCTAAGTACCCAATCACCTCAGCAGTGACGTTTCAGGTACATTTGGGTGTTCATGTTTGAAGGCAACCAGCCGGCCTACGGCTTATTTTATTTCATCTTGTCTTACTATTTCCCGTTTCTAAATGGACGACGAAGTGCCAAAGTTTTCTTCTCCAGAAGATGAGATCAAATTTTGGAGAAACAAAGCACAACAACTGAAACAAACGTGAGAACAGTTGTACTTACAAGTTTCTATTCTTCATTCCTTATTCAAATAGTGTAAACGTTACTGTAGGTTACTGTAGTGTAGCCGGTTGTAGTTGTTGTGTACTGGTTAGGCCTATATCAACATACTGTGGTGTGTGCGGACGTAAGGTACAGTATTTAGGCCTAGCCTAGTGCCAGACCTATACCAATTTAAGTTACAGGAACTTATGCCATAGCCCTATACGTCGATGCTTAGTTCTGTTATAACGTGTAGTTATGTCCGCTATTAGTAACTAGTCTAGGCAAGCCATGGCTCTTGTAGGCTAATTTATTTGTAATGTTTCGAGCAACCATGTTACTGTTACTTCAGAAAGTTCTTCATACTAATTAATACTAGAGTAGAATGTAAGACTAAGGCTATACTGTCTTACTCTAGTCTTTGCCCCCATGGCCTGTGTTAGGCATTTGTAAGAGGTGACCCCAAACTTGGTGAACAACTTTCGGCACTAGTAATAACATAAGAATCTGTACCAAATAATCTAGCTCAGTTTGGCACATAACAGTAATAGTAGGCCTACAAGTTACAACATAATACACGTTTTTTCTCAGAACAGGCTTGGCTAGCCTATCTTTACAAAATAAATTCTGTGTAAAGTATATGTCTTTGACCGAGCAACATTGCCTGCTTTCTTAAATGAAAGCAGTCAATGTTCATTGACCAGACTTAGCAAAGTAATAACTGCTAAGTCAGCTTTACTTATCCACCAAATAAATGGCTAGATACTCTTTACTATTACATTAATATGTTCCCTTTGGCTATAGAACTTGCGGAGCATTCTTGACTTTTCTTTTACAAATTACTGTGTGGCAAATGTTGGAAGCACCTGTTTTAATTAACATACGGTAATTAAAACGCAGTGGATATATAGCCGTCAGACGGTTCCCGATTCCAGTTTACTATTTAGCCGTCACTTCCGCCTGAGATGCGTCGTTATCAATCTTGCGGACTTGTGATTTTCCTGCGGTGCCAGCGGACGATCCGGGCCCCCGAGTTATTTTGTCGTCCTGCAAATTTTCTGGCGGTTTTCATTGCATTGGCAAACGGCAGGATTTTTGAAATATTTCATCTGTGATGTTTGATGAAGCATGTTTGTTTTCCGATATGTGCGGTTTATTTTGTTATTTTCATTGCCCGTTTAATAGTTGAGATGGACACTATAATCCACACATTTTCTCGCATCAGTCTGCTTTATTTGTCTTTATTAGTCGTCTCAAATATTTCAGAAAACAAGTCAAAACTATCACCTACAGCTAGAGGCATGCTTAAAAATGGATCACAGTCGCATCACAACTTCACTCATTCAAAGACAACATTCAAAATGGCGGCTAATTGCAAGATTGATAACTGCGCATGTCACACGGAAGTGACGGCTAAATAGTAAACTGGAATCAGGAACCGTCTCACGGCTATATATCCACTGCCGAATTAAAATCACTGATTTTCTGGGATCATGGAAATCGAAGGAATTAATTTATAGAATCACTTTAAGAGCAATTAAGCATTCTGTAAATTTATGCAAGAAATAACGTGTTTCTATAGACTTCTAAGATTCTTGCACAGAAATATACTACTACTAATTTACATTTCTAAGTTTGAATTGATTGATCATTTAAAGCTCATTAAACTTTGTCATTTCTGAGTTGAATCTTGTTGAACCATGCGTAGACATTTATCCAGTAAACAAGTAGGTTCGAGAATTATTTTAGTTTGATATATGATATCACTGTCATGCACTTTATAACTTAATCTTTTGTCTGAATATCTGTTGACAGGTTGGATGAGACAAAGGAGGAGCTGGAAGAATTTCAAATAAGCAGTCAAGAATTAGAACAAGAATTAGAAACACAATTGGAGCAAGCAGAGAAAAAAGCCAAAGACTTCCATGCAGCTAACCAGAGGTTACAATTAGAATGTGAGACGTTAAAGGTTAGTCCTTTGATCCGACTCTGAATCATTTGCCTTGATGATTTAACGAAGCTATGAGATACTATTACACAAAAACATCAGGAGGGGGTTGTGGGAAGGGAACCTTGCTTCAACCCTCCACTATATGACTCTGATAATAGTGCCAGTGTACAAGCGATATTGGATAATATGTTTATATGCTCCTGAAAAGGTAAATATGCTCATTTAATGCCAATTTATTCAACCTATTGAAAAAGCATCTCAGTTTTGTTTGGATAAACATTCAGGATATTAATTCATCATACTCAGAACGTTACTCGTGTGATTTTTAAGCTCTCTTTCCAATTGCACCAGTTACCTCCTCCCCTAAGAAAGGAAAGTATCATGGGTACCATATCATACTGTCATTAAACTACTGTACCATAATTTCTTTCATGGATCTGGTTTATAAAGTTCAAAATGATAAGTCAGGTGTATTCTACGTGGCAATTTTAGGATATGGTACCAAATCAGAAAATTTGTGTGAAGGATACAAGCATCTCAGTTCCTTCTGTAAGTTTTACACTGCACCAAAGTCAATATTAGAAATTTAACAAACAGATGTCAAAGAAGAAAATTCTTTGCACAGAGGATCTTTATATTCTAATTGTGTAGTTTCAATAGAATATTTTGGCTTAGTGTGGCAGAAAGGGTCAAGACTTACTTTTCCCCTGTGTAATGGTACTGTTGTATCCACAAATGTTCTTTTTAAGAGTCCTTGTTTAGGAGGGTCATTCAAGGTATTGAAACTTTCACAAAAGAACGGCACAATTCGAAATGAGTAAAGTTCTGCAAAATCAAGCGACCAGATAGAACACGGTCTGCAAGACTGTTTGGTGAAATGAGTAGTGCAAAGGTCTTACCGTATCAGTAGTCATTACTGTTACAGTAGAGCTCTACGTATATTGTGTAATATTTTACATTACATTCAATTATAGCCTGATGGAAGAAATCTTCTGCAATGAAAATCTTTGCCATACAACCGTATCCTTAACTCAAAGTCAGCACTTAAAGACAGATAATGCTATATATACACCTGCAAGTATACAGTAGCTCTTTGTTTGTGTGTACATGTGTATGTGTGTGCTGTATCTTTGTGGACTGGGTTGAATCCATGCTTACTGTGCATTGCAACTGTAATCAACACAGTACTATATACTGCTATACAGTATTGAATCATATAATAAATCCAATTACTTTAGTTTCAATTGTAGTTCCTCCTTTGATCTGTATACACAGACTTTTATTTAAAAACAATTTTGACTTTTGCCAGAACTTCGGTATCGGTCAAGAAACGAAATTGAAAGGGGGATTACAGTCTGTTCCAGCTGAATAGATGCATATTTTGATGCTGACCTGGTACTTAATCTTTTAATTTCCCTTTCCTTTCCTTCCCTTTTCTTTTCTTGTTTCAGGAAAGCCTTGAACAGTCACAGAACCAGTATCTCAGACAGATTAATGAATTAGAAGATGAACTTGCCCAAATTAAAGCTATCAAAGAAGAATTAGACAAATATATTAGAGAACTGGAACAGACTAACGATGACCTAGAGAGAGCAAAAAGGTTAGTCCAGATTGATGAGACCCTGTTGGTTCTCCCTTTAACGATACCTGGTTTAACATCAGTGGGGTTAAGAAATGGATTGATCTCCTTTCCAAAATCAGAGGAATCCTTCCTGCAACCACCACCCCCCCCCCCACCCTCTCTCCATTTTGATGTGATACCAGATTTCAATTGAGAAAATAAGATGACAATTTGATGATCATGCATTAAGGTCGTTTGTAGGGCCTGAGGTTAGGATCCTTTTTGGGCACCTTTTGTACCCTCCTCTCTCCCCTCCCCCCCCCCCCCCCCCCCCCCCGTCCTCACCCATTTTATGTATTTTGAGAATTTAATGCTTGGTGACAATAATGCAATAGGAGCAAAGCTGAAGTATATATGATTTAACAGTTTGCTGTATGAGAAGAAAGCAGCATTTCTTTCAGGGGTGGGCAAATTTATCAGTGACCAATTTATTATGTCCTGTGCCCAAGTTCTTGTGCCCAACCTCCTATCCCATATCCCTCCCACCTCCTTCCCACCTTAAACTGATCACAAATGATGTACACAGTACCTGATCGTCATTCTTAATTGCCTTTTTTATCATTGAGTTCATTGTCTTTGACTGCCTTTGATACTGTACTGTATGTAGCTGTTATTGGCACCCTACTGTTCCCTAAACTGCTCTCTAAACGGTGTGCAAGTAATTTAGGATCACACAAGGATAAATGCCATGTAACTGCCACACTGTAGAGTGTCATTGGGCAAAAGGAAACCTTTTGTCATTTATTTTCTGCTAAGACCACTTTTCCAATAAATCAATACTAAATCAATAAATTCCTATTTAAACTCTAAATGTATTCAAGTGACCGGGACTGAGTATTTTTTACGCCCTTCTAGATAAACCAAACACCCTGGAAGTTAAATCCCCTCTGAGGCATTCTTAATGGCCTTTTTCCCCCCTTTTGTTTTGTTTGTACATTGAGGTGTGTGTGTGTCTTTTAATGATCCCATGAGCACATCTATTATAATCAATGCATTGTAGAAGAACAGTAACCACTAAAGAGTGACCTTCACATGTCTCAGACCATCACTGATAATGTTCATGCCCTGTCACATTATTGAACGAACATTAAAGAGAGTACGTACTGTTTAATATATGCCAGTGTTCATTTCTTTCAGGGGTGCGCAAGAAATTTATCAGTGACCAATTTACTGTATTATGTCCCTTCTAGATAAACCAAACACCCAAGATAAATCGCCTCTGAGGCATTCTTAATGGCCTTTTTTTCCCCTTTTGTTTTGTTTAAGTACATTGAGGTGTGTGTGTGTCTTTTAATGATCCCATGAGCAGATCTATTATAATCAATGCATTGTAGAAGAACAGTTAACACTAAAGAGTAACCTTCACATGTCTCAGACCATCACTGATAATTTTCATGCCCTGTCACATTATTGAACGAACAGTAAAGAGAGTACGTACTGTTTAATATATGCTTTGTTACAGCTCTATGCAGGATTATTTTTGACTCCTTTACATAATTGGTTGTGTTTGCAGTGTATCACATCTCCTTGCGATCACATTGAAAACATTTTTGTTGTTGTGTCGTGTTGTTTCTGTGCATCGTTGCCAAAACTGATGTACAGACTGTTACAGTACGATTTGTAACATTGTAACAATCTATATACACATAACTGTACCAATGTTAAGTGTTTACCTACATGACTGGTTTGGAAGCAGGTAAAACCTACAATAGATCTAGCCTACAGTAGTTGCCATCTGAAAATACACTAATTGAAATTGTTATCAATTCATCATGATGACTGCCAGCTAAGTGCACCATTTCGGACAAGGAGTCACAAAGTACATTTGTAGTGTTTTTGTACAGTTTGTATTTAACAATTTTCCACTAATTTACTGCAGCGAATAAAACAAGTGAATGTGTAGCATATTTGCTTTCATTGTGTGTGTACAAACTACACATTGTTTAGTAATGATATACCTGTATAACAAACTAAATGATTTAAGAAATGTTACGTCCTACCGATGTACTGAAGGTACGGTAGTAATTTCTATTGCAGTCAGTTGTATAACACATATAAGCCATGTGGCTCAAATTGTCAGTACTAACTATATTACTGTGCATGGGAGTTGAACACGATCTGTCAGTATTGTTGGCCCTTTACTATAAATTTGTATAGTGATGTGTTGATATGGTTCTGTAGAATATGTTATCAGTTAATGCCATATGTATTAACTACATTGTTAACACAGTATGCAGTAACTGATGAGCATTATGTATGTTAAGTTTGAGGACATTTTGTGTTATAGAAGTTTGAAACCTATTCATGACAGATATCACACACTTGGAATTTGGACTTAGGAATACCCATCAGATATTGTATGTCTCGGATGTATTATACGTGGCAATTGCTTTCAAATACAGTGCTTGCTTTATGGAAAGTATGAGTGTTATATATACTGTAGTATGTATACATATATACTGTACATAGTAATACAGTCGGTATTGATAAATGAGATATCAAGGACTATGCATCATGTGCAGTGTACACTTTAAGGGTCATTCAGACAAGTGTGTTACTGTAGTACCTACCCTTTGACCTCTTTGGTTCTGATATATATCTATGTCGGTATTATTTAGTAATAAAGTTATAATCGACCTCACTAAAACTAATCAATTAAGCTGCTGACCTATTGGCCTTGCGTTGTTGTGTTTCAACCATTTTGTTTTCATTAATACTAAAAATTACAAAATTCTGTCACTGATAATAATTCAGTTTGATAATTTCTCAGACCTTTGAAGCGTCCTAAAAATAAAAAAAAAGACCAAATACTAACAAAATGTATAAAGAAACTATACATGTTCATTACTTACATTAATTGTAGACAGTAGACATAGACATGTATACAGTAGACTCATTCATACTTTCATTGTTTAGAATGACTTAGACAAACTATCGGACCTAACCTAATAGTAGGTGGCTCTTGGAGCTTGTCGACAGAAATGGATTAAGTTATAATCTATTTATGACCAGCTCTGTAATCCAAGCTAGATTTCGTTTATTCTGAGCATCGATTCTGAGGGTAGGGGTCCGGTAGATCGTGGCCCAGTCCTCATGGAGCTCTTGTAGATCATGGGTCTACTGTATAATTTTGCAGGTCCCTTGTTTAGAACCCGAATGATCACAGTTATATCCAACATTGGGTCAATTAATACTCATCACAAGGAGTAGCACTTTTTCTATGATACCAAGAGATGTACACACCTGTTTGTTCATTTATCTTCTTGTTTTTTTTTTTACAGAACTACAGTAGTCTCACTGGAGGACTTTGAACACAGGCTGAACTTGGTAAGTTCAACTTCACAGTTATCTCTGTACACCATGCAGTATATTCATTGACAACACGGCGTACTTTCCCATTTCTCGCTCAATTTAACTGGAAAGCAATCATTTTTAAAAGAATGAAAGTCAAAAGTGAGAGAGAAAAAAATCATAACAGTTGTATTTTAAGGACTTTGTTTCCATGCAGAATGAAGTGAAAGGATGCACTAGTTTATATTACTGATCATTTCCGTTTCAAAACACTTTGATACCGTGCCAGGCATGAGTTTAAAAAATAGTTACCTGGGTTTGGAAAAATATTTTCCTTTCAAAGCGCTTTAACACACTGGGAAAAAGTCAGGCTGTATAGTCATGAAATACAGTACTGTGTATACTGTAAGTACTATTAAAAAACTTCCTTTTAAAAAAAAAATGAATAATTTGTGTTTCATTGAGTGACCTATCCTTGTTTATACAGTATGCTCTGTTTGCTTCAAGGAAATGAATGCTTGTGAGCCCTGGACAGATGGAGTTTATTTGTTTTATAGTCACTTCAAGGAAGATCATCTTGTATCATGAGTCTTTTAGTCTCTAAAGCATCTGGTTTATGTTTGTAATATTTAGCTCAAGGTTGTATTTTAGTCTTTGAATAAAATTTTGGGGACTCATTCTTTGCCTCCCCTTTTCTCCCAACCCCGTTCCCCTGTGTTTGAAAAGAAGGAAAAAAACTAGATAAATAAATGTCAGGCCTCCTTTTTAATTTAATTTTTTTTATTTTTTGAATAGTTTTGCAGGCAAGGTAGTAATAAAAACTTTAATAGGCATACTCCTGGTTTTTGGGAATGCATGTGACATAAACTTAAGCAGGGCATTTTAGAAGTTAATGGTTGCTTACATATCGTATAAAAAAAAATCCCCATGTCACTAAAGGTTTCTGGATTCTTTTGTCTTCTTTACCAGGCGATAGAGCGAAATGCCTTCTTAGAAAATGAACTCGATGAGAAAGAGAGTTTAGCAGTCACCGTACAAAGACTGAAAGACGAAGCCAGGGGTGAGTAGATTGGACAGCAGTGCTTGTTTACATCCCTATCTTTCTGGATTAATTTTGATGATCGAATTATCAAGTTGTAGGATAATTTGAATGATTGTCAATTGTTGCCTAGGGTGATGATGAAATGTGCAAGTGGTCCTTATATAATAATACAGTAAATGCACACACTGTCAGCTTGGAGTGACATGCAGTTAATAAAGTGTTATAGTGCTGAACTCTTATACTATGCTAGCTCAGTCAATCAATGTTAAAACAGAAAAATCCATGTCTGAAAAGTTTGGAATGCCAAAAGGGCCAAAAAATTACTACCAAGATGTGAAAATATACAATGCTGTACAATGCTTGAAATATAGGAGATTGTGGTAAAATATACTTACAAAACAATGACATACTGTAATTAATCCTACAGTATAGTTTTAAGCATGTTGATTGCATCAGATGGTGTATCACTGTATGCATTTACATCAAGTCCTGTATATACAGAACATGCAAACGGCTAACGATCTGAAATTGCATATTCTTATAGTTACTTACTGTAACAATAATTATGTTTATATATACATTAACAACATCAACTGCATCAAACGTTCAAGATTGATGCCAGGGGCGCAACCATGTGTACTTTTGGTGGGGGGGGGGAGCTTAAGTTCCACTGGCAGACAGAATATTAAAAAAAAAAGATAGTGTATAATACATAAATGTATAACGATATAATAGCCCTTCGTTCCCGTCCCAGTTCACAAGTTGTGGTTGTGCCCAGGATTGATTCAATTCAGATTTTGTTTGGATTCATATTGAGTTGATGGTTCTAGTTACTCCTTCCATATGACCTTTGCAACTCTATCAAGCTCTGTCACACAGAAATCAGTGGTCTAAAGGTGTCCTAAAAAAACGATCTTAGTATTTGATATTAGTGTCACAGGAATTTAATTGTTTTATTGCTTTCCCATTCATGTTTTGTGTATTTTTATGCATTTTTATATTTACTACTCGTAGACATGAGGCAAGAGCTAGCCGTGAAGGACACTGATGTTCTTCTTCCAGACAAAGATGTAGATGGAGTAATTGATAACAAGGTGCTCGAGGAGAAGAAACTGGTCTTAACACCGAACAGAGGTAAGCGATTTACAATAAGCATTGCACTGACAGGGATTTGCTCACACTGGGCGGCACCGGGCGGCTGCGCCCAGCAGTTCTGAATGCGGCCCAGCACAAACAGTATTTTAAACATTTCTGCCCGGCACTTTTTTGATGATAATTTAACAAATCTTACCATAACCAAAATCTGGGAGAATACATGGCACAGAATAGGAAAAATAGCACCACCTAAGCATACTTCATGTGCAAAATTCCCCAGGGTGTTGATCACACTACCGCGCAATCTGCCCGGCACTCAAATATTCCTGAGCACATCCCTACACTGATATGTTACCCAAACTACTGACAGCGTTAGATATCCTCTTGGTTTTACAAAGTGAAAGCAGAGCTGTTTGTTAGTTGTAAAATCTCTTACCTTCTACACAACTTGAAGTAGACACTGCCGTTACTGCTCTGGACGAGTCAAGGCTTACTTTTGCATGCTCAGCAAGATATTAAGGCTGGTGTTGTGGAACAATGTAATATTAAACTTTAAACATGAAATTTTCATGAAATAAAATTTGTTTAGAATTCAAACATTTAAACATGAAAAATGAGGAGAAAGTCAACAAGGATAGGCTTGGTACTAAATCAGTGTATACCAAACATATTTAGGCTGGAGTCATATCTAGATGTGATGTTCACCCAAATTTGGTGTTTATTTAGGGGTTAAATATGTGTGGAAGCACATTAACTAGGTAATTTGAACCCCTAGTGGTTATCTGAGCAGACCTCAAATATTTTATCATTTATTTTGATGCTTTCTTCTGCCCATTTTTTTGCAGTACTAACACAAACCTTCACCTTTCGGTGGAACAAACCTTAGCGATAACGATAAGTCCTAAGATATGTGGAGAAAGATGATGTTTGTTAATTAAATTTGTAGGCTAAATTGGTTGTAACTCTTGTTTAAGAGTTGAAAATGCAAATTGAACATCCAGTATGCTCAGGTTTGTTGCATCCAAGATTTATTTTGTAGCAAGAATTTTGAATATATTTTTTTCAAAATGTTTTACAAATTTGTAAGACAATAAGAACTTGATAATACTAACAACTTTTCCTCATAGCATGTTTTATCTTTAACAGTTCTCTGTTACCATTTTGATTGTGAGTCATAGATCTGTAACTCTAAAAAAAAATGCTCAATAATCAGAAATTTTGTTTGCTATCAAAACAGAAAGTCTGTAAGTTATTGATTTATGTGTCTGTTTGCATTTTCGTTACTTGAGAGTCATTGACACCAAGTACCGTGCAAAGTCCTATTCGCAATTTCATACTCGGAGACTGTTTATCCGTTAAAGCGGCATATTTAGTTAAAAACATTTAAAAAAAAGCAAATAGAATTTAATGATTTTTTCTTCTATTTTGGTCTTAGTGTAGTGCTTTAGTGACATGATTATATCTGCAATATGAACTTCATGAAGTGAGAAACATCTGTTTATCATTTTGGTGTAAACAGTTTTTGTAGTTTTGTATGTTATTAATTAAAAGACAATTGTATTGTCATTAGGTGTCAAAAATGAAGTGTCACCTATAGTCTCGTAGAAACAATGCAACCAATTTAGCAAATGACTTATCGTTGGAAATGTTATAGACATAAACTTCTTTCCTAAGTAAATCTTTGCTTTGGAACTATGGTCCTGATTTGTTAGTTTGACTGTGAAATTGTACCATCACATCAAAACAAACTGGTTTTGGTTCATGAAGTCATCTCTCCATAAAGCTCATATCAAACCTCTTTAAACAGCATTGTAACCTTCGTTCAGTGTAGTCCTTGGTTTAGTGTGATAGCTACAGTATATCTCATTTCTAGCCCCTCCTTGATTAAATACCCCCACTGTGCCAGTGTCATTGTCAAGCTTAAAACCAATCAAAGATAATGTCAGCCATATAGTTATAAAGAACAAGAGGAAATAACTGATGAACAGATTATTATTTCTTAACCAAAGACAATGGAAAATCCATATCTGAATTGTTTACCAGCTGACAAGCTCTGTACACAAAAGAGCATTTGATGCATGGTGCCTGCACACGTGTTTTCCAACTTTGACACAATTCAGAGAGGTATTCTGCTGTTAAAATCTCAAGCGGGGCATTTTGACTGTGATTTAGTCAAATGGTGTCGTAGAGCGCCCCTTTCATAGTGCTCAAGAGATTGAAAAATCATTGTTCATATTTGTAAAAATTTGTCCATTTTGCTGCCACTCTTTGGTAAATGTGAAAATGATTTTAGGGAAGTAGAAGGTTAAAATATTCTGCCAAAGAGTAGTGGTAAAACTTCTTTTTTTTTTTTGGTTGGCTGTATGTGGTAATAAAAATAGAGATTTGGTTGACTAAAACACTCAGTCTTTCACTAAACAATGTATCCTAAAGTAACCATTTTTGCCTCCAAACTGAAATTCAAAATGCAAATGTCAACTACAATATCTGCATTTTGATAAATTTATTTGCAAATAAGATTAGATCAATGAGCATCGATTGTATAGTCAGACCCAACTTGAAGCTGAAACCTATCTCAGATGACATATCATAATATTGATGTTCTGATAGTCAATATTTTGGATTTACCCTGCTACAGCCAGAAAATATTTTTTATTTTAGGTTCCATCCATGTTCACTGAAACAATTGAATGGATGTGTACAATTACTTTAGCGTCTTTTTTTTCCCCGTTTTCGAAATCTGCTTTATGCTACCGAATGAAAATAGAAAATAACGTAATACTAATAACTATACAGTAATATTATAACTCACAGTCACCAATGAATCATGAAAAGGCACAGCCAAAGGCTTGAATGGACATGCAAATACAAATCACTACAAACACACGAAACATATGTACAACAGCTAACGATATAAGTCAACACAACTAGAGAAAACATTTTGAATTTGCATTAAATTGACTTTGTTCTTATTCTTCTTTCTCGTCTTGAGGTAAATAATATACTTTTCAACGTTTATTGCATACCTTAATTCATAAAAGAGTTCCTCGATACAAAGATTCTGGTTTTGGCAACTAGTTTGGTAAATATATTTGAGAGCGTCTTTTATCTTGATTTATGTTCATCACCATTTTCTCTCTGCCAGATGTCACAGGAGATGTTCCACTAGGACACACGCCCTTGACTCCATCGGCCCGAATATCAGCACTCAATATTGTCGGCGATCTTCTACGGAAAGTTGGAGTAAGTAGCAAGGACATAGGTGTTGGTGGTCCATGTAAAGAGAAGTTTTCAAAGTTGTTGTTTACAGTTCCCACTGATTCCTACATCCTTCTACTTCCCCAACCACCCCCAACCCCCCTCCCCAACCCCACTCTATTCTTCCATAGCTAACTATAAAGCTGCACTTCTGCATGGACTTGTGACCTCGGCTAACGGATGTGTAACATTCAAGTAATAATCTGGATGACTCTCAATCTAATAAGGACATGTCTATGGTTCCACCTGGTGGACTATACTTAATTAGCAAGTTATTTAGTGCATGATGCAATACAAACATTTGGTTATCCCACAAAAATGAATGAATTGGTTAATTTATTCAATTGTTATCTTTTAAAGATTATGCTTCATTTTAATCTGACTGGTTTAATTTTGGTGGGCTATAGAAAGAGTAGAATAGATGTTTTCATGTACGTGAATGATTGAGTGTGTGTACTGTCATATATTGTCGCACACTTCTAAATCATCAAATCCACCCTAATCCTCGCATTGATTGTATTACCCAATCGAATGGGTTCCTTGCTTCGTTTGTGTGCACCGGTCTTATTTGCAATATCATATTATTAAGAAATATTACTGTAGCAACAAGTAACAGGTAATAATTATGGAGGAAGAGGAATATAATGAAAGAACTTACTCACTGTAACCAATTTATGATTGATGATAAGGTTAAGATAAGGAGAGATGTTTTATGTTTGTCTCAAAAGGCATATTCTGCATTGACTGGATCGGGTGGGGGGGGGGGGGAGGTTTCTGCCCGACTTCAATAAGTTTTTATCATAGCATTTAGTCTTGCATTTTTCTTCAAAATATCAAGTTAGTTTACTTTTAAATTTGCCATAAACTGTAGCTCTCCTCAAGTTGATCATTTTCTTCTAACTCTTCATTTCCAGGCACTCGAAAATAAATTGGCTTCCTGTAAAAACTTTGTGAAAGAAAGAGACCAACAGCAGATACCAAGGAAAGCTATCAGTCCAATCGATTCACCAAGGTAAAATATTGATTTATCATTAGTATTGTATTATATAGATGGGCCGAAATGTGAAGGACATTGTCCATTATCTAAATTGTAACCTTAAATGATAAATGCTTGGTTAACTTTATATAAATCCATTTGATGTTATGTGGGGTTTGTCTTTATATCTGGCAGGGTCATTGTGGCTACCTTTTCCTTTATATTTCCCCAAAGAGTACAGCATTGTCCTTTTGACATACTCAAGGATGGCATGTTCAGTTTTCTGTAGCAGCGCATTGTTTTTCACAATATTCTTGTTTGTAAAACCTAATTTGCAACATGCAAGCTATGTGTCTGTTTACTTGAAAATCAAGGTTGTACATATTTCATTTTATAGCTGCGGTTTCTGACCATTGTACCAGTTCTCTGGGTTTTAATTTCCTTCTGACCAAATTGTTCCTGTGTTTGCCTGGAGATTAAACGGCATCGTTTTACCGACCTTTTTTTATTGATTTTCGGTAAAGATGCAAAAGATCGTTATATACTTGGCCGTGCTTGTTAGTCTCTTACTGTTGGTTATTATTGTGGTAGTAGGTTTGTGCAAAAAGCAAAATGCACTGACATCTCCATGTGATGTCTAGTGTGCACTGACATCAAGGGAAGATTGATCAAAATGTTTTCATCACATCCCAGAAAAAGTCACAATAATTTATCTGGGCGTATTGAATCTGTTTGTTAGAATTTCGATTTTGTACTGTCATATCAGAGTCACACTGTTGCAATAACAGATGCACGCACGCCATTGAACTCTCAATACAATTGCTGGTCGAGTTTTCTATCCACACTACAAGACTAGCATATTCGTATCCATATTGAATCTTGTTGCTAAGTTGGGAAGGAACTTCAAATACTGCAGTTTGGATTGGATTGTCATTCTGAACAAGCTGTGATATAATGTTCACATATAAGGGGATAGCCATCAAATCTAACTGCAAGATCTCCATGGTTACAACCATTTGACTACTCTTAGATAGCAAGTTACATATGAGTTAATTTAAGTTTAATGTAAAAAACTACTTCAAAGGAGTTTTTGTCCTTTTTTTCTCACTCCTGGTTCATGTTTGGTAATATTAATTTACATATTGCATCTTCCAGAACCTTCTCTTTTCTTAAACTGTCATGTGTTGTGCCATGAGACTGTCGCTGACTCAACGCAAAATGCGGCTTTCAGAGTAGCCTCCTCACAAAGATAACTTGTTGTCACGATGAGAGAGAGCATGTTCATGCCATCCTAATCAATTTGAGGATTCCATAGAAAGCCCCCCTAAACGTGCAATAATCATGTGTTCTCTTCCAGGTCAGCCAAGAGAGCTAACAGGACGGGGGCCGTGCCAAGCCCTGGAAATCTACAAGGCGTCGTTAAGATAACAGTGTGATAAAAAAAATGCAGCGAGCTGCATGTTTGTTTGAATGGAGTGTGTGAGTGAGACTGTATGTGTGTGACGCGTATGCAGTATGAAACATGACGTCTTTGATGGTCCAGCTCCGAGGTGGACATTGAAAGAGATTGGCCATTATCTAGGAGGAGAAGGACCAAGTTTGAGATGTGGCTGCGGACCCGTCTGGCTCACCAAGCTGTTACTAAGAGTAACACCGAGCGACCGCCGTGGCTGCAGAGAAGCCTGTACACAGCATTTCTACGATTCTGCAATAGTTTAAGGTTTGAATTGTTAGTTTTAAAAAGTGTTTATAGTCAAAGTGGAAAATGAATGGCATAGTCTTGATTGAAAAGAAATGTGTTAGACCAATTGGGACATAGATTTTGTTAGCCTGGGCTGGAAATTGTAATGTAAAGGCAAACATGAAAAAAAAATTATGTTCACTAAGGTCAACATCATGGCAAGTGTATATATGCATGACTTTTGTTAAATTGGACATCACATAGTAAGAACAACTTGCTTCTTATGTGAAGGGAAGATCACAACAGAAATGTTGCCTATCTGTCATGAATGTATCGTGAAAAAAAGGCCTTAAAACTTATTATCGAAAGGAAATGGTTTGGCAAACTGTTATTAATGGTTTATCAAAAGTATGGTATCATGAAGTATGAAATTGTTGAAAAGTGGAATTGTTGTGATAGGTTTGAATAAGTTGTGTGTGAATGTACAGACACACATGCAAAAAAATATGAAAAGAAAAAAAAATGAAAAAAAGGAATACTGGTGCTTGTCTTGCCTAAAAGGTATGAATGGTCGAGCTCATGTTTGGTATGGATATTCACATTAATTGGATATGGTATGAGTTTTCAAATTAAGAGAAATATTATTTCAAGTGGACTGACAAGAATATTTGTTGTTTTTGGACACTTGAACGTGTTTGTTAATTGGCAGGACGTTTTGTAAATCTCAAGCAGTTTGTTATGTCCAATGTTAGCTTCTTCTTCCTAGGGTTTTGAACTTCCACAAATGATGTTAAATGTATTATTTACACCGAACTACCAAATAGGCACATATTATATGCATACATATATATATATATTATTCATATATGTAACCATATATTATTGCACCATCTGTAAGTACCCTATAGACATTTTATTTTAACATATCCTCAAGAATTATTGGGTATTTTAGTGTGTTTTTTGTCAAAATGTTAAAGAAAGTCTTTTGTAACTGTACTAATTTTTACTCTCAACTGAACAGTGGTCTACAGAATAGCTTAACATTGGTTTACTTAAAGATTAATAACTGGACTTGTGTTACTAAATGATTTACCACTGTCTTGTATGTTATGTTTAGCCAACCAGAAAATGAGGTAAAACATCAATTAATTTTGTTGCTAGGCCATGTTACTAGTTTAAGTTTTAATTTGGACCAGTCAAGCAGTTCAAAGGTTACACATGATATGTTTTGATATTTCTGGGTGGGTATTAGTCACAGTTTTAAGCAACTTCATTTGCATGCAGGAAGAGCCAAATAAGCTTTGTTTACTTCATCTCACAGCAACAATCCAGTCAGCAATTAAATACTAAAGGAATATATGGCATCTCTTCAATTGGAATATTGAAAGGAAAAAATTACCTGAGCCGAGGGTTTCCTCTCGGATCGACTTTTGTCTTCAAGGAGAAATAAACCCTGACCATCAACAGTAATGTGCAACAGTAATGTGCAAATATCCTGCTCGTTAAAAGAAAATATAAAAGTAGTTAACAAAGAAAATAATGTTGAGAAAACTCATACAGCCGTGGGGCTCTGTGATGTCACATTTAGACTTTCTCAAGTCTTTACTCTATATGAGTAGAAATGAATGTCATGATTTTCTCTAAAATGCAAAGGATTTTCAACCGATATTGCGAACTTGTTTAAGGATGTTGCTCATCATCTGTAACATAAAGTAAATATGATGGTTGGGTTTGCTTCTCCTAAGTTAGAAGAATTTATCTTACTCATGGGTCTTGATGTAAGGGAGGGATTTGGGATTAAGAGTTGGATCAAGTTGTTTGGTTTCGGTGCTTAGGCTCTATCGTGATTGACTTTTCTTAATGAAAATATCATTCTCCTAGGTTACTGTTATATTGTATTGTTCACTTTTTACCATAATAATTTTGGAAAGTACTTCATCAAGTTAAAATGCAATGCCCTCGGATCGGTAGATACTTTTCAATACACAAACTGTGTGCTCTTCCTTAACTCGCAATTTATATTCCCAAAATACAGGAAGAACAAAAGCAAATTTCTCTTGTATGGATTGTGTTAGAAAAATGGATTGAACTATTCTATTTCCAACTTATTACTGTCCATGAATAAGTACCACAACTTTGGTTCTTTGGCCAAACGTAGAGCTAATTATTTAGTCCAAATCAGTTACTGCCAAGCTTTTGCTTAAAAGAGACAGCACTCTGTATTTTGAATAACACCTTCAAACTACAGTGCCTTGTGGATTTGCAAATTTCTCTCATTTCTCTGTGAAAGGAGCAACTCACCTGTGATATTGTGATTGGAGGCAAGTATTGCTAGAAGAAGACTAAATTGTGTCCTGTTCCTCCTTTTGCAAGGTGGGTGGGAGGGGAGGGGGATAGCTAGGGAGAGGTTTGGGGGGATGTGGATAGGACCCTCTAGACAATTGTTTGGAAGCTCAGGATGTAATCTTTATCGTTATATTCATCTATTCCTAATCTAATTTTTCACATTATTTGAAATTTCAATGCAAGCATTTCTCGGTCTGTGTGCAAATTATGTTTATTTCTTTGATAATCAACCTTGAAATGTGATATGTTGGACAAACCGTCTTTTAATGTGCTAACGAGTTCCTCCTTGTAGATTGGGAGAGGAAGAAAGACAAGAGCGACGAGTGTTACCAAAAAACACAGTAATTTTGTCGATTATCGATGGGCACTTGTCGAGTGAAGGTTTGCTCTTTTTGATCCTGACCTGTGTGTACATAGGTGTGCTGTGTATGAGAATTGCACTGAATATGAATGATATTGTACACAAAAATCTATACCTTTATTCAATTGACAACTAATTTATTTTTAAGAGTGTAAATTTGAAATAATTGCCAAGCTTGTGTTATGCTCGAAACCAAAATCAGTGTAAGATACATCTAAGAATACTTAGTAAAATTTAAGACGAATAAGTTTATCAACATTATTTAAGAGAAATTGACATGTTGCAGTAACTTGCTGCATACATGTGTGTGTGTGCGTGCGTAACTTAAAATATTCCTACTTGGCCATGCAATTTTCATCTCTATTTTATTTATTTGTGTTTTTATCATTTAATGTTAATCAGGTTTCATCAATGAGTTGGAAATCTACTATGTGTGTCTGTGTGTGTTGATTTGCTTGGTACTGGAGAAGGACACTACTGGGGTGACAAGTTAAGCTATGGATGACCACTATTACTAAGCTTGTTGCAAATTTGGGGCAAAAACATTTCTGGCGAATCGGATGGCATAAGAGTTGATAACTATTGTAATATAAAATGCAAATATCTTTTGCTTTCAGTGACATTTACCAGTCATGTCAATATTCAGTTATGAAGTTTGATAGTTGCGATTCCAAACAAGTTTTCATGTCTAAGTTAATTCTTTTCAATACTATCGGAAGTTCAGAACCTGTACTTGTTGTCAATATCTGCATGACAACTTTCAGTGGTTAAAAGTGGAAAATTTAAGGATTTTTGTCTGTCTTAGTAGAAACTACCTTGGTTACATAAGAAAGTAGGATGTGGTTGGAGTGTATTACTAGGTATGCATTTGATTTAGGGGGGGGGGGTGTGGGGATGGCTAGCTTATGGAAGAGTTATAATGAGGGATGTGGCTTGAGGGAGAGAGAGGGTGCAGGGGGTGGGGGAATAATTACTTTCAATGTCAGTACTTTCAAATTTATAGAGTAATTTTTTTTCTTTACCTCAGTCGACAGGTGCTGTAACATTTGAGACAAGTAAAATGCTGACATTTTGGAAGTGATGTTCTTTATGTAGCTGCAGGAATTGTCTATTAATCTTTGGCAGTTAAAGGGAAACAATGAACTTACCTAGAAAAAATAACCCCCCCCCCAAAAAAAAAAAAAAAAGGTAATTCTCTTATACAGATGTATCATTCACAGAATGTTCAAGTAGGAAATTTTCCATCTGGAATAAAATGTAATCCGAATATCTATTTGGATAGAATATAAAAGAGAAATCCATATTTTGAGTTACCCCCATGGAAATTTTGGAGAGAGTTTGAAAATTGAAATTACAAGATGTTATCTTATAGGACTACAGCATATCTCTGAGGAAGATGGTTCTTATTTGAAAAGAACACAAAATATATTAAGTTGTTATTACAATTTGTTTCTAAGTTTTGTTATTTAGGAATAATGAATAATCAGTTGACAGCTCCCAAGTTGGTGATAGATTTGGCTGTACTTTTATGTCCCCTTCAAATCACTTATACTGTGACAGTACAAGCTGTTCAAGAGTATCTTGTTTCTTTCAGGGAGAGATGAAAAACGTCTCGTAATTTCACTGCAATTTGCTCTGAAGCGTAACATGAAGGCACATCGGTGACAGTTTCAGGGTTTCATTTCTAGCTGGTGTAGGTGCTAGAGTAACGTTAACTACTCGGCGTACAACCGTCTTTTCTCTTACAATCTTTAATCCACCATGCTGTCAAGAACTACAATTGTTAGGGTAGCTTTTATAGAGATATTCTGTTTTCTAGGTATAAGTTCATTGTGTTTCTTTTAAGTTAAAGGTCATCAGTATTGCCCCCCCCCCCCCAAAAAAAATTGCTAGAAAGTCTGATAATGGTCTCCCATGCTGAACTTTCCACAGGCACTTTTACGCTACTCTAAAAACTTAGTTATCCACACCGAGGCGCAAAACATTGGTCTATTTTAATAATTCTCAACGGCTGGTATTAATTTGAAGGATCATAGCCCCAAGGAAAATACTTTTGAGATACGTCTAGCAATTTTTAAAATGTGCTCAAATTTTGGGCTAATACTGATGATTTCATAATTATAGAACTGAGGTAAAAATGTAATTCAGTATTGCCCTCGAATACACCAAAAGACAGAACTCTGATATTTATTTTAACAGTTACTCAAAAGAGCATTAGCAACATTTACCAGACTAATTTTAATCCACCTCCGATGTCTGGGAATAATATTCAAGGTTAAAAGAAAAGGTCTCTCAGAAAAGGAAGGGGGGGGGGGAAAAGTTAGAATGTTTTATTTTGGGGGCAATACAGATTACTTGTATCCAAGATTTAAAGGCAACTTTAATATGATTGGTTGAAATGTTAGGCAGTGCAATTTTACAAATTTATTTTTTTAAGTGTTAATTATTACCTTACAGTATTGCTTGTGATGTGCGATCTTATCATCATCACAATGCATTACATTCATTTACTTTTCTTTTGAAATATGTATGAACTATATAGTATCCAAAATTCTGCTCTTTTTGTTTACTTTATTTGGAAACATAACTCTGTTTATAAGTTTCTCTCAAAGTGTTACATTGTTTCTTATAATCAAAACTGAGTTTATTTGGAAGGTATACCCCAAAAACCATTTAAAAATAAAAGAAGAAAGAATAGTTCTCAGGACTACCCGAGGAGGTGCCTTTGATTGCCCTCATAGTAGGAAGCAAAGAGTCCTAAATAATATAAAGAATCTAATTGTTAAACTAAGCTTTGATGTGGATGCTTAAAATCCACGCCCAAAAATGTTGCTCCCTTGTAACTGATTTAAGTATGGGAGACTATTTGCAAGAAATCCATGGAGATGAAAAGAGCTAAAGGGTTATCTAGGTTTGATCCAACCTTCATGCAAAGGATTAAAACGTGATTTTCGTCTTAGATTATGTTTATGTTTCAGAAAAACAGAATGACTAAATGGATGTCTCATATTCAATTAAAATATGATTTATCAATGCAAAAACAGCACAATTTAAACACTGAAATAGATCTGTTTCTATTCTGTCTGCTGGCGATATGGTTTGATAACCTTCCATGAAGGATGCTGTGCTGGAAAGCCACCATGTAGGATTTAAAGTCACCAAATTCCGTACCACTAACAATTGTTACATTCTACCAAAGGGTTTCTCTGTCTTTGGGAAACTTTTTTATAACAATCAGAACTGTTAAGTTTCAATGTTATATTCATTGGTAAAATGGAATAGTGGATAGAATTATGGGAATTTTTTGGGAAAAGTGATTTGTGAATAATGATTGATATCTCTGGTTGTTTATGCAAATTTGTTTGAAACAGATGTTAACAATAGTATCACTCCTTGATCAGAGTTTGAGAACCCTCTTTAATTCACCCCTCCTGGTAATCTTTCTGTTTTTTGCTCTCTGTGTGAAGAACATTACTGAAGGGTTAATTTTGAAGCATTTAGTGATGCAAATGGAAACAGTGTCCATAACTATATTTCATATTTTGATAAATTGTAACATAGTAATCATCATTAGATATCATACCTGTTCATAAACTTTTATGTATTTTCAAGCTCTCATGGATTTGTAAGACCTTGGAAGCGTTTATGTTACTTAGTTTAAAGCTATGCATGAGATTATGATACTGCCTGTATCACAAATTGAGAGTGTGATTATTCAATACACATTGATAATATAACAAAATTTACTGTCCTGGAATCATTGATTTATATTTTGTTTGATTCATTTCCCAATATCATCTTGAATCTTCTCATTTAAGTCATTTGTCTGCTGTTGTAGTTCTGTTTCCCTCTGACAAACGTTGGTCGTCCCTTCAGATGTTGAAACTTTGCCATCAAAGTATATGTTGAGTATGTGTCCATGCTCAATAACCTCCATTTGTTGTATCAGCAAGGTAATTAAGTTCATTAACTATTTTCTTGTTGTGGCTTGCACTACCCTTCTTGGCATAAAACCTTTGAAATTTATTCACAAAAGTAACTCCAAACTGCCTGTACCAAGTTCAATAAGAGTGTAATATTGCCAATTCTTCAACTGTCAAATATAGTTTAGAAAATAATTCAATATAAATCCTGGCAATTTAAGTCACTTCCATCACCAGTGGCAGCACCAAGAAGAGGGAACATGGGTTTTGCATGCCCCAATCATATGCTTGCCCTACCCCAGTATCCCCCACCCCCCCCCCCCCGTAAAGTCCTGTGACTTTGCCTGTGAAATGCACTTGACATAGGTGCATTTTGCACTTCCAAGAGGTTTCCCTCAGAAACTGTTTTGCTTGCATCCATATCTCCCCCACGACCCCTCACTCTGGAAATTCTGGTGCCATCACCTGACATAATCTATGCAAAATTTTCTGCCACTAGAGCAAAGATTGATTACCAACTGACAGGTTACTATTTAAGTTTTCAACTAATAAGGCTTTTGTTTTATGGATGCTGAGCCTTCCCAGCCCCCCCCCCACCCCCATGAATATGCAAGATATATCTTGTACAAGTATCGACATCCAGGGAACAATTCCTTCTCTTGAAAGACAGTGGTTGATCACTTTGAAATAAACCTTCCTTCCCATTTTACCTGCCTGCTTCCTCCCGCTGTGAGAGTCATCACAATAGTTTAGTAATGTTGTAACAATGACGTATGAATTTCTTTGAATTCTCTCATGAATGATCAATTTCAGTCTGTTCTTGTTAGCCTCTGAAGGGTCCCCTGCCCTGTCAATAATTATGTGTATAAATCACATCAGCAAACTGCGTAATCTTGATGAAACACATGATATTGTAAACAATCTGACCAAAATCTAAAAAAGTTATTCAGCTCGGAATATGGTGATGTTAAATTGCATAACATCACTTTTTCTTACAAAAGAGTTCACAGTATATCAATATGCTGGGGTATCAGTAACAAATGAAACAAAACTGTGACTATTTCTCTTAAATTTAAATATTTTTTAAATATTTTTTTCTAGAAGTTAATAATATGACATGACATCTTTAAATTTCCAGTTAAAAGTTAATTTGTTAAAAATTTTGAGACTAAACAATTGAAATTTGTGGCAAACTCCCATATATTTATTTAATCGCATGTAGAACAAGGTTATCTTCTGCACATCAAAATATGGACAGAAAAAGGGTGATATAATTTAATCTCAACTTGTAACATTTTGTAATACTGAAACTATTTGTAGCCTGCTGGCATAAAGTTGCCACTGTAGTACTGATAACAAATGAAACGTGTGTGAAAAAAAGAATAGGTTCGAATCTTAAATCATCAAACACTTAGATATGACATATTTTTATACTCTGTATACATTTCCCGATGTAGACTGTATACTTTAGGGTTTGTCTCAACGTTACATAGACGTCAAAGATTTTTTTGTTTGGGACATCACATGTGTTCCACTTTCTGAATTTTCCACCTTTCACTGTTTCCCTCCCGTAAGTTTTTAATAGCTAATTCATACGCTTTGTCGGGTGTAAATCCCACCAGAGCAGTTCCAACTAATTCGATACCCTCATTTCTCGCTAATTCTGCGACCCTTTGCTCGATTGTCTGGGGTGATGAGTAAATCCATTCCTTCCTGATGGCTTCTGTGTTTTCTGTCGACTCACATCCTATTTGTTCTGTAGTTTGTCTAGGATTACTGACCGACTTTTCATTTTCTTCTGCTGTCGTTTGATAACTCTCGACATTACATGCTACTTCGATGTTCCCCCTGTGAGGGAAAGCCATGGCTTGAACACCATTTAATCCTCCAGGACTGGTTCCTCTAATGGCCTTAGCGATACGACGACCCACGGCAAGGTCCTGAGTTTTGATTGTCACATTACAGTTCATGACATAGTACGATGCACCAATGCCTATTTATGACATGAAATGAAAAACAGAATGGTTGAAATAATGAACCAAGTCATTTGATTCTCATATTTTAGTAGAGGTGATATTTTTGGCATTTGAACTTGTTTCTTACCAGAAACTGAAGATACTAATTATGTTCCTAGGTATATAAACTGCTATAAATTTTTGCTGCTAAGTAGCAGTTTCTACATTCTGTTCCAATACCAGGACAAACTGTTTAACATTTTTTTTCACATAGCCGCTACCAATCGAAGGCTATATTATTCCAGATGTTTGGTTTCCAATAATGGGCAAATTATTTGATCAACTTTACTGATAAAGAATAAGTCGACTATCAAGCCGGTAAATTACAAACTAAAACACAGGAATGTGTATTTTAGTCTAAAAGAAAAAACAATACATAAAACACAAAAGTTAACTGTCAAGAACATGTAAAGAACATAAAAATATAAATATATTTTGGACTTATATTTTAATTATAATTAACCTACCAGTAATTCCAAATCTTTTACATTTTGAACCCAAATCAGAAGTTCCAGACTCGTAGTCAACACTTGAATGTCCCCGGAACCACCCTATCTCTTTTCTCCGATCAACCAGTGACTTCTTTTCCTCGTCGGCGCTTCCAAAGAGAAAGCAAGAAAATCCGTCAATTTTATCAACCAATTGACAAGCGATATCTACAATAATACAAAGAGAAGCGTTTGTAATTATGATCAAACTTAACGTACAATATTTAGGTAGTACGATATATGATTAGGGATAATTTTTTTAAGAAGGGCTCACGTGGCAAATTGTGAAAGGTATGCCTGTCTATGTAAGCCCTCTGTGTCAAATCAATTTCGAATATGGCAGCTCCCTGGTGATATTACATTTTATTAAAAAAGTAAGAAATATGACAAATTAATTAACATTAATTAACTTAACTAGATAGTAGCTGACACCTTCAAAACTAATTTTCTGGACCATCCTTTGTACTGTATTCTATCCTATTCTTCAGCAATATCTTGCTTCAAATTGGTTACAGTTCTTGTTGTTTCCTCGAATATTTGAAACTTTTACAGCTAAGCTGATGTAGGGCACTGCTATGAGATTTATGGTGTGTGATGAATCTTCATAAACCACACGATAGGCTACTGTACTTTAATCTGCAGCATTGTCAGACACTACAATAACATTTTCACTTACATAAAATTTTCACTTACATAGTTAGGAGTGTTAGCTCAGTGGTTAACGCCGGTGCCTTTCAATCATAAGGTCCCAAGTTCGAGTTACTCCAAGATTTATGTATGTCGACCAGTTACAGAGTTGGTGACAATAGACAATTCATAATCATGGACGTTAAATATGAAAGTAAGAGACTGACTTCGGTCAGCTTGCAGCTTGGATAAGCCAATGAGGCTTCTTCGCGAATTCCTGCTTGCAGGAGGATCTAAAATACATACATACATACGTAACATTATAAAGCCTATCATAATTAACAATGCCGCATCATGCATTTAGTGCTCATGAAGAACTACCAATGTTGAGAAGTTGCAGGAAACTTAGGGTACCATTTTTTTCATCATTAAATTAAAGTTGCATTTTCTTGGAAATATAATAATGCAGTTCCCTTTAAGAGGTTAGAAAATTGTTCATACAACATGAACATTGTATTTTCACTCATCTTTTTTTAATGTTATTACCATTTGCTATGTTCCCACATTTCTCAAGAGAAACAGCGGTGGAGAGTGGGTGTATCGGTATTAGGTCTACTGCCCCCAATCTTGGGTGAATTCCATTGTGCTTGGTCATGTCAATCTGTTGAGCAGCCAGAGTACTGGCTGCTACGACACTTTTCGCCAAGTAATCCACATGTGCAGCAATAGTAATGACCGATCTGTTGTAGTCATAGTCTGTGAAAATGTTCAGAACAGTTGTAGGAACAGCAAGACCATCTGATGTCTCTGTAATGACAAAAATAATCCAAACAGTTTAAGGCCAACACGGTTTGTAAGGCAATCTCGACACTCTCCTAAATTTATGTGCTAATATCTCCTGGCAAAATTTGATTTATACAGGAATTTTTCTATTAAATTGTGATCAGAAATGGACCACACACATGTCCTTACCTAGCTGGGTTGTACTGTAGCATTGAGAAATCATTTCTGTTTTGGGGAAAAAAGTTTTAATGTAAATTGCTTTTGCCAATTAAGGCCATTCCAATTATATATATTATTGCAGAGGTGATATGTTCAACTCAAAAAAATCCTTTAGTTATATTTATACGACTATACTGTTTAAGATTTTGCCAACCAGCCCAATTTTCTCCAGATTTTTGTGATGGAGGAGACATGACAAGATGACATAGGCTGCTAGTCAAAGCTTGTGCAAACCCACACAGGTTATATTTCACAAGAAATAAGTACAATTTCACTCATTTAGCAGTCACAGCTATCTGGAAAAGATCACATTAATTATTGTATATAATTGTACATGTTTGCATATATACTGTATGCGAACATGTACTCTCACGTCGTGGAGTCAATACATCACACAGCAACTCAAGGCAAGTATTGAAAAGATGTGTGAGCTATAGGATTTTTTTAAATATCAAACATGGTTATTTACTCTTCAAATAGTTGAATGCCGGCCATGCATCATCTGTACGAAAGGCCATGGTGAATGGAGAACTGTGCACTGAATTACCGGACTGTCTAGCCTAACCCCGGACATCTGGACCCATACTGGATGTGTTAGCTCAGTGGAGTGTTAGCTCAGTGGAGCTTAATGGAGTGTTAGCTCAGTGGTTAACACCGGTGCCTTTCAATCATAAGGTCCCCGGTTCGAGTCACTCCCAGATTAATGTATGTCGTCCAGTTACAGAGTTGTTGACAATTAACAATTCATAATCATGGACGTTAAATATGAATGTGAGAGACTGACTTCGGTCAGCTTGCAGCTTTGATAAGCCAATTAGGCTTCTTCGCGAGTTCCTGCTTGCAGGAGAATCTAATATACATACATACATACTCACTGGCGTGGCCTACCATCGTCCCTACTCGAGAATCCCATACAGCCTAAGCAAACATTTAACTCGCGAAACTAATACCAACATAAATTTACGTACCGCTTGAAAACCCATCATTTGCATTTGCCGCAGCAGATGCCACTGCCTCTATTATTTTCTTGTTTTGCCCTTCTGAAACATTTAATAAAAATACTGCAAGATTTTTGATGGACATATGGTGGTCACGTCGGAAGAAATTAACGAAGTGAACAAACAGTGAATCGTATGCACAAGTCACTCAGCCTTCTGTTTTCAGAAGGTGTTTACGAATCAGTGCAAAATTTCCGCAGAGTATTTTATCCGGGGCATATTGTTATAGTTCAGTTTAAAATATCCCAGCCACAGGTCAGTGATCCCAGCGGATAGAATAAATTCGTTGCATAATATCCCCTCAACTCAGTATACATCAAAGGTGACACAGGTGTTGTAACAAACTTGGGTTAGTGGCGTGCGCAACGGCGAACAACCACCGATCGTCAGTCGGGCTTCAAGGGATCAGTCGGTTTTAATAAAGGGTGTGAAGACTCGCGCAAAAAGAAACGTCTAATGCCGGTAATCTGACCTAGTTTCGAATGAGTTGTAACAGAAAAACAGAAAATACACACACACAGCTTGCTACCATCGGTAAAAAGACACTAGTGCATGGTCAGTAGGCCTACATACAGCTGCGGTCAATACCCACAGCACAGTGTACAAACATTTCAGGTCCAGCTAAAAAAAACAAGGTCTCACGTTTCATTTCTGTACTGTCTGTATTTTGTAGCGATTCGAACAAAACGTCACTTGCAAGCAACGGAAAGTTAACTTTTTCAGATGGCCGCACGCGGTATGGGTCTAGTCTTCAATGCCTTTAAGCTTTTTGTTTTTTAAATTTTCAGCCGGCAAAGAATTGGACCACTACGAAGGAATTACCATACCTCCCCCTATTATTTCAACCTCACAAAAGTGTTTATAAGTGAAATGTGTTTTGGGTTACTTATGTAAACCTCAAATTTATAGTCTGCATATGCCTCAGAAATGCACTTTTTTTCGTCCAAATTAAAAACAAATTCTGGGGTTGGGGACCCCATACCCCCTAAAATTGATAGGAAACGATTTCAATGACCCCAGGGGAGCAACCCCCTCAGCCCGTTACAAAATCCTTGGTTCACTCCTGCCTCCCCCCCCCCCCCCCCCAGTAAAGGTTCAGTCCCCTTCGTATATCAGTGAAAGGAAAGTTTGAATTTAGTATTATTTATTAGCACAACCTTCCTTTGAGAGCTACCTAATAGACCTAAATTATAGTGTAAAGTATGACTCAGAATGTACCATTTTACTAAGTTTATATAATTTATATTTAATTTATTCATCATTCCGTTGTGCAATACACCTTATTATCACAGTTATAGGCTTATAGTGTTAGAACGGCATGAACGAAAGAAAATGCTTTTCGATGAACAACATAGTGCATCTCCTTTGGATGTATCCGTTTTAAGGAAAGTCACCCAAGATTGAGCCAATGGCTACGTAAACCAAACAACATGGTCCACTCACGAGTCTACCTGTCTACCAGTCTACCGGTCTCCCTGTATCGAGACTAACCGTTTGATCATGACTGTGCAACCATGCTTCACAAACAAGAACAACAGTTTTCAATGGAATATTGCGCGAGTGAATGTGTACAATGGGGTGTCAGTAATTTTCTGTTAACTCAGTTTTCTGTTTACGCCCTCAATGCAGCAAGCATCTCAGTTACCAGCTAGATATTTTTTACCTTCAATAAGGGCGAACCTGAGTCGTGAAACCTTTAACACATCAGTGTCAATTTTATATGATCAAATAACAGTTGATCTATCATTCCTTGTCGTGCCCAAGATATGTATCAACGCCTCAGCTAGCTTGAAGACGAATCCCCCAAAAAATTGAAAGGTCGTAGCCATTGGTTGAAGCGAAACGATGAATAATCATGAGCCAAGCTCGAGTGTCCAAACGATAAACCAGTGCTTGTATACGCGACTAATTACACCGATATGGCACAGTCGCGGCAAAATTTAACTTCTCTGGGTATTCGCGTGTAACAAATTGTTCAACAACGTTGGTTATTCTCAAAATGAAGCGAAGATCATTTACAAAACGTCTTTTCATTGGATAATTTTCAAAGTTAAACTTCTTGCATAATTTGAGTTACATCAAAAGGAGAGGAATTAGTGCCTTGGGAGATCGTATTTGGTATAACAATTTAAAACCTGGTTTTATTCTGCAGCCATCGAAGGACTATGGATTCAACACGCTGATTTTCTTTCTTTAATATTTGTTTTTTATAGAACGTTTGAAATTTGTCTTTGGCGACGAAAGGACGAATCGTGAGATATCACTTTTTTTGATCTACCGCAGAAGGAAAGACGGAAACTCGTTTGGGCAAAAAACGTTTTGGGTAGAATTCGACAACAAAATCTTTGTGTAGAAACCCACGAGAGCTCCAAGAATGGTTAATAAGGCCTCCACAGGATCATGCTAATTTGACATTGTTGCTATTGTTATATTCAAACTTAAAATCGTTGCCTTTTATTGTTTGTAGATTTTCGTGAAACCAGGCCATTGATTGTTTTCACGATGAATTCTACTCTCTTAACAAGTTTTAACGATACCCCTTATGATTATAGTTTCTCTTACAACTTCACTGATTATTATGATGATTCGGAACCACCAATAGATGCCTTAGTCAACATCGCTATCATGGTGCTTCTATTTATAATTGGTATTCCTGCTAACGCTATTGTCATTATCGTGCTTCTGTTTTCACGAACTAAGGGATTTTCCGTTACCTCGATGTACATCATCAACATGGCAGTTGTTGATCTGTTGATGTTGAGCATACAAATACCAATGAAGATCGGAGAGCTGGTAGCAGTATACACGGATGAAAGGGTCATCCTCATTCACGTGACGCCGTGGCTATGTAAAATCGCAGTAGGAACCATTTACGTTAACATGACCGTCAGCATATTGACCTTGATGGCCCTATCGATCACCCGGTACTGTGCCGTCATGCACCCGGTGGGAACACGCGCCGACCGGTAAGTCAGGGGTGTTTTGGATATCATTTTAAATTTAAAACGAATAGATTATATAGCTTTAAACGTGTGTATAGGCCTCTACATTAGCTAATATACGGTATACCGAGTACATAGGGATTAAGCAAGGAGACAGATGAATGAATGACATGAATAAATGAATGACTATGAATAAATGAATGACTATGAATGCATGAATGACTATGAATGAATGACTATGAATGAATGCATAGCAATTTCTAAAAGTTGTCGGTATTGGTCACATAATTTGTGTGTTGAAATTGCCCCCCCCCCCCCAATAAAATCTGTCCTGAAGTGTTATAACCTTTCAAATTCAAACACTGGGTAGTGTTCGACAAAGTATTGTCTCACGGTGCGGGAAAATTCAAACACTGAGGAGTGTTTAGACAAAGTATTGTCTCACGGTGCGGGAAAATGCAAACATTGAGGAGTGTTAGACAAAGTATTGTCTCACGTCGTGGGAAAATTCAAGCATTGAGGAGTGTTAGACAAAGTATTGTCTCACGGTGCGGGAAAATTAAAACACTGAGGACTGTTAGACAAAGTATTGTCTCATGGTGTGGGAAAATGCTCCGAGAGTAACAACGAAATCCCTATGATTGAAGTTAGGATATACGTGGCCATAATGTGACGTTCTAGCAAGTTTCAGTATCTGTATGGTAACCCGGGTGAGTGGTATGACGTATGACTGTTAATATATACTTTGTTTAATAATTCACCTCAACTTCCCCATCGGAGGGTGGTTATGTTAATAAACGTGACCAGTGGCGTATTGGACTACCGGCTCCTTAAAAAATGCGCTACTGGGACTGACGCCGGGCCGAAAGGCGCCATGCACCAGGATGATGTACTAAAGGCACCGACATCCTCTTGTCCGCGTAAGGTGTTAGTTCATCCGATGGGCCAAATGTGTCCCCAGTTCACGGCCCCAGCGTCGCCTGTTAGACCGTAGCCCGCCCCAGAAACTCACCGTCAAAATATCGCTATGTGTATAGGAAACCATAACGCAACAGTCTTACATAGTATCACCAGTATGCGGTCACCATTCTTTAATGGTTTCTTGTCTCTTAACCTGAGTATTACTGTTCGTCTGGCTGATTTCAAACATAGTCAACCTGCTTGCTTTACAACATGATTTGATTCTAGTAGCCTGTACCAGCAACTATCATTGCTCTTTGTTATTAGATTTATAAGAAACTGGTTTACCATTTCGGCATGCGACATATATATAAACTTGTTTGTTGACATTTCAAATTTAAAACAAGAATTCAAAACAAGTTTCAGATAGATCTCATGATTCCGTCATAATTAAAATGAGAAGTCCGGTCGTTGCCAAGGATGAAAATATTTTCCTAATAAATCCAGGTGGGGGGGGGGGGGTACTTGTTATTCCCTTGATCCCTTGTATTATCGTCACTATAGGCCTATATAAGCGTCAACGATTAAGAAAATCAAGCAACTACTCCCATTGAAACTTGTAGGCATAAAAGCGGGGAAAACTCCTTGGAATAGAATTTGGTATTCGAATGTAAAGGTTGGCATGCATAAGAGGATTTTTACGGTGTTATATCCGCCCTCATGTCCATTATACCCATATATCCATTTTATGATACAACTACCTTCCCCCTTAACCCACCCAACCCTCTCTCGTATACGTACCACCGTCCCCTCAATTTACCCCACAATCGTGGTAAAATTATAACTGAACAGTCAGGGATCCACTATACTTGGATTATATAAGTATAGCAGCTCTCCGGTCTATAGGACATCAATATCATTAGACGTATCATATAAAGCTGTGCACTGATATGATAACATGTAAATATCGCTTTCGGTGAACCGTATCCGCGTTGTCATGGTCACATGGGACGCGAAAAGGAACATTATATAAGATGATGTATGATTTCGATTGCCATATGGTTGTCTCGTTATATGTAATGCAATTTGCCATAGAACAGTTCACTAGTGATCGTATTATAACGTTCCAATTAACAGTCTGCGATTGAGAATGTATCGATGTAATGAAGTTAAATCTAAAAAAATTAAAAATTTAAATTAATACCGTATCTAAACATAATGTACGAACCACATGTATACATAATGTATGAACCATATTGCATATATATACCTACACGAAACGGCCAGAATATATGCATGCTTCCAAAATTTCATGAACTTGCATGTATATATAGTCTACAGATATTTGTTGTCTGTAAAAGCGACATTAAATACTTCAACTTATACGTACCTGCATGAATACACGAAACTGGCTTTATTTGAAGTGAAATTCATGCCAGGCGTGAAATTAATCGTAGATGTATTTCTTAAAGCACATTGCTATGTACGTGCAGCTACGGTAAAATTTACGGTGGAACAAAATCTGTAGGTTCATACTTTCATTCCACGTAAAGTCGAACTTATCCTCGAAGGTTGTCCCATATTTTGAAGATTGTCATCCGATAACAGACGATTCACTGTCCATGGACTTAAAATGGTAGTCCTTGAAAAAAAAAATCCATTTATTTTATCTCGTTGGTGTTCAATACATTGAAATTTCTTCTAGTCTTAAATACGGTCCCAGAGCTTATTATTTGACACCGAGGGCAAATATCGCTTACCATATATATATATGTAAATAATACCTTGCACGTTGTCATATTGTAAAACTTATAATGTCAACTTTCTTTAGCTTTGACCCTTGAACCTCTGACATTCGCTAGGGTTATCTACTTAAATTGCATAAACGTGGAATGAGTATACATGCAACATGACAACGCCTAAGCAGCAGCAATATTTCTCTTACAAGTTTATCCGGCTAAATGTTAAGGGAAAATATTAGTAAAAGGCTAACCAATTGGTTACTTTGACATTGCAAACCCCTTTAAAGATTCAAACGTTTCCCAAGGTATGTCATTTCACGTTTTACTCGATTCCATCTCTAGCCTTTTGAGTAATCTAGTGTATAACAGGCTCACCAGATACTGAGTGAAAATTACAAAACTTGGGACGAACAACCAAGAAAACAATATTCGGCATGTATGTTGAAAGAAAGAAATTTATCTATTATAAGATCTCTAAACTAGACAAGATGAATGCAAAATGCACCAAACGTAAGTAGTGTGTCTCACATAGTTTTTAAGTCTGCACACAAGTGTTTATCGTAGCTTACGTTACTTGTAAAGTTATATCTTCACCACCCCCACCCTCACCCCTCCCCTCCCCTTCTCTCCCCTGTCCACAGCTCCTGTGACTCTGGAGGAGACCAATGTGAAAATTGGGGGTGTGCATGCAAAAATGTTTCAATACATACGGCTTTAGTCCACCAGGAATGCTGACATAATGCGGCATAACTTTTCCAAAATATCCCACAATAGGAAAAGAAGAAGAAAAAAACCCAGCATTCTCCCAAATGGAGACATTTTTTTTTTCCACAGCGGATCATTTGGAGTAGTTGTTAATCAAAGATTCCTGTCATATTAGCTGATAAGATGATACTTGGGTCGGTGTCTCCTTTAAGGTTTTGCGTTGTTTTATAACGTTTAGATAATATGACCATAATACAGATTGAACTAGCCCAGCCTCTCCCTTCTTTTGAGGAGATTACATTGTACATACATGTAAATCAAGCCGACTGAGCATGTATATAACAACGGTATAAATATCTTCATTTGACAAAATACGTTTATTGCGTGTGTTTACGTTCCCCCTCAAAACCTGCGTGGCCCCCATCAGCATCAAGTGATTGATATAGCTATACTATGTATGATTCGGCGTGAAAAAAAAAAGAAGAAAGAAACATCGTTTATCATTCTTGCACGTTCCTTGTTTAATATATTGCGTTTGTGGTAAGAATTTTTACTCTGAGGTAACGAACTTCCATATATAATTGCTTGTTTATTTCAATATTATACAAAAAAACGTATTAATAACTATAGTGCGTGCCTTCGTTGAGGTTGCAAATTAATTTTGTCCTATAATATATAAGCCTAAGTAAATCTAAACATGTAAGTTTTTCAGAACGACACTGGATATTCGTTGCCAGTTACAATGTGGAATTATTTTGATGTAATGCTATAAAGTGTAAATATCTGTACTTTCCTCTCGTATCATGCTTCAAAGCACTCGTATTGACAATTTGAATAGTTCAAAGTGGCATGCACGAGGTAGGGGAGGGGGGGGGCAGGGCGCAACGGCCCACACTTTTCATCGTCATTCGGGTGAAATTTTTCTAAATCGGGAGATTTTTTACATTGTAATATGATGACCTGTACCGTATACTTATCCATAATGTTGACAATGCGGCGTTGCCAAAAAAAAAAAAAAAACTTTTCTAGACTTCTTATGAGTAACATTGAGTTTATATTTATCCGACGCATTTCATTCAAAAGTAAATTTCTATAGGTGTACTGAAGTTCAAATCCACAGCGGTTACTTCTTACCCCCGTTGGTATTTCCGTTACTGTGGCTTTCCGGGTTGGTCATTTCTTTATAACACAATTATAATCGTACATCTATTGTTTTAGAGAGCATGCATAAATATTTGGCCTCTTGTCTCAAACCAAATGATCTGTAAACAGCCGTATTTTTAGATACAATTGCGTCAATAGTCAATTAACAAAATAGATCTTGGAGCAATCCCTGTCAACATTTATAACTCGATAGCGTCACACAGGCATGAATGTTAGTATGTCAATAATGAAGCAGATATACAGATATACAAAGAGAATGCAACTCATAGGACATGAAGTGTCGATGCTATATGTGGCCTGCAAAATCGGACATACTAAGCTTAAAATGTAACGTAGGTACCGTTATTTGGTAAGGTGTTCCAAACGCATAGTCTGGATCCCCCCCCCCCCACCCCACTCTTGTCCGCTCCACCGCTCCACCAATCAACAGACATCAAAAATCGGAATAGAAGAAATAAAGATTGGATTTTTTAATGATAAGAATTAATGTTTTATATACGTTTATGACGATGTAGCGGTATATGGTTGGATGTGTTGGTTAATTAATGGGAAGGGGAATGGGAAATTCGTCCACAAAATTCCTACCCAATAAATATACACCGTACGTAAATACTCTTGAATATTTGCTCTATCCTATACTCAAATAGATGTATGTGAAGATTTTTTAGAATGTTTATACTTTGCCGCAGCTAGAAAATGTTCGTCTCCCTTCTGATCCCCGCACCCCCTGACCCCTCCCGATCCACTTCCTTACTAAGAGATCTACTGATCACGCCACTGTGCATTAAGAATAAAAAATCAAAGACAGATGATTTTGCAAGCACACCTCTTAACATCTTCTTCCCGGGTCCTCAAATACAAGGATCCAAGGGCGTAGGAACCGGGGGCTGGGGGGGGGGGGGGGCGCCAGCCCCCCAGTGAAAAATATGGAGGGGCGGAAGTATCATTCCGCCCCCTGCTTCGCAAGTCAGAAAACCCCTTTTTCAATTCCAAATGAGAAAAAAATCTCATTTGGAGCACCAAATTGCATCTAAGGCCAGGTGAAAATGCAAAAGTTTTTACAAAATGGAGTGGGTGTTGAAGTGTGCTACATTGCACCAAATTGCATCTGAGGCCACCTGGAAATGCCAAAAAAAAATCCAAAGGGAGGGGGACGCCCTCCCCTTAGACCCCTCCCCCAGGCCGGCCATCAGTCCCTCCACTCAAAAGTACCTTCCTACGCCACTGCAAGGATCAGTGGTGTTATTTTACTCTACATAATCAGTTGTATAGTCACTGTGTACACCATGATACATATGCATGAATATACTGTACATGCATGTATATATAGTCACTCTAGGGATAGTGCTGCGGGAGACATATTTACCAGTATATGTATCCGATAAAATCTCCCAGCGAGACTCTTTATAGCTTGTCCCCTCATGCTCCCCTTCGCAAGCCCATGATTACCATACGATTTGTCTTGTTAACAGCTGTTTCCGCCGGAAGGCGCTTCAGCGAGCCAGGGGCGAAGCCCGTGGCCGGTGAAAATTAGACTCCATGGTTTGAGAACTGAACAATTTGAGAGTGCGTAAATATGAACTTTGTGGGCCTGGTTCGCAAGCCCAGACAAAATGTATACTTTTTATATGCGTCTTATATTCTTGACAAACAAACAAACCATGGAAGTGACATAACAATAGTCGAACAACTATATATATTTAATCCTTTTTGGGATTTGGTTTTAAGTTGTCAATAAATCTACTACCGGTTTGCGGGCATTCCCTGCTTCCGATTGGTTTTGTGTGGGTCCAGTGGTTTGTTTTAGGTTTCGTAAAAGGACACCTTTGTCCTTCCTGTAGACATCCTCTCTCATTTCTTTTCAATATAGTATTCATATCATCAATGTCACCCTTAACCAAGAAATCGTCCGCTTTAACATAGTTCAATTTATCGATACAAAGTCATATAACTTAGATAATCTACTGAATTTTGTTACACAAACATTGCCATGGTTTGACCATATTCTTTTCAAAGAAAAGTCACCCAAGAAAGAACCTGTGCACGATAAACCAAACAACCGAACGACTGTTCCTCTCCCAACCCCCAGTCCCCTTGCATCGAGACTGTATGATCATCAGGTGTGTAACGCGATTCTCCTAGAAGCGAACATAATGCTACACATGCATGCTCTCAGCCAAAAGGATGAGAAACATAGGTTTTGACCATTTCCCCACCCCCACCCCACCCCCAAAGTATACATAAGTATGTTTCCCTCTTCATTTAAAATCTACTCAAATATGATACATGTGTTGTAACTGTTCTTTAATGACGCTATGTAATGGACAATTTTGCACACTCCCTCTCCCACCCCCCCCCCCTCCCTCTAACCCAATAAAAATGTGAGAACAACATAGCTACAGTATACAGTTTCAACAGTGAAAAAGATATAACTTCCGCTGTATTAACAGTATGTATGGAGTCTTCGCTCTCACGAAGTCAGACGTTTCCCCTGTTTTGTTACGGTACCTATTTGACTACACCCCCCTCCCCCTCCCGTTTCCAGCTTCTAAAGCATTCTCTCGTTCTCATTGTCACGTGACATTACACTCAACGATCAGGAATATTAAACAATAACCATGCATACATAACAATAGTAATGGTGTATGTATTGTTGTTCGTAAAGTCCAATTAGTTTTGGCCATACTCTTGAAACATTTAATTTCCTTTGTATAATGAACTCCCACTGTGTTCTTTGTTAACAACGTTGTAAAGTTTTTAAATATTTTACATGTTTGTTAGCATGCAAAATCATTCGCATTGCCTTTAGGCTCAGTATTCTAACTATACATTAATAAGAAATAGATCAACACGAAACGGAAAGAAATTTAATTACAATATCAGGTCATAAGAGCCTCCGAACGTAATGGATCTTGTAGTCTCAATTTGTTTTCCCTTTTTCTATCATTTTCGTCTGATATTCTTCTTTCATTCTGAAAATGGCATTCAATGAAGCTCTTTTAATACAGACAATAAGACAGTTTTAATGAATACCTTGGAAGTAGTGAACAAACAATTCACAGACCCAGCTATAAGAACTTTACAAGTAAAAAAGATACCTGTAATGCCTATATTATAATCAGATTTCAAGAACACTCAAATCGAGTTGTGATCAGATTTTTAAGTTCGAGCGGGGTGTCAAAGAAACCAAATATAGAAATAACTTCTTAACAATTTTTTTTTTGTATTCCATCACCCCACCGGTGGACTTTGCCCTCACCGTACCCATGCACCTTGCCATAACCATACCCATGCACCGTGTCATCACCCCACCCATGCACCTTGTAATAACCATACCTATGCACCTTGTCATCACCTCGGACATTCTATTATCTATAGTTTTGAAACCTGTCAGTGCGCTCAAGGATCGTCCATGCTACGATATGTAATAATAACCCAATGCATGTCTGTTAATGGATTTTTTTCTTTATAAAGAGAAGAAAAACTCGACCGTATCATCACCATTCTCATTACAAAGTCTGAATTTCTAGGGATAGAGTGGGATGGGGGTGTCCCAGATATATATTTAACAACTTCAAATGTTATAAGATAAACTCTTTGGTGAAAAGTCATTTTTCATGTTTTATCAAGTTTAATAAGACAAATATGGAAATAATATGAGATCATTCAGAAACAGTATATTTCTATCATGCTCTATGCATGGTCACTGTGTAGCTTCGGTAACAGTATTTCTGTCTGCTATGGTTCCCTCAGATTTAGTACTAGGTTTAGTGTTATTTTTTAAACTGTACTATGTGTTGTGTTATAGCCCTTTTTACAGGGGAGGCTACGATGTTGTGCCATGAAGGAAAGGGGTACCCCTCTCATGAGCGTACGTAGGAGGGAAATGGAGGAGGGGGGTTCGCCCTGGAAATTCAAAGTATAGCAAAATATAATAGAGCTTTCAAAGTGCTATAACTGCCCATGACCCTCTAAGGCTATGAGCTATGCTATTCCACAGATTAAAGAAGAGTGGATCAAGTTGTTGTTAAGCGGAGTGGGGTGGAGAGTGGATCAAGTTGTTGTTAAGCGGAGTGGGGTGGAGAGTGGATCAAGTTGTTGTTAAGCGGAGTGGGGTGGAGAGTGGATCAAGTTGTTGTTAAGCGGAGTGGGGTGGAGAGTGGATCAAGTTGTTGTTAAGCGGAGTGGGGTGGAGAGTGGATCAAGTTGTTGTTAAGCGGAGTGGGGTGGAGAGTGGATCAAGTTTTTGTTAAGCGAAGTGGCCTTGAGAGTGGATCAAGTTGTTATTTGGTTTTCGTGTCCATGCACCCTTTATCTTTGGTGAACATTCTTAACAAAAGTACCAGAATTTGATAATAATTTCGGTATCTACCGCTACTTACCTATTTTTGTTTCTGGCCCCCTCACTTGGAGAAATCCTGGATCCGATATATAGTACTGCATATGTTATTTCAATAATGCAACATAAATGTCGCAGCGTTTTATGCGATCATATATTTAAATGGCAGGCAGTGTAACTGTATACACGTGCACAATCAGCAACTTATAAGAATCATTGCATATTTATATAAATATAAAACGTGATGAATTTTGATTTCGTGTCATGAAGAGAATTCAATCTATGTCTGTCGATTATAAATACTGTTTATTTCATCATTTATTTACGTTATGAATTCACAAATATGTGATAGTCATTGCAGGAGGTCTATATGATACAATTTAATATATGACTTCTAGACAGAAATAAATATTATTTATATGTGTGTGTAACTGTGCAGCCCATAGGTAAAGAAAATAGGAAAGGAACGTGACGAAATGCTAAGTTGTCTAAAAAATGAACAGAAGTTTACTTATAGAGCTCAATCACGTTTTAGTGTACCGGTGTGTACGGTATAGTCAGGTATAGGATTACAGCTATAGGTTTTGACAAGGGCGGGGAAAGAGATTGGAGGGAAGGGTTAGTTGTGTCGATCCAAGGGGGTGGGGCACAGGGTACAGGTACCCTGCCAGGTTTGGGAACCCTCAGAATTATGCCCTTTCATAAATGCCCTTTCATGAAAGTTCCCAATATTTGTAATAAAAAAAGTACGGTACCGTTTGTTTCCATTTTGCGAGCAAAACGTGCCCTTTCATTTTTCAATAAGTGTCTTTTCTTAGGAACATGAAAAACACGAATTACAAAAATTAAGAGAAAAAATAAGTAACATGCAGTCTCTAATTTCTGAGAAGTCCTTCGAGGAATCTCTGACGGACACTTCTGGGTAAAGTAATTGCACATTCCCTCGTTCACACATAATGTAGCATATTAGAACTAACATCCGGTTTTGACCACTCATAAATATCACATGTTAGTATTTGTGAAAGTGGTCAGATGCTGGGGCATATGCACTCTCGTCTGTCGGATAGGGACGATAAATGGCGGTCCCGGGAGAAGGAATGGGAGCGAATTCACACCCCTGCCTCGTTATCCTCTGAACACTTATCGAAAAGAGAATGCTTGAAATAAGCCGGTGTTCATCAACGATCTAAACACGGATAGGGTTTCAAACAAGCTACTGTAATGCTTCCTGATCCGCGGGTCTTTAAACTAAACTAAGCTAAACTATGTTATCATCGAAATGTGGGCCCACCGTCGTTTGGCAATTTTACACACGTTAACCAATCAGCAAGCCTCTGAGGTATTTTCAATCAAGTCTGCTCAACTGAGTTGAAACTTTGAGCGTCATTAAAATTGTATCCAAGTCTCCGAAATGGAATTAACTGTATTTATACCTGCAATTCTTCTCTTAATTATTGAAGACAACTTCTTCTTAAATATATTTTCATAATTAACGCATATATTCTGCATGATAGGATACAAAGATAATTTCTTTTTCATTTTATTCATATATTCTCAATAGCCGTTTGAATTGGTCCAGTTGCATTCTCATGGGGGAAAAAAGAAAGACATTCCATCTTACGTTTGCTTTTCATTAGATTACAACTTAGTCTGTGTGTAAGAGACCTCAAAATTGAATGTGGTCTACCCTATGGGACGCTTGCGTTTATTTCCTCTCCCTCTGCAGAAATTATTGTAGTTCATATTGCAAGAATGCAATAGGTTTAAAGTGCAACATGAAAGAACAGTTGCAGGGGTATGGGGAATAAGGGTAAACGAATCTTCGCCACTAATGCACGCCCCTCCTCGTCTCCTCTCACTGTAACCTCATCCAAGGAATCCCCCCCCCCTCCCCTTCAAAACGCTCTTGACGGTGACAGTGAAAACATGGACCTATGTCGCCGTAACATAATTTTCTTTCACACTTTAGACAGTTAACGATCAGTCAGTGTTTGGTTTCATCGATCATATTCTGCAGAAGGGAAGGTTAGCCCTCGCGGCTAACGTCAATTTTCATCTTTCACCCACAAGAGGGTAATTACAGGTTTATAGATAATTCCGCTTGCCAAGCAGCTTATAAAGGTACGGGTAAGAAAACCACAATAGTATAACTTTATGATTAGAATGCCTATAGAATGAATAGACTTTCTTCCACTCTATAGACCAGTTTATATCATTAGCCTCGACATTATAGTGAATTTGTATACCAGCGATTCTTTTAAGTTGTTTGCCGTCACTTGTGTACTAGGCCTATCCCTAGAGGATTTAAACGCTACGGATATTTTGGAAATCTAGTATTGATATTATAGTCTAGCAGTGTAAAAGATTCTTTTACTTTGATGATGCAATGAAATGCAACATACGTATTCAGTGACTGCATGCATGGCTGGTCGTTATGGTTAAGCAGTCATGTGTTTCCTTGGTATGCTAGACATACTCGTATGTCGCTCGTCACGTTAAAGCAGGGAGTCATGTTGTTTATAGAGTTCTTTTCATATATATATATAGCGCTTGAGTTATTTAGACCTTATGTAGCCTCCGATTCTCGGCCTTTTTGGCTAAGATCATATCTATTGCATTATGTTTCCCATCTAGGGGAATCGTGATACACAACTGACGATGATCACACAGTCACAGTCTCGATGCACTAGCTAGGACTGGGGGTTGAGAGCGAATCACTCGTTCAGTTGTTTGGTTTCTCGTGCCCTGCAGATTCTTTCTTGGGTGCCTTTTCTTAAAAGTACCATATGTATTCCCGTTTTATACTTTTATGGCTGGACCACGCTTTGCCTCTTATACGCTATAATTTAAATCAGTAACAACATAAAAGAAGTCATAAGTCTATGGAAACCACAAAGCCTGTTGAAATGTGTTCGTATTTTTCTATTTGTTTGTTCTTACGGTAGATTAAAGTCATATGCGGAGGTATACATTAGTACAAGATTTAATACTAGCGCCTAGAGCATTGTATTTGCATTGTACTCTTTAAGTGTTTTAACCGAGAGAATTCTACTGTACTCGTGCTAATACTACCGTACTAATGCTGCAACTGTACAACAAGACAATCAGGGGCGTATCCAGGATTTTCCAATAGGGGGGCGCCAGGCATGAATGATCGCCGTCCTGGGGGATGGGTCTAAGGGGAGGGGTGTACAATTTTTGCTTTCGAAGAAGGGCTGAAATGCAAAATGGTGTCATATGCATGGGCGGCGATCCGTACTTCCGAGTGGGGGGGGGATATGACCTTGTTGACTATCTAAGCGTAGCGCCACCATGAGTTGGCGCGAAGCGTACAAGAAAATTTTGGGATTAACAAACCCTCTAGATGGCCGGAAACGGCACTTCCCGAGGTTTCCAAGCGGCATATACCCAACTTTAAAATAGGGATGTCATGTCCGAAATATCTCATAATCAGGATCCAAAATACTTTTTTTTTAATTTCGGGTGTTATTTTGGGAAAATTGCCCCTGTCAATCTTGTTTCAGGCGCAACGTTAGAATGTTCGAGAGCTCTTTTATATTATTCGATGAAGAAAATGGCCTCATGCAGGCTATTACAGGCCTATACACATGCAATACACAATTACACATAGTTACATTCTTAGGTACCGATTGCTAGGGCATCCAGGTGAAACGTGTATTAAGCATTACCCAGGTTACATGAGATTCTCAGCTGTTCGAGGGAACATGTACGTGTGTAGGCCTACTATAGGGCCTATATGAATACTATGAGGGTGCATATATGTACTATATCAATACCGTGGGCGCAATAATACATTTTGTTGTTATAGGGCCAATGAAGCCTACAGTCAACTATTTTTGCTTTATAAAGACGCTTTATTTGAAAAGATCGCACTGCGTTTATGGTAGGCGAGAAATGAAGCTAAAAAAGAGCCGTACATTAACGAAGATGCATAAATGTAGGCATGAAAATATTCTTATCCCTGGCATTTGGTGGGGGGGGGGATATGGTGCATTACATCCCCTCCACCCATTTTCATGGGGGGATATATCCCCCCTCCACCCAGGATCGCCGCCCATGGCCATATGTGATCCATTTTTCGACCTTAATAATAAGCAACATTTCCAGTAAATATGGACACAAAATGCACAATTTAGTATGGCTGGCATCTCACTTAGTGTTTATAGTGATAATACAAACACAATTACCATCTATGTTTCTAAAACTATTATGACGCCGAACTTCGCCAGAACCTTTTTTTTTGCAAACAAAAAATAAAGCATACGGGAGGGGGGGGGGGGGTTGAGCGATCACCGACATCTCACATAAAGGTCGTCATCAAATTTTTTTTTTTTTTTTTTGCTAAACTTTTTTTTTTTTTGGTGACGGCCAATAGGGGGGCGCGCGCCTGTTGCGCCCCCCCTGGATACGCCCCTGACAATAGTCTATAAATAGATCAAAGTAAGAGTTATATATACATGCATATTGAAAGAAACTGAAGACTTCAACTTAGTGGTCCCTGATATATTATTGTGTGAGGGACACGTGCAGGGGCCCAATATATATATATATATATATATATATATATATATATATATATATATATATATATATATATTATGGAATGGAGGTAAACGACAAAGGCAAATGAATATATATAAATGAAAATCGTTATGAGTTGGAAAATCAAGAACAGTGAAAAAACTTCCAGCCTCCACCGGGACCCGAACCCTCCTCCCCCCCCCCCCCCGCCCTACACGCGGGCACCCCAACCAACTAGGCCATGGACGCTGATTGTATGTCCAGAGGTTCGAAACCGGTAAGGAAGGTCGTAATTTCAGTGCAGGCATTTGTCACTTGTATCGAACAATACTAGTTCTGTTTTTGGTGACATATTTTGCCTTACTCTAGAGATCAAACATGATGCTAACCAACTCGAAAATCATTTGTGAATCCTAAAGCCGGATCTCGAAAGAGATACTTTGAACAGACTTTCAAAGTTCGGGTCCCGGTGGAGGCTGGAAGTTTTTTCACTGTTCTTGATTATCCAACTCATTACGATTTTCATTTATATATATATATATATATATATATTTATGTATATATATATATGTATATATATATATATATATATATATATATATATATACTATTTATTTATATATTTAGTAAGCAGATTTCGCAAACACGCCGGCTTGATGACTTTATATAGCCATAATTCATAAATCTTAACCACACACTGGTCGTGAAGAACTGAACAAAATTCCTTCGATCGCAAATTCCTGATTTAATAATTTTCCACTTTTCGATCAGTTTAAGATGATATTGTCTAATGAGCTGAATGATACGTACAATACTGGAAACCAGTGTGTCAGGTTCAATACGCGTTCATCGTTTTAAATTACAGCAGAAAAATTCATACTTATACGGAAAGATTACAAAGAATTTTGCATATTATTATGTAGACTCTGAAAATTGCTGGTTTATGTTTGTTGTGGTGACAGGGAAGACAATGAGAATTTGTCTCTGCTTGCTGGATAGGTCGTATTGTACAATTAGGGGGACGGGACCGCATGTGAAGCATATATATGCATCTTCTTGTTAAGACCCATAGTGTGAACAGCCTAGTGTATACCTTTCTTTTTCACAAAGCTATTTTCCCGTATATATTTGCTGTACTGCCCAGATAACTCAGCAGCAACGCTTTCGATTAATATTTGTATCGGACATATCATCGGGCAGGTAAAATACAATGGGCAAGCACATTCGTGGTAGGCAGAAACGGACTCTGAGGCATGTACAGTTGCACGGGAGAAAAAGAGTATTACAAACGACTTGGCCAAGACTAATACATGCATCGTTGTCGAATGAACCACCATGTGTACTGGTGCATGCCCGGATCAAATGTAGTTTATTCAGCATAGACTTTATAAATATGTATGATGTAATACGTAAGCCATGAATTTTAGGAACCACTAGTAAGAGTCAACAGTCATGCATAGTCGTAAGAAGAGGGCGGGAGGGAGAAGAATTCTTAAATCGAAGGAAGAGCAAAACACCTCCCAAGTCTGCCTTTTATCGATTTCTTTGTTCATCTCATGTTTTTCGCAATGCTTGAAATCCGTTCATTATGGTATCTATTGTATAAACTATAAATACTATCTGATACCTTATTTCTTATATCATTACGCCTCTTAAAATGACGACAGCGTAATAATTGTGATTTTCCCCAATATTATAACCTCATCCCCACTCATCCTCTACTCCCCCCCCCCCACATCTCCCCGCAATAAAGTAGCCCATTAGACTCTTGGCATGCAGAAGCAGTTTGAAGTCATCAGTGTTGCTATATTTAGCATGTTAGAAATTGCTAAAAGTTTGCTATAAAGTATATGCATTCAGGGAAGTTCTGACGCTTCCAATTATTCACAACTGTAAAAGAGGGCGCAATTATACCAATACATTTCTAAAGGACAGGCTCAGGGGTTTTCAATTGAGGGTGGTAATAATAAAAATACTTAGCCTATTGAAGTTTGAAAATAAATGGCCATTATTTGAATTTCTAGCATATTTGGGGACTATAAAATCCGACTATAGCAATAACGAATTGTATACAGCAATGTGAACTCTATTATACTGAATTGAAAATGTTCGTTCACGGTTATCGTGTGATGAGTACACAATTAACAATTAATGATTAACCGACTTCATCAAATCTAACACATACCGTACATCGGCGGAAACAGCGAAAACCAAGGTTTCCCGAAAACTCTACTACAAAAAATGGGGAAATAAAGTACTAGGAGTTATATACCAGTGAATTGAAATTGTATGTGTTTTGTTATTAAGGTAGTCTGTACAGGCCCCAAATTATAGCATGCTATAATTGCTAGAAGTTTCAAAAAGTACTATCCCGGAGGTCTTTACTCGCCAAATTGTACTCAGAAATTTCTAAGGAACACACAAAATGACTGAATTTCCCGATGAGGACACTTTCATTGAAGGTTGTAATAAAAACAGTTTCAGAATTTTGACCAAAGGTGACCATATTTGAATATCTAGCATGTTTGGGGCCAATACAGCATACCAGCATACGTGGGACGTGCATGGGACGTGCAGGTCAACTTTGCTGTGCATTGGTTTAGCTTTCTGTGGGGACCTGTTAAGTTCGTCAGCCCGCTTTGGCAGTAACGTCTTGGTTCCACTGGGTGGTTCCGCGAAAAGCAAGGGTTCAAGATTACAAGGCTGTTAGTGTATAACATGTAGATTGTTCCCTACATGTTTTATCTTCATCTAACGGACCACGATACAACGCACGCAAGCAAAAACCCGATATTTTTTTACCGAATCTTTAACATACGAGAAATATGCAAGGAAATAGACTCACGACATGAAAAGCTCCTTCTATTACAATATTTTTCCTCAAATTTTGTAACATATTTTAAAACAAAGTAAAAATGTTTTCAACAAACCTAGAAACATCTATATACAAAATAAGTAAAAAATAAAACCCCTGATGTGTTTTTTTCCTCAATAAAAAGCTAGGGAGAGCAACAAAAATAACAAATCAAATAGTATCTGAAACTAATGTATAATAGTAGGTAAAACAAAATATGTAATGTTTTTTCACTTTATCGTCACATTTAAAAGTTATAGAAAGTTGGATAAGCGATTCATGCCACGTGACTATTTTTTTCTTGAATTATTGTGCATGGCGTAGTCAATTAGCTGGCTCCACTTAAGACCCCTCCTTGCGACTCTTTGGTGTAAATTGTTTCGAGATGCCCATGGTTTTACCTCAAGCGTTAAAGCTGAAGTGCCGCTTTGTTATTCTCTTCTTCGCTATTTAAGTCATTTGGTATTCAGACGTTGTGAGCTCTCCTCGAGGCATCCTTGAACTAAACCTTATAAAATGTTGTCTTGAAATGTCTTTTTTTCCCTTCAAATTTATTCATGTCTTAAGAATGATGACAGGAAGGAAGGCTAGCGATCATGTGAAAGCTCAAATGCAAAGAGTTGCAATTCTGAAATATTTTAATCAATACATCAAGAGAGATCCGATATCTTGTGAATTATTCAATACATTTTTTTTAAAATATCGATTGATTTTCCATCATTGTAGGCGTGTAGTTTTTCATGTATTTTCTACCACTGTCATTTTTGAAAGAAATATGTTTTTGTATGGGGCGGGTGGAGAGTGAAGAGAGAAGCAGCTGGGGAGGGGGGGGGGTGTCGCTATAGAAACTTTTAGACTTATTTTGAAGCAAACATTATATAATTCTCCGAAAACCGTTCTGTCAAATCGATCCTTGAAATTTTGTGTTTAATGAAATCAAATGGAAATTTCCAGTCCACTCTGTTTATACTGAGTGACGCCTACATTTCCTGTATTAAGTTATAGTATTTAACATATCTATTTGAGCCTCACATAGTTCTTATGGTTGTTTTGTGGGGAGCCAGGTCATGTGATATGTATCTAATCTTAGGATTTCTAAATCAGGGATGTCTGTATGAATCGATTCTTGGGATATATTTCGAATAAAGGGTGAAAAGGTGATAGGGGTGGATGGAGGGTGTACGGTGAGGGTTGGGGGATCTATATGGTGTTATTGTGTACTGGTCTAGCACGTAAACATTCCATTGGTGGTGGTGACACACATGGCATGTATAGCTGTCTGTCTGAATGAAGTAAAGATTTTAGGGGAGGGGTGGGATGGAAAGATCAGAGGCAAAGTATTGTATATGTTCTTTGTAAGAGTAAAAGAAGAGGAAAGGGACAAGGTATGATGGTGTAGTCTTAACGCGTTCATATAAAAAGAGACGTGTTTAATATTGTTTTTTTAAACATAACGAAGGCCATTGAGAGATACGTTATTAACTTTATACAGAATGATCTGGTCTTTCAAACACAATCTACATATCGACCTACGCATTGGAGGGTAAAAATCGCCAAAAAAAAATCAAAATGTCGAAATTTTCAAATAAAGCTTGGTTCAAACCGGCTTATATATAATAACATCAATACGGAATACTTATATATGGACTTTATTATTAGTTGTGTTGTTGGTATTAATGTAAGCACTTTTGATTATCGGCTAGCATGCGTTTTACAAGCGCCTGTAAACCACAGCATTACCCTCAACTAGTTTCTGAAACAATGGATACTCTGCATGCATGTGCAAGTTGCGTAACACAAATTTCAGTCCTTACATATCCCGTGGAAACAATATAGGGGAATTTTTCATTACATGTTTGTTTACTCTTTTAAAAAGCATGCAAAAATTTGTAATTACTAACATTTATATAAGTTTTTAGGACGACTGCACTTCTAATGTGTAAAAAGCTGCAGTGCCGTTTGGTTTTTAATCAAACTGTGTCACATCATGTGCACGGCACGACTTCTCCGCTCTTTGCTAAGTTTGGATGAGTAGTGCTACATTCCTCACGGTGTATAATCCTTGAGCGATATGTCTTGTGACGGACGGCAGTATCTAGTTAATTTACACACTCACATCTGTGGGTGGTTATTTGGTGTCGTAAATAACTGTACTCCCATTGGGAATTAATTAATTAAAAGATATCACTACTATACTCACTGAATTACTGAATACAGTCGCAAACCCTATCGTTAACGTAAGAAGATTTGATAACTTTTTGATCTTTAATTATTAAGACAAAACCTTCAAGACGCCACAGTAATGTTGTCTCTGACTGTTATTTTTGGGAAAATTTTGCAGTTATCAAATTATTCAGTGAAACATATCTTTGGTGCTCTTTAATATGAAAACCATTAAGCCTATATGTAACACTAACATGCTTGATACGCTCTTCTTTTATCTGTTCATCGAGGTAAACTCATTTTCTTACAAGTTACGTCACTTCCGGGGAATGATTCATCTCACAAGATCTTCCAATTAGATCTATTCGTAATGTCATTGTTAAAGGTTTGTATATAGGAACACTATTAGCGTATTCTCACGTCAGATATTTGATTACAGCTGCCGTTTTCATGTATCCACTATAAGGTTCGCTGACAGAATTGGTCTGAAACATTTGCATATAGTTATTGTAATATCTTGACCCCCTTTGGTAAAGCTGTTCCCCCCCCCCCCCAGCCCACACCCCCATTTCCCTGGCCTTTGGAGGAAATATTTAAACATTAACATGGTTTCTCTCCTGGCAATGAGGTGATTATTCATTGTTTTTCTCTCATAAGGATACTATAAGAATTGTAAACATTTAAAATAGGTCTTGTTAGGTTTAATTTGTACATTAATCTGATGAAATGTTACATTTTCGATACGGTGCATATACACACGGTGAGTACGGATACATATACATAATTTTGTGACGACAAATACGTCAGGTTTCAAAATTAGAATCAGTTTGTTGTGTTCAGTTAGATCAACTTATTGATTCTATTCGACACTAAAACACACAACATATCTTCAAACTTATCAAACAAACTTATTTAGGGAGAGAAGAAAATCTGTTTTGTTTTAAATGTGATTAAATACTAGCATTAAAAGTATATATCTTGAGGGGAAGGGGGCACTTTGTAACATTGATTTTTTTTTAAATTACTCCCTTTGGTGGAGATGTCTTGGGGTGTGTCATTGTGTTGATAATTATTATTTAGTAGTACTCAATTGGTTTTTATAATTGTCATCTATAAAACACACCGTCAACTGGATTGCTTGACTGAAAAAAATTGTCAAATAATCCGCATAGGTATAAACATTTACGGGAGACGTTAGTTTTATTCAAATGATTCATTCATTACTTGCTAAATGGTATTACAAAGTTTCAATGAGATTATTCGAATAACAGAAATGGAAGAGGATGGAGGAGGGTCCGGAGGCAGGAGGAGGGGGGGGGGTGTTTATGAAACGTGGGGGCAGGCTTTTATAGCCTTTGTTATGTCCAATACGAAGGCTTAATTAAAAACTAGCTGCTCAATCAATCAATCAATCATATTAATAGATCACTTGTTCATAATCATCTCCTTTAGTACCTTGATGGTGTTGGTGTGTGCTTTTTGTTGTAAGTTGCTACAAGTGGAGAAATTCCAAACCGTTCAATGCAAACAACCAGATATATAGTACCCCGCCTGAAAATACAATCTGTTTTGTTGTTAACAAAAACCGCATAACAATGGAATCATGAAATTGGAGATAGTTTTGCAAAATGAAACAAAACAACACAGCAAATCACATGAAATACCCGCAAAAACACAAAACTATGTCGGGAGTGGAGGTATACCGGTAGTTAAAATGCACACTTGTGTATCGAAACATAGATTACACAGAAGGAGATAGGCCGTGTACAATATACACAATACTCATACATTTCACAACACTTTAACAATAAAAAATTAAACATCTAACGTAGAGCCTAACAAGAAAACCAAACAACTTGATCCAAAGGTTCCAACCGCGGTCCCCCGGTTCAATGAGACTATAACCGTTATGACGGTGTTATGTCTAGTGATGTATCATTATTCCCCTGATGTACGGTTTCGCACAATACGGTTTCGCCCAATACCATAGTACACTGCAGTAGGCCTATAGAGTAGTATACGCTATCCTGCATCCTATACAATTTTACTGAAATATCAGTCATCTTAACTACCTTGATTAGGAAACGGAACCTCTTAAATTGTTTGAATATCTTTTCAAAAGCTACTGGAAAATCGTTTAGTTGTGCATGCTATTACTCAAGAATGGTTGAATGAACCTGCATCCAGAAATCGTCAAATATTGTTAACTCTTTTAGAGTCAGCACTTCATGCCTTAAAATCTCTCACCTTGATGAGACAGCCAACCACATTTTAAAGGGGTATTCCGTGTCGGCATGCAGATACTGTAAAACGAATACACACTGCAGGGAATACAACAATATCTTACACTGCTGTTTACTCCTGATCGCGTGAGTCCCGGGTTGGACACATGGGGCAACCATGTCACCTCGACGACTTTTCCATTCTTTATTTTGCATTAAGTATCAATGAAAATAAGATCAGACTGTAATTTAACCTATATACTTTCCCGGTTTCCCGCCATATTTTCAGGGCCCCTCTAATTGACCTCGGGACCCGGATATGTATCACCATGACTTCCCCTATAGCTATTGTCATGCCTGCATGCAGCTATTTACAAACCCCTTCTTAGTATACCTTGTTTCTAAGTCGTTCTGGTTGTGTAGGAAATGGAAAACAACACTGTTTGTCCACACGGGTCATTAATGTTCCCCAAAATCGTCATTTATCTTTTAAACTAATCTTCATATAGTTGTTGCTAATATCTCTTCAAATGTGATACTTATATATATGAATGTTATTTAAGTGAGATTTCATCAAATTGTAACTTCATTTGCGTAAATATGGTAATCTTACCTTGATGAGAAAAGGATTTGTACATGAAAAGGTCATCTACACGTAAAAAAGTAACAGTACTTCGAGTCGTTCTGTTAATTGCCAGATACATTAAGAAACAAATCCTAACATATAAAGCTTATTGAAAATCAAATCATTTCAATAAAACATGCTATCGGCTATTATCTGCACGTTTCTCACCTTTTGATATAGAACCACATTTTCAGCTACAATTTTTTTTTCTGAAGTAAGTCATCATCTGGCAAAGGAATACTCCTTTAAGCACGAACAGAAAGCTAATTACAATAGTATTTACAGGACTGACTTGCGTTCCATGTAGCCTACTTATACGTTTGTGTGAAATCCTTCTGTATACACAAGGATATACGCTCAGCCGTGTGTTTACGCAACATTATATTCTCCTTACAAACAGTTTACATACATGTGCCTATTCGTTTGATATGTGATTTATATTTCCATGAAACTATACCACAAATAATAATGATATCAAACATGATTATTTTTGTTACTTTTAGCAGAGAAGAATTTCTCAATTAGATGGACACACATGTCTCTATGCAAGAAAACCATCAGTTTTCTTCCTGGATTTGGGAGTTGTCTGATGACCAGTAATTATGGCTCAGTAATACGTAGATCGTACATTATAAACTGGAAACAATGGTTTTCACTGTGTAATTGTGAAATTATTTAGAGAATTATACGGGAACCATGTTACGTCAATATTTATGCAAGGAAATATATGTATTCAAATCGAAGAAAGTTTGCAATATGAGTAACCCCCAAAAAGTATATATATATATAATATATTTGAGTATACAGTAAACCTGTTACTTGTTAAGGTTGTCTGTGTTCTAAAAAAAATATTAATTTCTTACTTCTTTTTACAATTGTTTTTGACATAAATTCTATTTTGTCATAAAAACTCCGAATCTTGGCTTAATTTATGTCAAAATGACTATTCGACTATATTAACGATTCCATTAGGTTAAAGCTCATCAAGTGAATGAAATAAAATGTATACTAGATATGTAGCCTATATATATTTGAGCGTTTCTTTATATTCGGTTTTTGAAACGACGTAGATCCGTCTGTCTGTATAGCTAGCTACATTGTAGTACATCATCTACACCATATAAAAATCCTGGAGTAACATGGATATGTACGTCATTATAAACAAACTGCACCAATGCTGTTTAAAGAAGAAAAAATAAACAGAAAAATGGTGTACAGGAAAAAGTATACAAACAGACAATTAGTCTTTTTGAACGAAACTCACTTCATTTATGTTTATTTTTCTAAAACGCCAAAAAAAAAAAAAAAAAAATCAACATTCATCATATTGTAACTTGTATGTATCAACTGCGGTGTTTATAAGCATATATCTACACCTCGAAATATCACGTAGCCCTTGAAAAGAGCCAGAACCTGATCATTTAGGAGGACCCAGTCTAGATCAGGGGGTACAAAACCTGTCTGTTTGTCGTCATAAAATGTGTAAATTGCGGCAATTGATGGCTTAAACCTCACATCCGACGACATTTATTCATTCGTTATCTTCTCGATTCGTTGAGAAAAGGGGGTAGGCACTTGGAGACGAACAGTTTTGTTAGGTAAGTGTCGATAATGCCTTACATGACCCGCCTGCATTTGCGTTAAGTGAGGTGGGCGGGGTCGGGCGGGGGTTGGGGGGTAGGAAGGGGGTGATTGAGATAGGTTAAAGATAATCAGTACATTCCCTTCAAATTCTAGCCAGATATAAAAATTTACTCAAATTCGAAATGACTTGTCTGGATGTCAAGATCCCCCCCCCCAGATCTTATGAGGCATTGAAACATAATGCAGTGGGTGGGTGTGGCGGGGGATCGGGGGGGGGGTGGCTGTAACCAAAAAAAGTGGTTGCACAATGCTCCTTAAAGTTTGAACAATAATGATCTCTATTCGACGTATAGCATATTTTGAAGACAGCCCTTTCCGGTATACTAAGTCTTGTACGACAAACAAATTTAAACTCCCATAATGCAATTCGACGTCATCGTAACTTGCTTTCGTGCGTAAAAAACATCCGTAAGATCTCTTGGTGATATTGACCTACGAAGTGGATCTGCTCTACTTTGCCCATTTTTATCATATTTTTATTTCTATTTTACTATTTTTATCTCTCACTTTTTTTTCTAAGCCACAACTATCATAATCATAAACGCTTGATGCCCTAATTCTCATAAATCTTGATTCATCCTTATGATATAACTAATTTTGAATTTCGAATGCTTTACAAAAACTTTAAACTATGACTTTTCATGTATTTTTAAAATTTTCTATGTAAAAGATCATTTACATACAGATTTACATAAATATCAGATTGGTAAATCTTAATAATGTAAATATGGTTTGAAAATTCAACGAAAACAACTTTATGAGTGTTTTGTTGAGGTTGATTCAGTGGCGTAGGAAGGAACTTTTGAGTGGGGGGGCTGAAGACTGATGGCCGACCTGGGGGAGGGGTCTAAGGGGAGGGGGTGTCCCCCTCCCCTTTGGAATTTTTTTGCATTTCCAGGTGGCCTCAGATGCAATTTGGTGCAATATAGCATACTTCAACCCACCCACTCCATTTTGTATATAATTTTGCATTTTCACCTGGCCTTAGATGCAATTTGGTGCTCCAAATGAGATTTTTTTTCTCATTTGGAAATGAAAAAGGGGTTTTCTGACTTGCGAAGCGGGGGGGCGGAATGATACTTCCGCCCCTCCACATTTTTCACTGGGGGGGCTGGCGCCCCCCAGCCCCCCCGGTTCCTACGCCCTTGGGTTGATTATATGACTCTGGTATATGACATTAGTGGTCTGTTTTTGACCATTCGATCTGTTGCTGGCACAGCGGGATGGGGTTGGGTGGGTGGGTGGATGGGTGGGGTGGAAAAGGAAGTGGGCGATATTAAGTTAGGAAACTTACTAACAAGATGAATTTGATTTCTTTTTAAAGTGTGTGGAATTAAATTGTTCAAGACTTTAATATATGTATTGCAGCTGAGGGATGCAGATAATGGTGTTGCTCTTTTATCGAGACAAACGCTCCTCTTATGCACCCTATCTCTCACCGCACCCATGCACTATTCGGGACATATAGTTATATGAAGGTGGTTGAGAGACACGTAGGGACCCAGGGACAATTGTATCACTGTCTACATTGTTCCTTTAAGTTGGTTTATGTTATGAAAATAAGAATACAATATTGGAGTTTATCCCATAACTTTCAGTGTACCCACGAATTGACTCGGCTCCGGGATTTAGTATATTGTTTTCTTATGATTGTCTTCGGGGAGAGAGCTGGTGGGTATAGGGGGAGGGGGGTGAGAAGGGATAACGATGGTGGAATGGGGGACGGTGGCTAAGATGGTTCTAATTTAGGCAACCGTATACCAAACATGGCAAAAAGGGGTTGGTTTTCCCTTTCCATTCCTCGTCGTAAAGTAGCATCCGGGACAGTTAAACAATGCCAAGGCAATACATGTCGTCACTGCTCTGATTTGTGTGACGTCATCTGTTGTTCGCGAGAAAATATTGCTTCTTTATATTTCTTTACAAAAAAAAAGAATAAAAAAATGAAAGAAATCCGATGAAGATGAAACGTGTCTAGACTGTCCTATCACCTGCACTAGTTAAGGACTCTACCCGATGCATATATATACTCCCAAGTTTATTAACACCTGACTGACAGATGAGTCGACGCAGAAATTGGAAGATTATAACGTTAATTTGACATCTTCCGCGTCTAGTTTAAGACACACATCACGGATGCAAATTTGCATAAATTCATGATTAGCAAACCTGAGCTCCTGAGATAGTGGAAATTCACTGATGCATGTAAACGTTACCAATAGAAATACATCAACCATATAATATGAGAAGAATGGTCGAGATTGCCTTTATCTTCAAGTTCTTCATATTTTTATTCTGTCGTTTGACAAAAAAAGAAAGAGAAAGAGAAACTAAAATACAAAATACTTGAAAGTTCATTTCACATGAAATTTTACCGGATAGAATGAAGATACCGTTGCGTTATTTTGTAGCAAGTTAATACAGTTTAAAGCAGCCGAGTGTGTTTTATTACATGTATGTATATATATATATATATATTTATATATATATAAATATATATATATATTTATATATATGTATATTTATATATATATATAAAATTATATATATATATATATATATATATATATATATATATATATATATTGTAAGAATAATGAAACGAATTATAGCATTACCCCTTGTTGTTAAGTAATTGTTTTTTTCCCGTTGACAAACGTCACATTGAAAGCAACTGAAACGGAAACAACGTCTTAATGAACGGTCGAGATTACCGGGAGAAGATGTTGCGTTCAAATATGTTTATACAAGCAAATCTGTCCTTTCAGATTTCAACCAATTTTACGTCTACGTTCTTTCTCGTCAATTAATATATAATTTTTTTGAATGAGCGCTAAAAAATGATTCTACTAAGAAAGACGGGATTGGAAATATAATTACTTTTTGGATAAAGCGTGATCATGGATGAAACCTACGTTTCATATCAAACATTTACCTATGTGCATTTAATAATCATTCGTAAGAACTCATACAACAATAAATGGCTGCTAGATATTGTAAAACTGAAATTAATTTTCAAGATCTTATCCCAAATGTAGTATTTTGACCTTATAGGAAGGTGAACGCATGTATGTGGTATAGCTTTATGCTGAGTTTTCCGTACGAGGAAAGGATAAACAGGAACCTTATTGATTGATAGTGCTTGCAGATGGTGCATTCAGTTCTTTCAGATGGTATTGTACTCAGAAGTCATAAGTATATATTTACCCGTGGCGTGTGCCCGCAAGAATCACTCTGCATCTTCATTCAGAAAGAGGATGAAAAGAATATGTTCTTTTCTTTGTCATTTTGCTTTAGTACAATTGTACTTGCTTTGTGTTTAGAATAGCGGCAATTCTACTGGCTTTATGCTGAGAGTGGGCAATTCTACTTGCTTTGGTTTTAGAGTGGGGCAATTCAACGTGCTTTGGTCTTAGAGTGGGGCAATTCTACTTGCTATGTTTTTAGAGTCGGGCTATTCTACTTGCTTTGCTTTAAGAGTTGGAAATTTCTACTTGCTCTGTTTTTAGGGTGGGACAATTCTACTTGCTTTGCCTTAAGAGTGGGGCAATTCTACTTGCTTTCTTTTTAGAGTGGGGCAATTCAACGTGCTTTGGTTTCAGAGTGGGGCAGTTCTACTTGCTTTGTGTTTAGAGCAGGGGCAATTCTACTAGCTTTATGCTGAGAGTGGTTAATTCTACTTGCTTTGTATTTAGAGTCGGGCAATTTTACTTGCTTTGCCTTAAGAGTGGTGCAATTCTACTTGCTATGTTTTTAGGGTGGGACAATTCTACTTCCATATATGTTTTTAGAGTGGGACAGTTCTACTTGCTTTGGTTTTAGAATAGGGCGGCAATTCTAGTAGCTTTGTTTCTAGAGTGGGACAATTCTACGTGCTTTGGTTTCAGAGTGGGACAATTCTACGTGCTTTGGTTTCAGAGTGGGGTAATTCTACTTGCATTGTTTTTATAATGGGGCATATACTTGTTTTGCTTTTAGAGTGGGACAATTCTACTTGCTAGTTACTAACTAATAATTTGTCAATATTACACTAGTATAGGCCTATCATAGAAGTATAGTGCTGTTTAGCTTGCCTAGTTCACGAGTATACCGTACACGCCGCGTGCATGGTACATGATGAGGTGTTGATGTTACTGATAAACATCGAGGCAAACTTGAACACATCAGATCAGTCGAAAATGAAGTGGAAAAGTGTTCTTGACAGCAGAATACTGCATCACGGTGAAATTTATAGACTTGTTCGGAAACTATTCAAGAAAAAATATGTTCGTGAGCTGTAAAATATATCAATTTATTACACGTGGCATAGATTGTTCAGCCGTTGAAGTTCATATAACGTTATATTACCTCGCAAGGAACTCTGTATGGGTCTCCCGTGTTTATGTTCCGATCTGATTATTCGAGAAACATTACATATTAAATTACTGGATTTTATTTCTTTCATTAAATATCTGTTGTGCTTGTTTTGGGGTTTTCCTTGAAAATTTCTGTCACAGTCACTCCTGATAAAGAAAATCAAATTTTCACGTGTTTATGTTGAAAATATATACATTCTCCTATACAGGCTCTTTAGTGGATAAGCAGTTTGCTAACAGTTTTATTTTATTTTGAAAATATATTATGACAGAGGGAAAAAGGTATGAAATGAATGTACAGATATGTTATTATAGACCAATATATATATATATATATATATATATATATATATATATATATAGGCCTATATACGTTCCGAAATTTTACGACAACAAAATAAAAAATATAAATATAAAAGTAAAATAAAAGTAGCGAAACGAAAATGCGGGTATAACTTACAGCTTTCGTACTAACATTTCTTTTTATGACAATCATAATTTGTTTTCGTTTTATCCCCATTTGTCCATCATTCACGGAGTTTGTCGCGCGTGAACTGAGAAAATGTTGAATTTCGTCTTACCATATACATGCAATGGTATCCGATACTGATTTTACCATTGGAGCTATAGTGGGAGATTGTGTTCTTAATTTAAATAGTCTGTCAATAGGCCATGATATTTTGAGACAGACTTTCCGCGGAAAATGACTTTGACTACAGCCAGTATTTTCACAGTTAAATATCATCTAGTGATAGCTCTTCCTTCATAACTTTAAATTTCTGAGAGATCTGAGTGGAAGTTTATGTGAAAGTATCAGCTGATTAGTTACTCACTATATACATCAAGCCATGATAGATGTACAGGTTTTCCTCGTTACCGATTGACCTTTTGACCTATTGCGTAATAATCCACACGGCGTATAACTGCCAAGTAGTTTACTAAGTTTGACCATGCCCGAATATCGTAACGATTCTATTTCTCTCATTCATTACATAATTTATCAACCACCCCATACCTCCCACACCTCTCTTCTAAGTTTCCTTGTTTAAGATTGTCCTTGTCAACAAATGTATTCTAAAAAGGTGTTCAATCCATTTTTAAGGAAATTTAGTTTGACACATTTTAATCTATAAGCCTACTGTCCGAAATCCATTTTGAGGTACCTAACTCCATTACTCTAGACCCGAGGATATTTTTTCAATTTTATTACAAGAAATAACGCAGACCGCTATGTTAATTACGACATGTCCAAATTGTTTTAAAGGGTATATATACTTATTCAAATGACAATCATAAATTTTACTCAATTTGCTGTGAGGGTTTTTAGTTCTGTAATTTGTTACTTGTGCTTCAGTTTGCTAATCCAAACTACAGATCCATATAAACTGGATAAGATTAATGACCAATTTGGAACGACAAGAGTGCCAAATTAGTCCCGTTTCGAAAATTTTCGTGGAATTCGACCTTTTTCGGTCGACCTTTTCGGTCTTCATCATTCACGAAAGAAATCATTTATATATATATATATATATATATATATATATATATATATATATATATATATAGACAGACAGACAGACAGACAGACAGACAGATAGACAGATAGACAGATAGACAGATAGATAGAGAGATAGATAGATAGATAGATAGATAGACAGACAGACAGACAGACAGACAGACAGACAGACAGACAGACAGACAGACAGACAGACAGACAGACAGACAGACAGACAGACAGACAGACAGACAGACAGACAGACAGACAGACAGACAGACAGACAGACAGACAGACAGACAGATAGATAGATAGATAGATAGATAGATAGATAGATAGATAGATAGATAGATAGATAGATAGATAGATAGATAGATAGATAGATAGATAGATAGATAGATAGATAGATAGATAGATAGATAGATAGATAGATAGATAGATAGATAGATAGATAGATAGATAGATAGATATATTCAATTCAATTCAATTCATAAGACTTTATTTCAATCTCTCGCATTAAAGTATGCAATTATGACAATAGACGTGGGTAAATGTACAAGAGAACAAGAGATTGAGGAGTGCCAACAAGAAGCTCTGCAGAGCTTGTTTACGTTGACACCCCTTTACAAATAAAATATAGAATGAAAGCTTAAGTATACAGAGAAAACAGAACAAAGATGGCAAAGAAAGGAAAATACAAAATCAATGATAGCTTGATATAAGATACTCTTTAAGACGTTTTTTGAAGGTGTTCAAACTTTTACAACCAGTAATAGTAGTAGGGAGGGAATTCCAAAGTTTTACGCCGACATAACGAATACCAAGTTGTGCAGACCTAAGTCTAAAGTAAGGAACAGTCAATTGATTTGGCGCACGGTTGGGATAAGGATCGTTACGTAACTGAAAATAGTTGCGAAAAGTCGACGGAGCATTATCATGTAACCAATAGAAAATAAAAATACCAACATAGTAACGATTTATATCATAGATACTAAGAGCGTTAAGAGTAGTAAACAGGGGTGCTGTATGCTGGAGGTAATCCGCATTACAAATATAACGAATGGCTCTCTTTTGAAGTAAGTAAAGGGGTTGAATTCTAGAGGCATGGGTACTGCCCCAAATAACATTACAATATGTAAGAAAGGGAAGTATGAGTGTATTATACAAAGTGACCAATGTGCTTCTGGGAATGATTTGGCGAAGTCTATTAAGAACTCCAGCGCCTTTAGACACTTTCATACAAATATTCTGAATATGATTATTCCAAGAAAGATGATTATCTATATAAACCCCAAGAAATTTAGTAGTCTTAGACAGCATAACATCAACACCGCAAAGTCTGATACTATTAATGTTAGGATTTAAGTGCTTTGAAGGTGTACTAAACACAATAGAGGTAGTTTTCTTAACATTTAGTGACAATTTATTTGCACAAAACCAATCATGAATATATGTAAACTCATTCTGTATAGTATCCAATAGAAAATTAATGTCATTACTGGAAAAGAACAGGTTGGTATCATCAGCATAAGAGATTATATGAAATGTGTTGCTGGCTCTATAGAGGTCATTAACATAAATTATAAACAACAATGGACCAATTATGGACCCTTGAGGAACACCACACTTAATTGGCTTAGAATCAGAATTTATATTATTAATAACAACAAACTGGTGACGATCAGCAAGATAGCTTTTGAACCACTGAAGTACAGTTCCCCGGATTCCATAATGACTAAGTTTTTCAAGTAAAATGTTATGGTCAAGGGTATCAAACGCCTTCGACAGATCCAGAAATATACCAGAAGCATACTGATTATTTTCGAAAGCTTCCATAACTTTACAAGTAAAATGTAAAATAGCATGTGTAGTTGAGCGGCCAGGAAGGAAACCAAATTGATAGTTATACAGTAAATTATGCTTAGCAATAAAGTTATAAAACCGTGAGAACATTATTTTTTCGATTACCTTGGAGAAACATGGGAGAACTGAAATGGGTCTATAATTATTCACGGATTCCTTTTCACCGGCCTTAAAGACAGGAACAACTCGAGCTATTTTTAAAGATGTGGGAACAACACCAAGCTCAAAAGAGAGATTACAAAGATATGTGAGTGGAATACATAATGAATGGGCAACATGTTTTACAATAATAGCAGAAACACCATCAAAACCAGCAGCGGATGGCTTGAGTGATAGAAGTACTTTAAGGACCTCATCTCTTGTTGCAGGAATAATGAATAAAGAGTCAATGACTGGTGCTTGCAGGTACATTTTGTAGTGAGAATTAACATTAGGAATCTTATGTTGAGTGGCTGGACCAATAGTAGTAAAATAATCATTAAAAATGTTTCCAATATCCAATGGATTAGAAAAACTGACCCCCTGATATATATATATATATAGATAGATAGATAGATATATCGTAGTGTAAATCGTAGTGAGTTGGAAAATCAAGAACAGTGAAAAAACTTCCAGCCTCCACCGGGATTCGAACCCGGGCCTCCCGCTTTTGTATGCGGACACCCTAACAACAAGGCTATGGACAAATTTTGTTACAGAAAGAAATTAAACGTATACACAAATTGAAAAAAAATTGTAGAAGATTGGTCTCCCAAAATAACGTAGAATTAATATCATTTATAAGTAGGTTAATTCATGTCAAGTTGAATACAGTTGCACCGAATTTCCGAGAGGGGGCGGGGGGGGGGGGGTCTTCAATTAATTCAATGTTTCATCACTTAGATACAGCAGATATATGATACTATTTATTGCAATGGCAACCCGGAAGCGTTCAGTCATCTTAGGGATTGTGACATACCGAGGAAAAACTAATAACTTACTATAGTTTAGTGTTGAATGTTTTCTTGGTTTTTATAGGAATCGTGGCATTTCTGATCAGTGAACTATACGGTAAATCGACGGGAGGTAAATGATAACCACAGCATCGCCCTCTTTCTCTCTCTCTCTTTTCTTGAAAATAAAGCGCAGACAAACATAATCAAAATTGGACTATCTTTATAGAAGATCTTTATGGTCAAATTATGGTCATATATGTTATTCTGTAAACAACGACATTACCGAACTCATACGTATGCCCACGCTGCGGTCTGAATTCGAAAACTAAAATTAAATTTCCAACTAAATTTATTTTATATTGTGTTTTATTACATTGAAAGCTAAGTTGTTTTGTATTTATATAGTATTGCATCCATATATCCACAAAGATGCAAAACAGCCATTTCAATTGTTAGAGTGTTTGCCATATTGGCTCTTGACTATGTTATGATATCAGGGCAAATGTCACGCAAGTTCACGCAACACTCAATGTATATTTTATCCAATGATGGAGAAGACGAACTGGAGATATAATAGGTAATCATAATTATTGTCATTTTTTTTATTATTTCATGGCACCAACTATCCATAACCAATTTTTGACTTTATTAGTATTCCTGTATTTTCATAAATTAATCGATTAATCTATATATATATATATATATTATGCATATTTGAATTTAGTGGCACTTTTACCAATGTGCTACTCAAGAGAACTCAAAATGATGTGCACTCGGTACGACGTTCCTTACTCCTTGTCCACTGACACCCACCACACAACCCACTTTCCCTTCTCCTATACAGAATAGCCCATGACTCACAAAAAGAGGCTTTGGTACCCTTTAGTTCATACCCAGCCACAACTCCCCACTCCAACCCCACCTCCCCCCCCCTCCGCCTCCTCTTCTCTCACCCCACCCCTGCTATCCCTTGATAATCCCAAACTGCAACAGATGGGAAGATCGATATGCTGGGTTAAGTTGCAGTGATTGGCGGAGCTGTCTATAGCACTGGGTTTCCCTAACTTTATCCCCACGAACCCCCTGTGTATGTCAGAGTTGTCCACGAACCCCCAACTTTTCGAGACACGATCTGAGTCATTATTATACAATATGCATAACAGTGCTTCGTAAAAGATGAAGTTCATAGTGTAATATTGTAATCAAAAAACAAGAGATGAACAAATATTTATTGGAAACTTATCACGCATCGATCACCCATGACAAACGATAAGACGGATGCTCCTGTTTTGTTAATCACATGCACGGTACGGTAATAATATGGCAACATATGCGTATGGAACGCGAAAAGAGTTTGTCGATAGGTACGACTTTTGTACATTACTAAATTATATGATATATCAGATTTTAGTTCAACAAAAAGTACTCTAGTTTAGACTGTCAGAAACGTCTCACGAACCCCCTGGGATGGACTGACGCACCCCTGGGGGTTTATGCACCCCAGTTAGGGAACCCCTGGTCTATAGGGTCAGTCACACACGTACGTATAATCTAACTATCATTGCAGACCTAAGTAGAAAGATTATAATCTTTACTAACTGTTGCAGCTATTTGATTATTAACAGTCTTGAGATTTAATCGTGCTAGCCTAGGTTAGCTATAAGCCTGCAGGGTCCAGGTAAAAGCAGTCTGCTAAACGCTAGGCTCCATCCATTGGAGGTTGATGAACTCTAAAACTAATCAGGTTAAAGTTTATAAACCCTAGATCCAGTCAGTGAAGGTTGCCAAATCCTTGGCCAGTGCATAGGTTTGGAAAACTTGGAGGGGCCATGATTCAGTGCATGTTAAAAACCATAGATTCATTCAGTGTAGGTGATTAAGGTTAAACAATAAGAACGTCAATTGTTTTAACTCTCCTCAAAAATGTTTCCTTTTGATACTAACAAAGAAAATGTCTCAAAGAATTAGGAAACAGCATTTTATAACTGGATAAGAGCGTCATGGAATATATATAGAACATTATTCTTTTTGTTTACCGTTATGGTTAAGGCTAAAGAATATAAAAAACTGTCTCAGGTAAAATAGAGGGAGCTGTATATATGTTTTTCAAATTTCGTTCATTTCTTGTAAAACTTACACATATTTTTTTAACCCATTGCATAATATATATGAATAACATATGCTACTGATCTCTTACTTCGTTACTAAGTTGTTTGAAAATATCTTTTAAGTTGCAAAAGGTTGATTAGCACATATTATGTGTTTGAGATATTCTTTACACGTTTACAGTGTTAGCCTTTAGAACAATCACATCATTTTTAAGATTATTTTGAAACTTAGAAATTCACTTACAAATTCTGAAATCTCCATAATATGAAAATCTAAAATATTGTTTTTCTTCTGAAAGTTAACGTAGCCTATGATATAGTTAGCTCAATTTTTGTTTTATCACATACTTATTTCACTTCATTTATCTAAAGTAAATCTGACAGCGTTGAATAAATTGGTCTTTTAAGGAAGTAACCGACTTTCATTAATGGCTAATTTCCTTTCGTAACATGACGAGAAACCCAGATTTTTGAATTGTAACATTACGAGAAACCTACATTTGTTCATCATTCTGTCGATTTTAGTTTTCGCTATCTATGACAGTTGCCCCAATTGTGGACCCCTGGAAGACCCAGGGATGCTCTAACCTCTAAGTATATGACATAACAAGAAAGTATTGACGCCTGGCAACGTCGTATGTAAAATATAAAATTATAAAATTTAACACACAGACACACATCTTGAATTATCAAGAAAAAGTATCAATGTGGCGTCCACAGAAACTGGTTTAAGTTATCGCCCAGTTCTCTTATGAATGTATCATCAACAGCTCTTTTAAGTCAAATACCATGTTTCATATAACTTTAGACTACTTATAGAAAATAAAAAGGAAACATGGTGTTAAATCCTTCAAGGAGAAAATAAAAACAAGTTTAAAAAATATTCTGGTGGCAGATGATGTAACACGTATTGGGAAGGAAAAGCTATTGCTTACAGCTTGTAAACGAAAAATTTTTCTTCAACCAAAGTGAGGTTTCTCAATTTGTAGAGTTATTACGTACATGATATCACTATAGGGAATTCCTTGAGGTATCTGGTGGGATAAAGTATGTGATTGGATATGAGGTATGTGATGGGCATTGATAGGGTTGTTGCCTCCTTACACTGATTTTGACTCAGATATTAATAACAAAGGTGATCGTGTGGGGAATGGGTATAGTGATGGCATATATCGAAGCGCGGTAATGCGTGCATAAAGAAGGATGTGTATCGAATGTTCAGTATTCTCTGAATCCCCTTTTTTCCATCAAATTACCTTTCTTTAAGAAATTTATGTAGGACGGAACCTGGTCACGAAAACCAAACATGACGGCAACATTTTGTGAAACTACCCCCCCCCCCCACGCCCCACATTCTGCAGCACCATTCCCCCAAATAAATTAGGACAGTTTCCTATAAGTTTGTGACAGGAATAGGTAGGTCTAAGGTAGGCTTAAATAAATTAGAAGATAAATAGACGAGGCACTCGAACTTACATCAAATATCATCGTCGTCAAAGTGCCTTAATCTTCTCTCATGTGAAACACAGCCGTCGTCCAGGGAACCGTTCCATAGCAACAGCTCCTTGGTGAGAGTATCATACCTGTTCCATCTCATCATACAAGGATCGCAGGTATGAAATCTGGCATAGGTAGGTATGAAAGGACAAATAAGATCATACGTTAAGGACTAGTCAGGCATGAAATTAGTTTTAACTGAAGGACATTAACCCAATTTAATAGTTTAATTGTCTCTTCCTCTTCCCTCGAGCAAATTCTCAGAGCACACACACACATATATCAATATATATATATATATATTAATATATATATATATATATATATATATATATATATATATATTAATATATATATATATATATATATATATTAATATATATATATATATATATATATATATATATATATATATATATATATATATATATATAAGTTCTTCAGAATATTCTCTTTCTCATGAGTGGACTGGGTTGTTTAAATGTTAGTAACAACCATTGACACTGCGATAACCATTGCTTTCGGCAAGGCGATCGTGGTATATATCACCTTTGAGCAAGTTTAAAATAATAGGCTATCGCTGCATGTGGATTAATTGGTTACGTGATACATGTAGATACCAGCAAAATCCTGTAAAATATCGTCCATTGGGAGTGACGAAACACCACATAAGGCGTGGTTACAGAAAAAAATCACCTAGTAAGCTGATATTACATTATATATATTCACCTTCTTACATCATCAGAAAATGTTATATTATACTGACACATGAAGTAAAAAACTTTTCTTCTTGGTGTGGGGGGGGGGGGAATTCTTTGAATAACGCCCACTTGGGTCATGTATGAATCTAAATGTCTCATTTAATGCCTTTGTAATGTTGTACTCGGATGATAAAATCCCCGATACACACTTGCATGTTACAACATATGTATATAAATATATATATATATATATATATATATATATATATATATATATATATATATATATATATATATATATATATATATATATATATATACGGACGTGTATACGGTTTTTTCTCATCTCTATATACTGTCGTATCAATTTCAACGCATAGACTCGTATAATAATCATACGGTTACAGTCTCGGTGGAATGAGACTAGGGTTGAGACTAGGTGTTTGGTTTCCGTGACCATGCAATATCCTGGGTGACTTCCCTTAAAAAGAACCGCGAATATCAAGTTTTAACTTTTTTTCAATATTATTTGACATTTATCAAACTGAGAGTACGGTATGTTGTACCTAATTTAGTTGTTCCTAATCGACTCACGCACTAAGCTGGTCGCTAAATTTAACTGCCAACTATACCTATCACATGATAGATTAGTCAATCACAACACTTGCAAATTTGGATACCATTCATCCATTCAGGTTTTGATCTAAAGGAGTGGTGAATTTTTTTGATACTGAATCCCTATACCCTTCCGCATGCGCGTTCAGGAGTATATTGTCCACATGTGACCAAAGTTTTCATTGAATCATCCTTATTTCGATTTACTCTCTTTAGCACCCCAATCATATAGCAGTGTCTTTAGGATAGTCAAGTCCGCATGACAAGGGCGTAGGAACCGGGGGGCTGGGGGCGCCAGCCCCCAGTGAAAATATGGGGGGCGGAAGTATCATTCCGCCCCCCGCTCCGCAAGTCAGACAACCCCTTTTTCATTTCCAAATGAGAAAAAAATCTCATTTGGAGCACCAAATTGCATCTAAGGCCAGGTGAAAATGCAAAATTATTTACAAAATGGAGTGGGTGTTGAAGTGTGCTATATTGCACCAAATTGCATCTGAGGCCACTTGGAAATGCAAAAACATTCCAAAGGGGAGGGGTGTCCCCCTCCCCCAGGGTGTCCCCCTCCCCTAGACCCCTCCCCCAGGCCGGCCATCAGTCTTCACCCCCCCCCCCCACTCAAAAGTACCTTCCTACGCCACTGCCGCATGATGTACGAAATGAAACTCTATAAATGAGGGAAGGTATGGGGTGGTAATGGGCAGAAAGTGAGGGGGGAAGGGGGCGGAGAAATGTCGAGAAAACGGTCGTTGTTTTTTGTTATACCATATATATATATATGTTAATAGTTTCTTGTTTAAAGGAACGACCTTGTGGGGGAGTGAACACAAGTGAAGCAGGTAAACTTAATATTTCTAAAGATAAAACGATAATATCGGTCACTTTTCCATGATTTTCTGTGTTTATTGCACAAATTAACGAAAGTAAAAAAGAGTATAATTAGTGGAACAACTAACACTACTTCACTTAACATGAAGTGGCTGCGTGACATACTAAACAATGTAGAATATAATTTCCTGCTGACGAGATAACGGTAAACGGCCATGACACAAAGAAGACATATTTAGGACGAATTAACCTAAGATTTTCTTTTTTGGTTGTTGTTTATACTGCAATTATACATATATATATATATATATATATATATATATATTAGTGTTTACACGGGTCCAAATATCGGGAACCGGGTACCCGAGGGCCGTTACCCGTCTGGTATCCGGGTACCCGGAAAAATTGTTTACCCTCGTGTATCACGATTATCAAGAAATTACATATTGAATGCTATAATAAATGCATTATATTCTCTACTGACAATGTTTTCATGTTCAAATACGTAGGTGTTAGATGAGGTATCAAACCTTCCTCAATAATTTTATTTGCTTTTGTTTCTTTCATTAACTTGTTAGTAAATTAATTATTTAATTATAATTAGCATTACTACTAACATCGCACTGCCGCCGCTGCTTATGCTCGCTTGTGCACGTCTATTGGATCAAACCATATAAATATCCAATGTAGCTCTTAAACAGTTGTTACTACTACTTCTATCTATTATGCAGGCCCAGGGGTCGCATTAGCCGCGAGATTGCGCGATACGCGCAATTTGATCGCATTTGGAAAAAAAAAACGATTAGTAAAAAGCCACTTGCGATTACTATTTTTTAGTTATCCCGTCTATAATCCGTAAACATCTTGCAAAATTCCTTGTCAGCCTTTCCTTGTATGAAATAAACGAATGAATAAATAATAATTTCTTTCACATGGTAGCCTAACACCACACTAAGTCAATGAAAAATCTAGCTAAGCCTAACCATCTGTTTATTTGCTGAAGTTGTGACGCAGTTATAAGACATCCATGGAATTCTTTCGTTATTGCTGTTACGTTCGACCACATGGTTGCCTAACACCACACTAAGTCAATGGGGGTAATCTAGCCTAGCCATCTGTTTATTAACTGAAATTGTGACGCAGTTATAAGATATCTATGGAAAGCTTTCGTTATTGCTGTTATCTTCGACCACTTGGTAGCCTAACAAAACACTAAGTCAATGGTAAATCTGCCTAACCATCGGTTTGCAATTTTTTTTCTTTAAAACAATCACACTTCGCGTAGGATTCGAGTATTAAATTAGGAACCGGGTAGTACCGCGTCGGGCGGGTACCTTCGTTATTGCTGTTATCTTTGACCACATTGTAGCCTAACACCACACTATGTCAATGGGAAATCTGCCTAACCGTTGGTTTGCCATTTTTTTTTTTTTTAAGTCACACTTTGCGTAGGATTCGGGTAATAAATTAGGAACCGGATAATGTCGCGTCGGGCGGGTACCCGGGTACCCGGATAACCCGTGCAAACACTCATATATATATATATATATATATATATATATATATATATATATATATATATATAAATATATATATATATATATATATATAGACTTCATTTTCAGCTGTTTTCATTGATTTCATCATATATAGTTAGCTTCTAAATAGCACAAGTGGACTAAAAAATTACTCTCATAACACGATATATGGATGTTAATAATATGCAAATCATAAGCATGCTAAGATAACAAACTACAACCCAGTTTAATAACTGTCGATGCGTGGGTTACCCTTTTCTCTCCATATGCTCATTTTAAAGTAATATTTGAGTCGAATCTCTCCACTGCAATTCAGAGTTGCTTTTCTCTTCAACCCACTCTTGTCTAAAGAGCTTTAAGCCCAACGGGCAATGATCTGTGCGTCTTATTTACCGATATCGAAGATCTACCGTGGAGATCATTGAAGACACGAACCTTCAACCCGTCTAATTACCTCTCTCAAGTTACCACCGTTCATTTACACTCCTGAGAAAAACATTTATTTTGTAGAATAAAATGTAGGTCAGTTACCTAGTTTGTTACAGTTTTATTGAACGTTGTGACTTTAACGTTAAATGTTTTTGGTTTTTTGGGTTTTTTTTTGGTAAAGGCAGGAACTGAACGATCTAAACACTCTCGACATAAATACAGAGTTTGGTTAGAGACTAGAAGTAATGGAGTTTATATATAGTCCTATATAGGTATTCACCTGATAAGTGCTAAAAGCTAGACGGAGCAAAGATAAACATCTCTATGGTTACAGTGGGACACACATGAACGTTTAAATTGTCAGTATAGCTATACTGTGTTAGGTCTCTGCATACAACGTTGTAGCCTATACCTAGTTACCCGATACCGAGTCTCCATCAAATAAGACATCTGTCGTTAGTGTCTGTGTAATTATAGACTCTTTGGTTTTGAAAGTATGTCCATCCTCATGCAGTTTTACTGAGGATGAAGAAGAAAATGGAAGCAGAGTTTCGTAAGCTAATGACCTTGTTTACGAAAACGAGAACCAAAATAAAACAACAACTAAAAAGGATTTTGTCTTGTTATCCTCTGTTGTTATATTTAAAAATAGGACAAACCAGCCCTTAATTCTAAACAAATCCGGAGACTTTTGTTTAACGAATAATGCCTATAGCAACTACATAAATGCAGCGTTTTCGTCAATTATTCTCAAATTTTATTTTGAAATGAAACGTTTCCTGGTTAACTGTCGTTAATTTGCCGAGATGACAACAACAATGAACATACCTGTTGGCGTGAAACACATTTATGCCGTGGGTTGTATTTTTCCATCTTTCTAAAGATAACATCAACCTTTATATATCTGACTTCCTTTCGGGTTATCCCAATTAGCCACTGACGTATTGTTTTGGTACAATTACCTGATACTTTACTTAAAAACAAATAATAAACTCAGCCTCGATTCTTGTATTCAAAGTAGGCTAGACCTTTTAGCCTAGTTACTATGAAACTGCAGGTAAGAATTACCAGAGTGTTGAAGTTTGGTTTGGAAATTAAGAGATTTTTTTCTCCAATAAAAGACGTTTCTTCAGTAGAAAACTTTCTCCAGAAGTAGATTTGTGGTTATACGATGCCGAAGGCACAGTGACCGTTGCAATTGTGATTGGATGCGTTGTGTATATATGTGTGTGTTTGTGAAGGCCAGCTTGTAAACACGAGTTGTGTCAATGTCATGCTTGGTAGGTAGATGCCCCAAGATGTGTAGATGTGTCCCTTTTGTTTGTGGTTCCCATCTCATGCATATTGATGAGTGGGCGGGGCTTAACGTAATATGACTATAATGGCAATATCTCTTCAGTCGTATGCCCGATTTAGTTCATACATAGTATGGTGATGTCGATTGATGATATGTACATGGTCAAGAAGTTCGTTATCATTATTATTCACGAATGGGTTGTGGCTAGAGTGTTATCCCAGTGAAAAGCATGTAAACACGATATCTCAAGACCAACAAATTGAATCAATGTGATACTAGTATGATATGAAATATTGCTTTAAGCACACCCAAGTGGCCCTTATCCAGTTTCACCCTCTCAGCTTCAAGGGCTCAACGGGTTATCTCAAATGGTGGGGAAAAAATGGTAATTTGTTTTGTGATTTATACCAGATGACATGAAGGTTGTCAAATTATATCGCAGTGCATGTAAGCAATCTCATGTAGAGTTCTCAGTCTATAATAACAAATTTCAAAGGGATTTGCATTATAGGAATTGGTATACAAATTCTATACTGTAAAATCCTTACCAGTGAATTGAATGGTTGATGCTTCGTCAACTGATGCCTTTATTTGTATATGTTGCCGCCGCATCAGTCAGTATAGATAATCCTCTTCATTTGTGGTGTGCACAACTTCAGGTATATTACCATGCATGACTTACCACAATATGAATATGTTTAGGCATCGAAACCACTAAACGTTTGCGGTTTCTGGTTGTAAAGTAGCAGACATTTATCCAGTTTGGGTTAAAACGATCTACGTTGGAAGTAAATTTCACTAATACACAATCGAACTGTATTTGTGTAACATAACTCTGGTTTGGTCTTATGTTGATATTAATTTCGGTAAGCCTTATTAAGAATAGATACATTGAACCATGTTTTCATTTCCACTCATTTAAGAAAGTTGTTGTAGGGGAATGGACCCATGCCACCCTCCCTATATACCCCCATCGGTGTAACACCAACAGCACAATATCACATCCTCCTCTATATATGCTTATAGCCTACTGTGGTTCCTTTTTGTTTAGTCCGTTGGCCAGTGGCGTAGAGATCAAGGTCGGGCCTTTTGGAAGAATTGTCATCAGTTCTGTCTACTTCTTGAGACCTTCATTTATGTAAATTATGAACATGCTAATAAATTGCTAATTAACATTTTCTCATGTTTTATGGCCTAATTATGCCCCGGAAGGCAAAGTTTCACGCTAAAACTTCATTGGGGTGGGCGTGCGGTGGGGTTTGGGTGGGGGTGGGGTGGGGTGCGGGTGGGGGAGGGGGTGGGGGGAGTCCAGACCGACCAAACATGGAACTGAGTCGGCTTTAACGTACCTGTGCCACACAAATCCTGCATCCGCCCTCCCATATTTATTGAAATGCTTGGTAATATTAATAATAAATTAATATTAAAATAAATACAAGGTTAAACTACAAATAAATAGGCCTACCTTCATGCATGATAGGTAAGCCTTTCCGTATAGAGGCGTAAAGACACACCATAATTCTTTCCATATGCGCTGCAGTGCAGAGCCGATGAGCAAAATGACTGTAAGATATTTTCTCCGTGACACTGCATAGAAGCAATTTTGCCCAGTCCATGTATCATCTAAAGTAAATATTCCTTGGAAGAATGATATACCTTCAATAAAACTGTTAACATTTAATAATTTATAAGTCACACGTACCAAGTATAAAATGAATATCCAGACGATACTGGTGTCACTTACTGTATAAATAAAAAGATAATTTATTTGCTGATTTTTTTATTTATTATCTTTATTTGATTTCAGTATCGTCATTATAAAACCTCTAAACTAACGACTTTTTGTCAACCTTTTAGAAAATATACGCCAATAAATTTAAATGATGATTTTCCGAATTCAAAGTTGTAAATGTTACAGAAAATTAAAAATGAATGATATGGAACATTATTTTTTTATTTGTATTTTAGACCTAGAGTAGACATAGAAAACGAAACACAATGGATTTACCAGACGATATAAGATTGAATTTTTTGCCAGACAATAATTTCTTTCACTTCAAATTCATAGACATATTGGTTCATGGTAAAAATGACATGTCTTTTTGTTATTCTTTTCGTTTATTATTCTTCTTTTTGTTTTGTTATTTAAACGTCAAACTATACGCTAACGTTATCAGTAACGTAGCACCTCGTGCTGTTACAAACCGTCACTGTAGTTTAACTTTACACAAAGTTCTCTAAGTGAATTCTCATCACGCGGGGTTTCAATTAGATTAAAGAATACTCTCGGGATATTCACAATACGTTTGATTTGTAGCTTAAAGGTAAAACAGTAGGCAGTTATTTTCATTTCATGTTCTTAGAGAGAGAAAAAAATGACTTTCGGTGGTAGACGCCAGGGTTATCTATAACTTAGGGATTGCAATAAACTTCTCCTTTTTTTTGGCCTTTTTTTTGTTGTCTTCGAGCAATTGCTTTATCTTTTGCAGTAGATTTTTTTGATCAGGGTTTGTGAGATTAAACATACTGTAAATGATGAAAGACACTAGGGAACTTAAAGTAATTAAAAACCACAATGCTGAAATTGACATGCAAGTTCGTTCCATTCTGATTGTATGTTGTCCAAAATGTCCATGATCAAAGTGACCTCGCTGGCTTTGTACTGTTACAATTTACGACAAAAAAAGAAAAGAAAAGAAGATTGTTCAATTTTTTATCATTTGTCTACGACTTGGGGTCAGTCTTATGACAGCCTTTCACGACAGTTCGGACAGTTTTAACACAGTATTCAAAGGATAGGCTACATAGAGAATGCCTAAGTCGTTGACTCTCAGTGAGAGGAATATTGCCTCCGAACCGCGTCGTTTGTTATATATAGACAATATACTGTTTATTCCAAAACAGCCTGAGTGTAATAATACATGCTTAGCTATAAATAATTGTTGTACACAAAAATGTAGTTAAAATTGATGGACTTGCCTCCTAAGCCCAAAAAAAAAAGGTTGACCCCACCCCAGGACGGACATCAGTCAAACGTTGTTCCTCCCCTCTCCCTGTCGGATTCTGGCTGAAGGCCTGTTTATGACATGAGATTATCACATTAAAGTAACACTGCATGTGCTGGGCCACACGTTTTTGTCTGAATCGAATGAAAATCAATAATAATGGTTGCTATAGTGACTCGCAATATTCGAGTAAAATTAACGACCCTCAAAATTAGTCTAAAAACACCGAACTTTAAATTTGTGGAATCTAAGAGTTGATGGTACTCTAATTTATCTCGGAAAGTATAGGTTATTTTGAAGCCACAAATAAACGAAAGCTTAATATTCGATCATCGAATAAAAAAAATATCTTATAACCATTATGTTCGAAGTCCTGCATGTAGGTGACATAACTGTGATCCTATTTGATATCTCGCAAGCGCATACGAAGAGACGGGGGGGGGGGGGGGGGTTCAGGCAGCGGTTATAATATATAAACAATAAGCCAAGTTGGAAATTGTTTTTCGGGAAAAGGGGTGGTATAACTAGCAGGAAGTAAGAAAATGATGGAACTTATTTAAATGAATAATTCCACCAGTATTTATGTGGTTAAACAGGATGACTGTAAACTGTAAACCAATTCAAATCCAAAGATGCGAGAAGGTTGGAGGTGAAGAGCTTGAGAGAGTTTGGAGGATGAAAAACCTCGATAAATAATAATAAATAGTATTGTACATGCATGGCACATAACTTCTATAAAGGAATAAGAGGAATAAGTATAACATCGACTCGAGCTTTTTATTTGGTCAACTGAATATTCATGAGTTAATGATTTATTCATTCAATACATCTTCTATGATTGTGAGTCTACTGTCACGTGATACTGAAACCATTTGTGAATTTTCTCTTTGTCTTTCTTCGTTTTTGTGTATGCCCATGCATTAATCATTTTCTTCGATTTCATGGTTAAGAAATGGATCGTCACACGCTAGGAACATCGTGGAAAATTTTGGCGACACGATCAAAATAAAATATTCCCTTTTTAGCTGAAATGGTTGAGAAATGATATTCGATGCGGGCGATGCATTATTTGAATACGACGGATGAACGGTTGACTCCAGCAAGAAGTGGTCTTTTTTTTTAGGAACACATGTTGTAAAGCCATATGTAGTGTCTCTCGTTATATTTTTCAAGGTCTGTTATATATCTAAAGGAGGCTTAAACACAGGTGGTCATTCGAATAGTAATTTTCCTTGTATTTTACAAATCCTTTGGGGCTGTGATGACTTGAGGCTAACTGATATGAAAATATAGGTTATTTCAAAATTTAACCTATGAAGCGTGTGCGTTTCTCTCTATATATATATATGTATGTATATGTCTACGCACACACACACACACACACACACACATATATATATATATATATATATATATATATATATATATATATATATATATATATATATATATATATACAGGACGTTCAAAATACAGGTCAACTGTATCGAGACTCGGAGCAAACGAAACGGTTTGCCAGTAAATCTAAGATTTGTTCTGTCAGATGAATCAACACCTATGTCCTCTGAAGTACATCAAACCGGAGTGATTTTTAGTTTAAGAAGATCCTTTGGCAAATCCAATTGATATGGCTGCCTCTCAGCTGATTTCATATACTTTGTGAAACTCTCTTGTGGTCCCACACACATAGATTAACGTATCAGATCAACATAATATAAGCTTATATGTATCTATAGGCATGTACGAAAGTATGACATAAATATATATGGAAGCAATAGGGTGCCATCAAAATGTGAAGGAGATTTTGTAAATACAGTAGCAATTTTCAACAAAATTAGTAATTTGTTCAAATAATAATGTTGACAACTTGCAACAAAATGACAAATTGCTTGAATCTAAATAAACGAAGAGTTCAACATTTTGCTGCCAACTGACAGAAATTATTATCTATCAAATTGTAACAAAAAATCAACAATTTGCAGCAAATTATGATAAATTTACCACTTTATATATTTCACCAATGCAACTTTTTACAACAAATTTTCAGCAATTTTTTAAAAAAAATGATAAATTTATCATTTAATAAATCTCGTGAAATCAACACTTTGCAATAAAAATATGTTTAATTACGCAGAATTATCAAATTGACTATCGATAATCGATTATAAGATTTTACTGTTTTTTCTGTTTTTTTTTTCTTCAGCCGTTCTGTAAAGTGTTCCGCGACATTGTAATTTATTACCCAATGACGTCATCTATATTATTTTGATTACATGTAAATTAATAAAACGGAATTATAATCACTCGAATGAAAAGTTCAGCCATGTGAACTAATCTCATTTCCTAAAACTCATTAAGTTCATCAACCGGCTGCGCTTCACGTTCTAACTTTGAAAAGTCGGTCACCTGCAACAGCAACAAAAAAACACGTTTTACTCAGATTCTTGGAAAACTAACCTAAATACTTTCTCAGTACTTGACATTGGTACGTTTATCTTGTATAATAGCAATACTTGTATAAGAATGTGAAGTCACGTGATTTAAGGTTCATCTAACGGTCGTTCCGGTATTGGTATGTGTACATGTATGTATACGTGAGTGCAGTGTGAATATTAATAACGTTATGCACAGAATACATACGCGAATAATCATATACCCAAAGAAATGTAATATATTATTACAGATATGGAAGGACACGCAAATGCTATTTTCTGCCTTTTTTCTTTCTTTCACTTCTTTTTTGCTTCTAGTCTCCGGATTGAGAGAATGCTGTAATTACGTTTAAATTGAAATAGAGAATCCAATTGTGTATATCAAAATACAATCATAAATGTTAGAAAAACCAAATACACAAAAAAACTTGCGTTTTTTTTTTGGAGATTATTGTATGATTGAATTGGTATAGGTAGTCGGATGTCATTGTAATGACGTCATTGATCAGGTTCGGTTACCCGAGAACATCTCGTGAGTTCAGATTGGTCATTAAAAAAATCTGGTCTTGTTTCGAATTCAGAGACGTTGCATATACTATACCCGTATAAGGAAATACTATATGGGCTTTTGGTGATGGCTATGTTAACTGAAGAACAACATAAAATTACAATTTTTGTTATAGGCCTATGCCAAATGAAAAGTGATTTGGACAAGTCGTGTTATCAACATGAATTAAATGGAAAGAAATCTAACGCAATGACTAAATGTGATATTATAGTAACGTATATCGTTAACAAAGCGTGGGACGAGGTGCATGGTCTTGTCTTGACCTTATGAAAAAACTACATCTATAGCCTACTATACGACGTATACATGGAACGATTTTACTTTAGACACTTTGGAAAATTAGATCACCTAGTGAAGAATATGAAGATCTCACTAAAATAAAAAAAGTTTATTTTAGAGCATGGATTTTTAATGTGCCGGTCTCTTTGAGCTCCTTTAAAGAGCACTGTGACGAGTTAGAAATACCCCCACCCCACCCACCCCTCCAAAACACCTCTCCAGTTGACACCATTGGGGGGGGGGTCATTATCTTTATAACATATACATTAAAACACATAGATACTAAAGATTTATAATGTAAACTGGTAAATGTGATGTATTGTTTTTTATTTTTGTTTTAGCTCATTTCGGATTCTGGATGTGTTTCCCTCCTCTAAAATTACCCCCCCCCCACCCCCGTCCCTTTCCCAAACATTTCTTCTATTTCTCTTTCACTTTACGCGCGACTGCTAAATTTATGTTACATACATCTTTAGATCAGACACATTTTATCTTAGAGAGACAAGCTTCTCCTTCTATCTTTTTAGTCGATCAGTTAAAGGCGATTTGAAATTCGTTTCCAAATGTCAACGACGTTACCAGCTGTGACATAATAAGAGCGATACACACAAAAAAAGAAGAGAAAAAAAAGATGCCTTCACGTCAAACTTGGATTCTTTCTTTGAGCTTCGTGTTTGCTTACAGTAGAGAAATTAATTATTCATGATAAAACGCAAGTCCGCCCAGAAGTTATCTTCAGTATTTAAAACATATGTAAATATTAGTAGCGGTCTTTTTTTATCTACATGATAAAATCCCCCAGAAGTTATGTTCAGTTTTAAAACATATTTAAATATAAGTAGGGATATTTCTTTTTTACATGATAAAATCACCTAGAAGTTATCTTCAGTACTTAAAACATATTTAAATATAAGTAGCGATTGTTTTTTTTTTATCTACATGATGACTTCCTTCTTTGCTTTTTAGGAATCAACGAATACAGCTATTGGTTTTAAAACAGTAGGAAACTTTAAAGTGGGGTTACTGATATGGTATTCATAAGTTTTAGTTCAGGCAGCAATTCAATGGACTTATCTAAAGTCCAACCGTTCTTAATAACGGTATAAATGCTCATGCACGGATCGACTTAAATGGAATATTTCAGAATTTTGTTCAAACTGTATTTTAATGTTCTTCGGTTAGCGCTCTATAACAATATCGATAACTGAAAACAGGACATAAAAACATGCCCTCTTTTTCAATCACACATTTGATTGTGTATAATCGTGGTAAGGTATACGCCTGCCGGAATAGACCTTAGTCCTGTACATATCAGGGATAAGTAAATGACAGGGATATCCAACGAACTCGTAAGGTGCCGTTATTCCACAATTAAAATGCTCCATTGACTTACACACTGAATTTCGTCACTTTTCAAGACTGCTATAGAGAGCACATAAATAATAAGTTTCAACGGACATTTCCTTCCCACTATATGACTGCTGGCTTGGGCTACCCAGAACACATTCATAATTATTGCAACTGTGACCGTTTATATGTTGAGGTTCTTGAAGAGGTCGAATTTTAGCATGTTGCTCCCCAACTAATCAACCCATCTGTAATAGCTCTCGCCGAGCGGCATCTTCTTGTTTCACCCAGGTATTTCTAAAACGCCTCAAATTACCTTCAGTCCTCCAGATTTTTAGACCATCAGTATAGTTTATTTCATCCTCTTCAACATCCAAGCATAAAAAAGTATATCAAGTTATCTACATTGTCATTTGTTTTAGTATCTAACAGCTTCGAAACATTCCCTCGTTAACAAAAATTCTTTGTCGTCATTTTGGTTACGACATTGCGCATGCGTCTTATGCGCGAGCTATGTAGCCGTCTAAGGTGGTAAATAGCAAGTCCCTGGTTTTATACATATCCTTATATCACGCAGAAAGACAAAAATTTTTTTTTAACCATTTGCAAGAAGAAACATTGATTTTATTTTGATTTATGTATTTGGAAATTGGGTTAATTATATTTAACCCTTCGTTGTATAGCGGATAATTGCAAACATTTAGGTCTCTGGATTAAATTCCATTTTTCCAGTTTAAAAAATTCCGTTGACAGGGCACGATTTCTATCGACCCCCCCCCCACACAATCCCCGTCTAAAATGTTGTTTTATATTAATTTATCGTCTGGAAACAATACAGTCTCGCGAGGAGCTCTCACGTGACATTAAAAGCAAAATTGAAACAAAAAACATTTCTGATATGTCATGATTTATCGTTCGTCACGTTTTGAAGTTTGTTTAAATAACACAGACATAACAAATAAATATCAAGTTTTTAAGAGAGAAAATATGTTTTCATAATATTTGTGTTCACACCCCCCCCCCTCCCTTCCCTCAAAGGAATGTGATAGTTATCCAGTGTATTCACTGTCCATTTAAATTCACAAACATAAACCGGAAGTAATACATACAACGAAAGTTTATGCAACAAAAAAAGGGACTCCAAAAACTATGGGAAAACTTCAAAGATGGCCAGGCATATTTGAGTCTCCGTTTTTTAATAATGGAATTCATGGAATATTATTTCCCTTCCGTGCCCCTCTCTGTCTGCCCGTCTCAAACAGTGCTCAGATCCTAGTAATGGAACGGATGAAATGCCGTGCTATAAATATATATATATATATATATATTAAAACTCTGAAGTTTCTTGCAGTCTCTCTCTTTCAACTATTTGCCATCAATTTCTTTGAGTAAGAATTATATCTTTTCATAATTTTATTGGCAATACTGAACTTTTGTGTCATAAATAGATAAACTTGGATAAGTAAGGTGTGATTAGACACGAACGTGAACTTAAATATCTTATGATTTGAATATCAAAACTACAAAACCGACCAGCAGTTTTAATTTCAGTTTGATAGTTTTACAAACTATATAGACGGGTATAGTCACCATAATGTACATGCATATTTGTCAGTTAGGAGACCTTAGCCCGATAACTTACATCTATATATCACTTCCATGATAAACAGACAAAGCTCATTTTGGGGATTTGTTTGGCAAGTTCAAAGATTATTGGAATAGAAGAGGCCGTTAGATTGCTCCTGGTAAGAAAAGGAGCACCTCAATTTACATAACCTACATCCTCAGACCACCGATGAATCCTTGTAGTTTTCGTTGATAGTATTGTCTCTTAGATTGTGTACCGTTACATAACAATATGTCTGCTTCCTATATATATATATATATATATATATATATATATATATATATATATATATATATATATATATATATATGTATGTATGTATGTATATATATATATATATGTATATATATATATATATATGTATATATATATATATATATATATATATATATATATATATATATATATATATATATTAATGTTCATTTCCAGAGGGAGGAAGTGATACAATAAACAACAGCGACAATTCGGACAGTTTTCTCTCGGAATTCAGACAACAGACACGCTAGTGTCTGCAATGTCAACATCGAAATAGACACATATTGCCTTTATAAAAAAAAAAACAAGTTTTTTTAATACTCGATCGTAATTTTGTGTAAAACCGAATAATTATCAACAACACGATTTTAATTGCCCAACATGAAGACCCTCTGAGATGATATTTCACGTACACATGATTTGGAGAGTAATTTAAGCTCGATGAGCCGTATCAATTAGATACTTAGTCATACATTATATTAATCATCTACTGCAGCTTAGATCGAAGTATTCATCAAAAAGTGCAAGAACCTGCAGGCAGATCGAAAACATTTGCAAAAGTTCCCTCTCATTTTTCATGATTTGAAATTAACAATGTTTCAATTCAAACTATTGATGTACTTACTGATCGGTTAGTGCAGCAAATATGAACGAAATTATAGCGCGATAAGTTTGGATTTTAAGATAAGTGCCTTTCCAAGACTGATTTTGCTTAAATAATATTTCGATAGGAAAACAAATCAAGGACAGAAATTTCCCTGTCAAACCAAAATTGTCAGAAAGAAGTCTTCTTGTCGTGAACATTTGTGGACGTATTTTTTTATTTTTTTTTTATCTGAATGCACAATCAACATATCGTGTTTCGAGTTCGACATCACTCTAATCATTTCTTGTTGTCAAATTTCGACTTTGAAAACGTCGTAAGTTATCAATATAATGTTTCACATAGTGTTGTCCTACAAATGCGTTACAGAACATTATACACAGGATTCACGAGAGGGAAGTCAGGGGTATACATTCCCGGGGGCCCAGGTCACTTACGTGAAAGGGGATATTGGTTATAGGGATGGACTAGGTCAACGCTTCCGCGCCCACCAGAAAGGTTTTTCATTAATCCATCCAATATATCATGAGTTTGTGAGGAACTCAAGAAGTGGGACTCGGTGACCGTAACTGTTCCAGCGCTCGACCCTGGCACTCGACGCCTCTGTACATGTGTATAGAGGTCTAGATATTAATACAAAAGAGAATTTCATTGATTTTATTCAAGTGATTGGCCTAAAGCGAGAACAATGTTTGCGTTTTGTGCAGTAGTTTTGAAGTTTAACTTGAAATGTTTTTTCTTCTTCTTCCCGGATTGTGAAGATTATAAAGCAGCTTAGGGTGGGTGCACAATACCTCTGCACGACACATCGCAGACAGAGAATATTGAACCCAAGACATCCTTTGGTAACATATATCTTGTGCAACAAGTGCGTGCTCTTAAGGCTCTTGCTATTAAATCGTGACCAGGCGCGTATCCAGGATTTTCAAACCCGGGGGGCGCGAATTACTATCTAAGCGGAGCGCCACCATCGGTTGGCGCGCAGCGTACAAGAAAATTCCTTATTTTGATACCCCCCAGATCACCGGAAACGGCACTTCTCGGGCTTGAAATGACCAACCAGATGTACACTTTTTGCCTGAGAACCAAGTTTTTCCCAATAGTTTTTTTTTCCATCCATAACCTTTTTGAAGATTGTCAACCCGGCACACATCATGTTCGACCTGATCGCATCTCCTGTGGGTCTTTGCTTTTGTAGGTGATTCTACGTCGCGGCCCACAATACCTGTCAGCCCCACTTTTCAAGGTTTTAAGCCCCATATTTGTTCAGAATTTGAAAATTCACATTTCTCGTGAATAAACTCACTTCAAAACATACCCATAATGTTGTACAAAATTTCAACCAATATAGAAAAACTTCCTTCAACCCCTAACAGACCGGTCAAAATTGCACGAGTAGAGGGAAGTGTGATGCAGAATGTTGGTCAGAAATTTTCGAAACTTCAGACACAGTTAATTTATTGGTGTACAAATATTAAAACCTCTTATAACGGCTATTATAAAACTTGGTTGAAGGAAATGAAAAAATAGCAGATATTTCCGAAACCGAATACTACACACATAGGCGTAGGAGGCGCGGCGGCAGTGGCGGAGCTAGGGGTATTGGTCAGGAGGGGCGAGAATGGTCTGTAGGGGCGCTTTCGACACTATCTAAGCGGAGCGCCACCACTGGTTGGCGCGTAGCGTACAGAAAAATTTTGAGTAAAGATACTCCCTAAATCGCCGGAAATGACCCTTTCCGGGCCTGGCTAATTTGCAGATAAACGAAGAATAAGGTGTCATCGCCAAATTACACCAACAAAATGTGACAAATGTCAATAAGTAGATGAGAGCGCAGTAAAAAAGTCAATAATCTAGAATAAGTAAAAAGTGGTAAAGAGCTGAAAAAGGCGCCAGCAGTCCATTTGAGTCCGTCAGGGGGGGGGGGCATCCGCCCCCATGACTGTATGGACGCTCCGCCACTGCGCGGCGGGGGTGCAGCCCCTAATTCGCCATTACTAATGTAAAAGAGAGTTTTGACATAATTGGACCTCCATGCTTATTATACATCTACATGAGACATGTCGTTGTTTACATTAGCATCCCGCGGTATACTGCGCAATTTTAACGGAACGTACGGTACATGATGGCATGCGATGTAATAACCGATGCTTGCTTATATGATATTGACATTAACACGTTGAGCGCGCGCGAAAATTTTTGGTTATTTTTTCAGGCAAGTCGGACAGTTTTGAGGCTTTTCATCCTGGAACGCCATTTTCATGCTCACTGATATGATGTGATATCTGCTGTTTGCGTTACAAATTCAAACAGGCGCGTAGCGAGGAATTTGTCAAGGGACGGGCGAAGCCTGTAGGCAAATTATCTAAGCGTAGCGCCACCATAGGTTGGCGCGAAGCGTACAAGAAAATTTTGGCCGAAAATGTATCCCAGATCGCTGGAAATGACACTTCCCAGGCCTTGTAAGTTGCATCTAAGCACTTTCTATTTTGAAATTACTTAGCGATATCATTTAAAAAATGCTGATGGGGGGGGGGGCGGGCGGTCGCCCCCATCTCAAAAATCGTCATGTTCCCCGACGACGCTGTCGAGTTCGAGACCAGCCACAGTTGGTTTCATAGCACAATTCTACACACGCGTTATGATGCATATATAGTATATTTATAGATCATTAGTGAGAGAGGAAGATGGAAACGTCAAAAAAATGGAGTTGTCGGTGTAAGGGGTAGGGTGAGTCACACATTTACGAAATCATTGATCCGTCACTGGCTACCCTTCAGCGTTGTAATGATGTCACTGTTCCTCTTTCTCTTCCCGGTGTCTTCGCGTTTTTCTTTTACTCCCTCCTTTTCTCCTTTTTCTCTCTTTCTTCATTTTCTTTTCCCTTCCTTCCTCTCCTCCTCCTCTTTTTCCCCCGTTTTTCCTTTTTTCTTCTCTTTTTTTTCTCTCCTCTTTTTCTTACCCGGGGGGCGCGCGCCCCCAAAGCCCCCCCCCCCCTGGATACGCACCTGGTGACAGTTGAATTTGTTATTTTCTAAATTTGTTTCTTCAGTTATCACTGCGAGGTGAAAATTAATGAAATTTAAAGGTTGAATTTGAAATTTGAGAAAATGATTTGCTGATGCTTTCTTCTTTCCCTGTTTTGTATAGAGTGCTAATTTTACAGAAATGGTCATGTGATTGTTCAGCTCACACGCACAATAAAGTTTAGTATTGTTTGATGCGTGGAAATATTAACTGACTTAGCCTGGCAGTATATTTATGGTGAAGCGAAAGTGAACACGCCTTTCTCCCGGTTCTTTGCAGCCGCGCATGTAAACCTTGTCGAAGACTGTTTTTGTATTTCATAGTGCTGACAACAATAAGACTATAATTACAGCAGTGCATGCATGCATTTGAATATATACGCCTATGTTAGACCTACATCAAACCGTTTTTGAGTCATAGTTCGCTCAACTTTCTGGCAACAGGAAACAAAGTTTAACATCAAGGATGTCAACCCAAAAAATACCTATACCTACTTGGCAGAAGTTTCACGAAGACACGAAAGCATTTATAGACAAAATATAGTCAAGTATTAAACTGTTTCGAATCAATGATATAAGGCCCTGGTAGTCAATCCCTTTCCTTTGTTTTGCTTTGAGACCCTTATTTTTCACTTTCATCATCCTGGTGATCCCACAGTGGCGGATTTTGTGGCTCGGAGAAGAGGTAAACTGGGATTAGGTAAATCCCCTCCCGCCCGCCCGCCCCCCTTTTTTTGGAGAAATTGTTACATGAAAAGGGTGCTTAGTTCCAAAATATGTTACAACTTTTGCATTAAATTAGGTTGAAGATTTTTCCGCCTTTGTTTTCATTTCCACATCATCGTTAAAATGTTGTTTTTCCTTCCGATTAATTTTTTTGGGCGACCCTCCCAAACTTTGGGCTACCCCCTCTTTCAATAACGGGAATAAAGGGTACCGGAAGTGATCGATCAGGAGTACTTTTGTATTTCTAAAAGAAAGAATGAACTAACTATTTTAAGCAATTCTTGGAACTATTGTTATTATTATTGTTGTTGTTGTTCTTATTCAATTATGATTGTAATTATTATTATTATTACCAAATGTATAACATTTATAACTTGACAATTTGCCTCTAACTTGTCATCATTTCAAAACGCATTTTCTATATATAGCGAAGGGTCGCAAGTTGACAAGTAAAATACTTTCCAGTATTGTTCAGCGAGCGTGTATTTGATTTGGTACTCAAGAATAAGTGTCCATCTTGTTATGAAAACTACCCACTCGTCTCGGAACAAAAATCGGGGGGAAATCGGAAAAGTGGGACGGCCTTAGGGTTAACCCGGCTTTTGACACTTTTGTCCTTCTTGAAACGAGTCCTCTCGAGTAGCAGTAGATGAACACTATATATGAGTGACTCTGCGCTCTATATATCCGCCCTGTATTTATAACACTGTCAGGATTGGTTGATTCACCTAGAGCTGCGGGACTAAGTTGTTAGAATATACTAGCATCACGTGGTGACCTGGTTCAGCAGAGAGTATTTGGTAGACAGTGCTCTTGCGATTGAATCAGGGTGAGTGAAAATTACTACTCTAACGAATCAAATTTCAATCTAAACGTCTTGTATTTAAGTTATCGACTATATCTAATATGATTATTTTAGGCCCCTATAACACCATTATTTAAATTCATGTTTAAATTATAAACGTTATGCCCCATATCTGCCAGTCGGCATTATGATCCGTTTTTGACGTCAGAGAAATCAAACCGTGAACACCACGAGACTTAAAAAGAGAATTGGACCGAAGTTTGAGTAGCTCACCCCCATCCCTCAATATTTAAGTTTTAGCAATGCTTTGTGAAAAAGAAAGAAAAATATAAAATCTATCAGCGACTTGGCTTGTTACATCACTTCGATGTAGTGATTACATTATAGGATTACTATAGCAGTTGATCCCGGCAAGAAGATAAATATCATATCCATATGTCCATATGAACAAAAGTGCAATATGTTTACTTCAATGAGAAATATTATACGTATACATATCACTGACTGAATCATTTACTTTAGGTTACAAATGTCATTTGTCTGAAATTAACATCGACCGTCTGGTATTTTGAGTATAGCTCAAGCCGTGCTTGATTTGATGCGTGTAATAATTAAATCCTGACACATACGGGAATTATTGCAACTGTGCATGTTTTTCGTGAGATGAGTAGAACTTGATATGGCGAAAATGACACATTCTCTGTAATGATCTGATAGTGGAACTCAGATATTAACCTTACAACAAGGTACCTAGCCAAAATCACATGTGTAGCTTCCTATTTTTCATAGGCTGTTGCCCAAGAGCATCAAAATCCTAGGTTGGGCCCCAGGGACAATTGTGTCATCGGGCCCCTTTTTGAAGAACTCATTTCTCATAAAGTATGTCATGAAAATGAGAACATATTATTCTTTAGTCCATATTTTCCCGGTCCCTTCCATGTTTTCCCAGTCACTGTGCCCCTTCGTCCATCTCCATCCTGGCATTCTAGGGAAAAACGTTCAGTTGGGAATTTTTTTCTTCTCAAAATTAAAAAAAAAAGAGTGTAGTATTAGCACAGCCGTGCGTTTAGACCTAATTGCAGGCTGAAAGTCTAAATTTGCCTCAGAATGCGTTATCATTCTACTAAACGTTGCTTTTTCTTCCCTCCGGGGGACCCACCACAGACGCCCCCCCCCACCCATATGTGGAAGTCCCATTCAACGACCCCATTGCCTCACTCCATAGTTGAAATTTTTGGATCCGCCAACAGCCTGTCCATAAGTATCATGCCCATGCCGAAATCAATCGGAGGAAATTTGTAATTTGCTCACCACCCCTCCTCCCCCCTCCCCCATCTTTGAGATCCTGTTCTCGTCACTAATTAGCACTTAAACCGTATCCGGTTTATATACCTTTTGTTCTTTTTTGGCGTTCCATGTGGCTATACGTCTCTCTCCAGGGAGACTGTTTGTTACAGAAACATCGACGGCTGCATAACAGCAGCATATGGTTGTGTTTAACGCACCCATAAACCTACTCAATTTTGTGCATCTTGATTGGTTTGATTGATTTAATAATCAGTTCTTGACTTAAAGTAGTTCATTATTTATTGAGTTGATTCATGTTGTTTTACACCACTATCGTATTATACAGCCTTTAACTTCTTGATGCAGTTTCAACATCAAAGGTTTCAAATTCTGAACTGGAAAACTGATTAAAGAGGTCTTTTTTCTTTAAAGTTTTTTTTTTCTATATTTCTGAAACCACTCGTAAGCATAGTACAATAGGCAACAATGAAATTATACCCCTTTCTGACTATTTTCCGATTTTCATTTCTCCACAAAGATTTAATAAACTTAATTTAAGTACTTTGACAAATCCCCCCTGCTGTTATGGACACTGATGTTTATTTCACAGAGGTTCGAAACCAGTTACAAGACTGATCTTCAATATCACCAGCCAGTTGGGACAATTTCCTAATGCTGATACCACTCTAAACTGTACTCCAATATCATGCTCTCAAAGCACTGGTATTGTCAGTACTAACAGTTCCTAACCTTGATCTGTTAGAAACATGATATTCATACTGCTCGTACTGACAATATGAGTGTTCTGAAGCGGAACATAACACTACAGTGTAGAAAAAATTGTCCCAACTGGGTGATTTCACTTAAGGTTGACTGAATATTCATAATTCATAACTGTATAGAAATGACTTAAGAATGTTAATGTCAAGTCCGCCGTCGTAATAAAACCTCATCGTATAATGCTTGACAACATATTATAAGCCGTACATCGGGTGCGGTTTAGTTCATCTTAATCAGAAATATGTATGCAAAGTGATTTAGTGGCAGTGACAAATATGTTCACTCTGTATACGACAGTCACCATTAACATGTGTATGTGGTGGAGAGTGTTAAAGGGTACGAGGAACTACCTCTTTTGATGGGCCTATTCTATTATAGTTCCATGCTCAATATTCTTACACCATGCATGCACTCTACTCTCCTCCATGACCCACCCGCCAAACTGCTCTAACATTTTCATTTTCGGATTTTCATATTTTCTTCGTTAGACAGAAAGAAATCCGATAAAGATTAAAAATGTTGTTAACTCGGCATTTTAATGTACATTTTCAACACTGTCACCGAAAGTATATAGAGCCTATAGGCTCGAAAAAATAAGGCATTGATTCACTCTCAATTCCCAGTCCCATTAATTACGTCGAGGCTGTAACAGTATATGACCATGACGATGGTATGTCACGTGACTATCACGAGGCCCTTCGAAAACAACTTATATGTATATGTATACTACACATGATCATGTTGAAATTAATAGTTAATTAGCCTTATCCATTGTGTCTCTCTGGAGAGAACAGATAAAGTGCAGCACTACACATGATCTTACCAGTTAAAGTTAATGGTTACATCTCAAGTATACGATAACCACCACAACTCCCCCCCCCCCCTCCCCTCCCCTACCCCTCGTCAACATCATCAAATATATCAGCGTGCTTCGCAGAGAAGACATTAGAGGTGTTGAAGTCAGGTGATGAAATTTTAATATTAAGTAGCAATATGTCTGCTTCGAACAGACTCCGAATATTATATCAGCGTTCAAGTCGTAAAATATATGAAATTTATTAACATTTCGATATGCTCGAAGTCTTGAGTTAATGCCGTACAATAACCCATTTTGATAGTAATGAAATCGTATATACTTCGATGGCAGTTGTCCTGCAGATTTTGTTGTTTAAAACCTTAATATAGGAGGGTTATTACATTTTTATTTTATGACTTAATTATAAACGGTATTTGTAATTAACTGATTTGGTAATTTCCTGTCTTGTAAAAGCTAGATATTATCCGAGTTAATTTTGATATTAAAATTCTTGACAGAATGATAAATTTGATTATAGACAATAATATGCTGATGCACTTTTAAACGTAAATGAAATAAACGATAAATGTTATATATTTTAAAGCGCCACAATATTGTTTACCAGTTTTCGTTTTCACTTTTCTTTGTTAAGCCATATAAAGATGTAGGTTCCCTTTAATGGTTACTTACAATTTAGGGATTAGTTCTCAAAACTCGTAAATTTAGTAAAGTTTACGACATAACCTAAACTTGATAAATTGTACTACTAAATCTTCCTTTCTCCCCCATTTTCGATCTCCACCTTTCTCTCTCTTAGCCGTCTCCTTCTCCCTTCGAATCTTGACAGTATAGGCCTAGAACCTTGTCCGTTCAATATTATAGACTATACGCTTAATGACTGAGCAACCGTTAAATGGGGAATATTCCAGAAAAAAAACCTTATGAATAAACAACTGAATAATTAATTCATCTGTTTCGCTACGAGGGTATACTTTTATGTCAAAACTTGTTGTTTCATATTCTTTGCTTAAATATATCTCGATACAACCCAGACCCAACGAATAGTTCCGATCTATTAAACATGACGATAAATAATGTTAAAATAAAGATAACATGATACAAAAACAACAAAACTGTAGAATTTAAACACTCATCTACTTGTCTTCTTTGTTTGAGATAATCTCACTAGATTAGTCACGGAGTAGGAGGTTTGATGGGAAGCAGGGGTTTGGGTGAGGGTGGAAGGGGGGGGGGTTACATCGGGTGGATGTAATATCTGAAGAAAACTAAAGGACGAAACTTGACAACTTCATTTTCAGAAGTTGTTGGTAAAATCTCCGTTATTCTTATATGTATATATATATATATAAATATATATATATATATATATAAATATATATATGTATGTATGTATATATATATATATATATATATATATATATATATATATATAAATATATAATTGAAATCGTAGTGAGTTGTAAAATATACCTCTAACCTCTTGTATGAGTATATAAGTGCCAAACTTTACACTTTTCTAATGTAACTTCTTGGTACACTGAAAGAGACACCGAGAGTGGGAAAAGAATTTATTCCGTTGCGAAACGAGGCTGATTTATCTCTTGTTTATATGTAAGAGGACAAATTCTCTCAGGCAGATCACTTTCCAAGATAAAACTAGCTAAATTGAGGTATATATCTTTCTTAGCTAACCTATCACATGGTGGTTTTTACTTTCAATTTACGAACAAACAATGATCTCTTCTAATCATCTTTTCGAACACTTATTGAGGCCCAGAGTTAGTAAAGAAAAAATAGTCTTCGCATACAAAATAAAAGTTGGCTTTGATATTTCTCTTCGACATCCTTTTATTTTATTTTTTTACCCATCAGATCGGCCATTGTTTATCCAATTAGGGATCAGTTACGTGTAATGTTTTTAATAATAGTCAATGAGGGTCATTTGTTTGCTAAATAACTAGCTTTTTAATGGGGTCAGTATAATTTTTGTTTTTGTCTTGTAAAGTTGTGTTTTCAAAGAGCACTGATGGATTCAAGAGTCAGTGATAGTAAAAAAAAATAATGAAATATACGGAATAAAATACAACGGAATAAATTAAAAAATAATAACGTTTTCAGTATTACCAAACAGGAATCTACTCTTACATTCCATTGAAATGGCAGAAATATTGCAAAATTATTATTACAAAAAAATTTAAGTTAGTTCAATTTAGACATCACAGTATACTAGGGCACAGAGTTTGGTTAAATCTGGTTGGCGAACATTTTTAAGAAAAAAAAAATTGAGTTAATTGCCGTAGTTTTCCCTGACCAAAAACTTTTCAGATCTGTGTTTTAAAGGGTAAAAAACATTTGAATTTCAGGAATGATGCTATGAAACGAACACAGCGTTACCATTGAGATGAAAGAGTTATTAAACTTAGTGGAAAAGAACTCAAATCAAATTAATACATCACAGCATGATACTTTTATTGTTGCTGACAAACAAAGTTTTGAAAAGTTAACTGCCCTTTTTTCCCCAACCAATAATAATGATATTAATAATAATAATTTTAATAATAATAAAATGATCAATGTTTTAATAATTCATGACAAAACAGACAGTATCATTCAAAAAATGAAAAGAAAATCAATCCCCTTTAAATGTTATTGGATAAAGTTAATGTTAATACTACAATAGAATCTCTCTGTATTTGTTAAACTGGTGTGATGTGGCAGGGTCATTTGCATTTTAATTGATTTTCTAGTGTATATCTATTTTGAGTTCTTGCAGTAAGTTTAATTTTTGATAAGGAGATATAAGTAAAGAATAACAAACTCATTCAGTCAATTTTATTTGCTATGGAAATACTAAACATTTATTCTACGTGCTGGATAATATGAAGATGGCTTTGACGATATATGGCAATTGTTTTTCTGAAAATGTTTATATTATGTAAATTGAGTTTAAGTGTTTTCTTTTAGCTGTTTACCTTAATAGAATCTTTTGTATATATGCATAACGATTCACGGTCCATCTATACCGAGGAGACAGTTAACAATTACAAAAACATTCTACCTTTGAATTTATCAGAAATTGAAATTGTTACTGTTTACCCACAGGGTATACTTAGTTTAATTCCGCCATGGTGTTATACTCGTTCCACAAAAAGTTTGCGTGAGGAAAGGCGTCAGTCGGAAGTGAGGGGAGGGGGCTTTATTGGTTCCGTCGGGGAAATCATTTCAGTCGAGGGATTTTTTTACATTCAGCCGGGTGTACCCTCTTCACGTTTGTCAATCTCACTCAAACTTTGCACAATCTTACGTTTAGAGCTTCATAAAAATGACTTAATTATGGTTTTAATATTTCACAGAGAGTCTAGTTTTGACGTCTAAACTGTTAATTGTTTTCTGATGAGTGAGGGGGGGGGGCGGGTCCTCCTACTTGGGGTCGACTTTAAAGACCCCAGGTGCCGCACCTTTATCATATAATCCTTCGTTCACCTATGGTCCTTCAGGTTAATACTCCTATACACAAATCAGTTGACAATATGTTGAAATTAGCCCTTATCCCCACCCTCATCCCCAGCCCCACCCCACCCACCCCATCTCTGAAATCATGTGGAAACGCCACCTGACCATCAGTCTGCAGTAAAGTGCATAGCTTTGTCTGTTAAATTAAGACTATCTAGCATATTTTGGGTCACTACTAATAATCTTTCAAGGTCATGCATGTGGAGAGCTAAAACTATCCTCATCCAAAACTGTTTCATAAGAAATGTTTACGATACATGCTTTTATATAAAGACCTAGATAATTTTTCTTTGTTTGCGTGCAATGCACTTTTTATTTTCTTTGGCTACTATTTTGAACGCTTAGGTTCTTTTACAGACTTAAATAAATCCTTGAAATGGATCAAATCAGTGCCTTCTTATCTTAAATGAAATAAATACAAAATTACATAATTCTTATGGTATTTTATCTCTTTTGTTTTCTCACCAATCTACTGTAGAAAGTATTATGTAAATGACCCCAACGACTGATATTATAAACGGGGTATTTCTTTTATTATATTCTAATTTGTATTCTTCTCCAGAGCCAGATTAAACTTTTCATTAATTATTGAACAAGTCTGCAGTCACAAACTTATTTATCAAAATATAATCCCTACCCCCCACCCCCCCCCCCCGTCAACAATTGTCATTGACTTATTATCATATATAGAATTAAGCCTTACCGATCGAAACACAAATGTTTACCACATATGCCTTGGTAATAGTAAGTCAAGGCTATACGTACATATACTGATTATATATAAATGATATATGTTGCTTCTATTTACTCAAGGGCATGGTATCGTATCTTTTATTCCTTAAACTCAATAAGTTCAGTTTGTGTTTTAATAAAAAATATAAAAAAGACAGTGAAAAAGTTGTCCATGATAAATCTAAAACATTTAAGAAAAACATATACAAGCTATATATGGAATTGGCAAGGGAGATTTTTTCAATAAACTATGAAATGAAGAAAAAAGTACTCTCTATTGAAAATATGATGGGCGTCTTTAAAAAAAAGATTACATTTTTTTTCAATTTGTACTTGATATTTTCATCTTAATCTGGGCATTTTGATATATCAGGAGGGTTGAAAGTACTTTCGATGTATACAGATGGACGTTTACATGATTCAAGGACTCCAAGGTTAACATGTTATTGAACTTTGCTTGAAAAGTCTAAAAGGCTGATCCTATTAAGGTCGAAGGGATTATAGTTGTGTGGTGGTATCTCTTTCTTTAAAATTATCCAAAAATCACAAGCATATAGCAAAAATGTTTCAAGGATAAGTGGAGGTGGGAGGGGGATTTCATGGTTTGCCTTAATTAACAATAATCCTCTGCTGTAATCTAAACTAAAATCAAAAGAGGATGTTCAATTGTCTTACTCTCGAACTTCGTGCTTTATATACAATATCACCAACCAACTTAAGTGTTATGATTTGACCGTATACAATATTCGTTCGTGACGAAAGAGAATACAATGTACATTCCCCACCTTTCACCCAATCGAGAGAGAGAAAATATGTAGCACCATTAAATGTAAATTCTGCCTTGTTTAAATGGATGCGATCTCACTGATTCCAGTTCTAAGCATACAATGTGTATGTCACGATAACTTAAAATTTGTAGCCCAACTCAAGTATTTGATTATTTACCAAATTTCTGGCTTGTATGCATAATCCTGTTTCTACATACTCCTTGTTTGTTATCCTTGTATCTGGAAAACGTCACTTTAACGTCACAAAACAACTATCTGGAAAAAGATACCCCTCCCACCCCCCCCTCTCTCCCTCTGCCTCTTCAAAACAAGAAAGCACAAATAGAGTATCTTTAAATTGGTAAACGTCTCATTCAGACTTCAAAATTCAAATTAAACACCGCGAAGGTGCCTTGAATGACCAAACAAATCGAATTAAGTTGTTCGATTTTTCATCGTTCCTTTTATTTTCAAATCGTGCATTTCCAACCAAATCATCTTTCAAAAACATGATAGATACAAACTCTCGTATCACGGTTAAATCTTTCGTAACCTAATTTTGAAATCTTCATTCTCTAATTTTGTTCCGTGGTATAAGAGTCCTCGTGAGGATTTCTTCATCAAATTTACCTCATCACATCATTCCAATTAATATCCATTTAAACACTATTTAAGTCACTTTGAATTGTTTGGTTTTTTGTTTGCAAAGATTGATCGGTTTGAAGAATTTCTTCTCATGAATCTCTTGAAAGAAAAATATAAAACTTCAAAAAGGTTGATTGCGTTAACAAGAGGATGTCGTGATATGTATTTAAAAAAATGATCAAACTTGACATTTCAGGATATGAGACTTGAGAAACAAAAGAGGAAATACCTCTATATTTGATTAAATTCTTTAATTTTCAGTGAATGTCATGAAGAGACAACTTAGAAGAAGATTAAGTGAACACCCTAAGAAGTACAATGTTGGAGACAAGAACGTATCAGAAATGAGTCCCTGAAATGTATTCTATACTAGTTTCTCAGAGTGACATTAGCTAGAAACGAATGAATCCTTGTAGTAAAAAGCCAAATGAGTATATACGTATCATATCTCTCATTTTTATGGAATGCTCCCTCAAGCCAAATTCACTCTGAGAGATTTTTTATATCTCTGAACTTCTCCTCAAGCAAAATTTCTTTTATAATTGGGTAAATATAATAAATTATATGTTAGAAATGATAAAATAGCCAAAACTGGACTTATAAACATCGTTGGTCATTGACATTATTTAATACCTTGTACACACACAAAACAGCTAAATACCTTGCGAAAATATTATTTGCTACAACGAAAGGCGTATACTTTAACTTTTAATGGTATGTTGTCCTTGAGGAACTTTGTGTTAAACTATATAGTTTAGCCACTTTGTGTGATGAAATTGGGATGTTTCCTTCGAGATAATTTCCCAATAATGGTATATTGAAAGGCAGTAATGAGTAATATGTAAAAGTATATTTAATTGTTGTATATGATATGAACAAATGTTTAAAAACAACGTATGTCATAGGCTTTAAGTCTTTACTTGTTAACTGGGTATATGTAAATTGATAGCTCAAAGTCCAGTTGCTATCCACTCTTCGTACCGTAACCATCCTACGCAATTTATATTAAGACAAGCCGGGTGAAAGTTTTGATTTCAACAAGTTAACCTATAATCACTGAATTCTTTAAAATGATTCGATGCTATTCACTCATTCGACAATTATACCATTATGATTTGCTTATGCTGGAAGAAAGCAAAGAGACCAACCGCCTGGTTGAACAGTCGACAATTATATTTGGTGAACGAGAGTAAACGGGATACAGCATCCTGTCAGCCATACACGTCGGGTATAGATATCACCAACAGTATACATACATACATATACGCATACATACACCAACACATGCATACATGGGTACTATAGATACAGTCACAGTAAATGGAGAGTTCAATAGCCTCAATTTTCCTCATCTCGACTTCAAGGTTATAAACTCATTTAGTCCATCATTAAATTGCTAATAACTAAAATCTGAACAAATGCCGCCTTCAAATTTTACATATAGAGAACACATCAAACATCCGAAGGTTGGAAAAAAAAGGAGAAATTCGTCTTTTCTTTGAGCTATATACGAAAATAATGTCATAAGTCGCTCGACCTAAATGTCACTGCATGCCGATAGCGAGACCAATCATCTTAGCAGATTTTGTTAAACACTGTTAACAGTTTCCTTGTGATTTTGTAAAACAAATCTATATGTGGGTGTCTATAGAAATCGTGCTGTATTTGGTTTCGTTCTTAAACAGACAAATAACCTTCTTGTATTCTTGACTCCTTGTCAAACATTAGACCAATTTAAAATAAATAGCTGTTGTATATATCTCTCTCTACAAAGCGCTCTTATTCTCTCATTCTAATACGTGAAGGTGACGGAATAAATCAAATACCTTTTACGTCGACTTCTGCTTTCTTTCTTTCTTCCTACGCCTGGGGTGCTCAATTTTGCAGAGAGATTTTTAAGAGAGGAAAACAGATAAAAAATAAAAGAGAAGAACTGAGTCTCAATTTATCTTAAAATTGTATAGCGTCACATTCATACAGGTCAAAATGTGTGGACGTTTTGGGCCGAACTCAGTGAGGTTCGAGTCCGATACATGTCCGAGCCAAAGACGGTGCGATTCTGAGTCCAAGTTCGATTCTCGTAGACTAATTTCAACCTTTCAACAGCAAGTGTGAAACGTCATTTGCGTACCCATGTATATAGTTATTAAGCAGGGGCGTCGGAGCCGATATTCACGGCACAAAAAAAAAAGTAGGACTAAGAAAAAAAAATGGCAAAAAATAAAGAACCAAAATGAATCTGGAAGGTATATTTTGCAATAATTTTCAATAATGATGACGGCAAGTAGGCTAAATGTGACTACTCTGGCATGGCAGGGGTCTTGTTTTCAAGCTCGGCAAGTGCCATTTCCTGCAATCTGGGAGGCATATTTTCAAAATTTTCTCCATTACGCTACGCGCCAACCATGGTGGCGCGTAGCGTTGTTTGACCTTACGTCCCCCCCCCCCCCGATAATTATGATAGATGGCCACACTCTGATCTGCCGTACCAATCCCAAATAGCTTCCGACGCCCCTGTAAAGTCAATAAACAGTTTTCAGATTTTAATTCCCATAAGAATCATTCTTGGGATAATGGAGAGTTTCTAGCGTATAGCATTGCATAGTGTAATATTTCAAGACATAGGTCACTTAATCTGGTCATAATTATCTATGACTTGTAAACTTTGTACTATACCGTCTACATAGTATAAAGTACCATCGTCGAAGCCAGTAATTTCGTGGAATTGGTTCGGGTTGGGCGGGAGCATAGCAGTATTAGTATCAGCTGATAGAGGCAAATTCCTTATATAATCAACTACTTGCATGACAAACTGGAAGCTCTACAGGTACATAAGTATTCCTTATATGGTATTCCCGTCCCTACTCTTCCCTTCCATCACCCCTCCCCCTCCTCCCCTCCCCCTTTCCACCCTCGATCAGTTGACCACGTCGACAATATACATGTAAACGTAGCTACAGAAATGCAACTGTTTATTTCATTTTATCCGTCAAACGCTTTTATGCACGAAATCAAATCTCGAAGAAAATAAAATTGAGGTTGTATAAACCTTCTTTTCTTTAAAAAGAAGGAGTGTTCTTTTCAGAAGTTCGTTACAACCCCCCCCCCCCCCCCCTCCAACCTTACCAACCCCATAAAGCTTGCCTAAAATTCGGTTTGGAGTGCAGCACTACTCTAATATGCGATGCAATGTCTTTTCGTTAGTATGTGACTAATTATCACAATCGCGAGGAATACACAGTGTCGCCTTCTCTCCCAAGGCGGGATAAAATCAAATTTATTACTGATGAGGATCTTCCAGCGGTTTCAGACACTTAACAAAAATGGAAACGATGAAAATGAAAGCGAGGGATTTAATGAAGATGAAGTGGTTTCGTAAGAGGGTGTAGAGAGGGTACTGAAACGGGTAACGCCACTAACTTGATTTTATCGTCATTATTGCTATAATGTCCGCGACGCACGGAATATCTTTCAGCTTTTTCTGTTTGCAAATTTGTATAATATCTATGTGTGAGTGACATATATGCGTTTTTTTGCGTGGATATATTGGAGTGAGTGTGGGGTGAGGGGCGGGGGTTGGGCAGGGGTGGCGGACGAGGGAGAGTTGTCGTATAAAACTACCTTTTGCCATGGTACCTCAGCTGCACATATATTTTTTGTTTATACTAGGCCATCAGATGAAGGGCGAAATTCGCTTGTTTCGTTCCAGCAACTGCGGGACTAAAATATCTCTACAGAATTGAATGCATAAATTAATGGAGATTAATGATCCAAAAGTTCTCCATGTGCTTTCCTGCAGTTTTGTTGCAATGTCGCTCGAAAGATCGAACTATATTTTTTATTGCGTATGTTAAGAAACCTGCCGTTTTACGTTCAAAAGTTGTGCGCCAGTGAGATATCCCTGTCGTGGTGATGAATCTAATAAACTGCGGCTAATTAAAATCAGCATGGATCAAACTAAGATTTTCAATAGTCGAACATTTCATTTCAATTTGAGCAACATGTGTCATTATTAGTAAATTTATGTATTATAACTTGCCTTGATATTTCTCAATCTCTTAACCATGCTTAACTGTTAACAGAAGTAAACAAAAACATTAATAAACTAAAAATTTGTCCCTTTTTTCGTTTTTGATCCTGCAGGTCAAAGGGACGTACCCTCCTCTTACTAATTGGAATCTGGGTGGTATGCCTCGGCTACTGCAGTTTGCCGTTCATTCACATAACCCCACACCCCTTCCTGGACATGTGCGTCGAAAACTGGTATAATGGGGTCCGAAGAGGTATATTTAGCGTTTCTCTCACATTCTTCTTCTACCTGTTGCCTCTCGTCGTCATCTGCATCTGTTATGCGAGTATGGCCAAGGTTCTCTGGAACGCAGGCAGCGAGATCTCTAATAACCGCAGCGGTGCTGCCAGACGACAGTCGCGAAGAAAAATCGCCCGTATGGTCTTGGTGTTAGTGGTCTGTTTCGCTTGTTGTTGGTTGCCGTATCATACCCGAGTTCTTATTGAGATATTAAAAGTTGCTAGGAATAACAGCTTCTATTTTTATTTTTCGTTCTGTGCTAGAGCTCTAGCTTATTTCAACAGTTGCTTGAATCCATTGCTCTACTCGTTTCTGGGAGAGAACTTCCGGTCACAGATGAAGGATGTCTTCTTCTGTTTTCCCGCGCTCTCCCTCAGGAAGGAAGGCCCCTCGATCACAACTGCTTTACACGAAATAGATGGCAGCAGACGAGGTAACAATAATTCGGCTGACACACAGATGACCTATGCTGGCCATACTAAGATGATGACATCAAAACCGTTATAAAAAATAATGGATGTATATTATGATTTGTGTATATACATTGTGTGCACATGATTACAAAGTTTAACTGAATTTGAATGGACTCTATATATACCACTCTGATAACACAAATCGTGTACAGTGCATTACAGTTAGTATAGACAATAAAAATCCTTTATTTTCTGTTGATAGGATCGTGATGAATATAGAATGTCATTTTTTTTTTCTTCGATTCTTATAAGGTTATAAATGTATAACAATTATCTACCTAGACTATCTGGGGAATAATTACGTCAAATGCCATTAATTATTACTCTTCAAAACATGCATGACGTCATAATGACCTCATTAGTATGTCACGATATTCTCATTTATGCCAGAAGTTATTCTCCTGTGGTTTTGTTTCACTTTTCTCTCATCATTTCTAAAAACAAATACAATTTCCACGTGACGACTCTGAAACCCAAACTTGACTTAGATCTACCCCGTTGTGTAGAAAGTATAGGTTTGTTGTCACGTTTGGTATATGTATATATTAAAATATCTGACACAGGAAAACTGGAACTCAGTAATAATCTTTAATATAGAGTTCGTGGAACTAATTAAAGAGAGGAATTGTTTGGTTATCAACGATGTTTGAATTAAAATCACTCTTTTTCATTTGAGGCAAATACACAAACAAACAAGAAATGCAGGTTTAATTCACAATAAACGTAACCTGCAGGTGTGAGGTTTATTTCTGATTTTTCTAATTTCATCCGCAAATTAATTTATCGTGACTATAATCATTTCGCTGCATGTGAAGAATTTATTTTCATGTATCAGTTGAAACTTGTTTAACATCACAAGATGCCTACGCATGCTTTACAATCATTGTCTTTTCAATGTTTGTGTTAGAAAATACAATTTTGCTTTCCCTGTAAGTATCTTGAATTTCTCGCGGTCCGTTAATTACCACATGTCAGTTGTGCCTATTTTATCGTATATAGAAGTCTCTTTCACCTTCGTGTTTTAGTTTTGAGAATGAACTGAAACTGATAACTATAAAAATCGCTGGTGTAGTTAAACATGTATATTAAGGTCTAGCGTAGGTAATAAAACGGTGAAAGGGTGGGCTACTCTATACTTATGAAAATAAGGGCAGTATGTTTCTGCCTCACGTTGTACCTACGAATCCACAATATACGGTGTTGCTAGATCATTTAGCTGGATCCTTTGAACTATCAAAACGTGGGGCAGCTATCAACTAATAGATTATTTAGTTTCATATACTTCATAATCCTTGAAATATCTTGGAGAATCAGGCACGGATGGGCGGGGTGGGTTGTGGAGATGTACACCCCCTTCCTAATGAAAGCCTACAAAAATACAGACTTTCCATATACGAAAGTCGGCCTCAAGGAACCCAATGGTCACGCTCCGTCTTTTGTTAAAAATCCTGCATCCACCCCTCAGACAATACAAAACAAGATCGGAGAGTATATGTGCCAATTGTTGGAGTAACCCGTAACCTTACACTGATAGCAAATATGACTTATATACATTGAAGTGCATGTGCGCAAGTAAATGAAATGAAACCGTTTACAAACGGGGAGGGGAAAGTTATGTTTGAATTTTCGATATATTTAGCTTGTTCATTTACTGCAAGTCAATTCAAAAAAATTACGTCTTCTCCGTTCGGAATCAAATTGTACACTGTAGCTGGTCAATTATGTTATTTCATGTAGTTGTATAGTCCATGGAGATATAGATAAATACTATGGAAGGTATACATGTAAGTACAATCATATGGCACTATATGCTTATAACATATTGGTGCTATGTTGACACCGCCTCCCCTCCCCTCCCCCCACCCCTCCCCTCCCCCTTCACATATGCATGTCCCATCGCACATTTGACATTATAGTGGCTTGTAATTCTATCTCTCTCCTTAGGTTTACAAGTATAAGTTAAGCCCGATTTCTCCAACAAATCGGACTTTGCTTGCACGGTATCCCTATCAAATTATCTATGAAGTCAAGCAGATCCATCTTATATTATCGACAGAGCTCAGTGTCCAATGCTTTTTGCAATGCAAATAACAATGAAATGTGAGGCTGTCCAATATTAGTAGACGCGGGTATAGGTATCATGCATTCTGAGAGCTGTCATAACGTGACGTGTAACGAGCGACACAGATCTTCAGTTTGAGTATGAATTTCACCACCTCGAATTCATTTGAGAGAAACTTAAGAATATGTCGTAACTGGGCAACATCGTATGAACCATATAGGTTTCTCGTACTCAAAAAAAAAACAACAACAGGGATTTGTGAAGAATTCTCCGAAATCTACAAACCGTATTTGTAAAAAAAAGAGGGAGTAATTCGACAGTCTGTGGTCACGTGAGTTTGAAGAAATAACAGAATTTTCCTGTCTGGTACTTTCTACGATCATATCATATTTAATATATTGGAAAGATGAAAACCCGTGGGGGAGGGGGTGACCAGAATTCCCAGCGTGTGTGAGGGCGGAAGTGGGGGTGGGGGAGGAAGGGTAAGTGAATGGTAAGCAAACTCTTTTTGGTTGGGAGGGGGGGGGGGTTAGAAGTGCAAAATTACACCAGTATAAAGTATGCAATACGGGTAAATTCAGAGGGCAGAGGAGCTATGGTTTTGTTGTACCTGAGCCGACGGTGGGGGGTGAGGGGTGCTAGAGGGCAGGCATCACTGACCTCCCCCCACCCCCTCCGTTGGTGCCGTCACTGCTAAAAATCATATATCTGCACTGTAAGGTTTAGCCATGTGTTTCATTCATACGGATGCTATACCACGTGGTGAAATCAAATATAAAAACGCTAGTACTATAGTATTACGTCATCCTTGGCGTTAACTGACGTCATAATGTGCGCAATATTATAAGCATACAATCACCTTGATAATGATACTCCTGAACATGAAATGAAACAAAAACAAAACACTAATATTTACAACGGAATTTGACCCTATGACAAGTATATTTTTCTAAAAGATAAATTAATTGTTATAATATTATTTAATATATATTACATTATAATATACCTTTAGGGAGCGAAAGTAATATAGCCTATACCGGATAAAACAAGAGATATTGTTAACCATATATGGCCTATTGTGATAAATATTGATGGTATATATGCTATACTGAATATTGACTATTAATGAATGAAGAATAATCGAATCATTAATCAATTTGTTGGATTGATTAAATTGATTCTCAAGATGAGTTCGCCCATATATATTTCCTTATTATTCATTGTTAATCACATTGGAAAATTTGAAGCCGCGTGAATTAAGCTTGACTTAAGTCAAGGTATTGAATTACAACATGTTATTTGATTTAATACCGATCGAATATTTAAGATTGATCAACTCAACACGTCTGCTTTAAATGTCTGCGTCGGCTGGAGAAGGTATATTGTAACCATGGCAACCAGATGATGTTACATGGCAGATAAAATAAAACAGACCCTTTCTGCGTGCTACAGAATGGAACGCAAGATTTTATTATATTTGACTGTTTTCCACCTTTTCGTCTGAAAATTGTAAAGTGTATTGAGAACTTGTTTATGGAACAAGAATTGTTTTCCTTCCGTTTTAAAGTTTAGTTTAGTTTAGAGGTCCAAGGACCATGAAGCCTCACAGTAGTTTATTTGAGACCGTATCCGTGTTAGATTGTTAATTCATTCTATTTCTCTCAAATAATACAAATGCATTAACTTAAATAGTTTAGCCTTAATCTAACCGACAGTGCACCACCAAAACATGAAGCCAGTGATTGTTGGAAATGCATTTTAATATGCATCGTGATTTAAAGCTTTTTAAATGCCTCCCAACAAAAAACCTCATGGCGTCCAAAATGTCATGTTATCTCATATGAAAGTCTGTGTCTTACGCCATTTATGGTTTCAAATATGTTGTTTTCATTCTGATAAATTTATAATAAAGTTATATTGAAATGTAGCACAGCGGTCCGCAAACTTTTAAGCTCACGATCGAGGATCGCCACTTCAACCCCCCCCCCCCCCCCTTAAGAATCGATGCTCAGAGAGCAAACAAGCTAGCTTGGGTTATGGGATTGATGCTTAAGAAAAAAACCTTAACCAATCTCCATCGGCAAGCTCCGAAAACTGTAGATAAATATTTCGACTTCTGGAGAAATGCCGCAACCCACCGCAAATTTGAACTCGTTCGATTTTCTCTTTGAATTTCCTTATCCTAAAAATTAGAAATTTCCAGAATCGAATGAAATTATTACTTACATTTTTCATTATGAGTTAATTTTAAACATCTGCAAAGGATGTCTTATAGTTTCTCTAACTTATCGCCAATGATGTTTGAGCACAATTTAATAGAATTGATATAGAACTTACAAATCAACACACACACTCACAAGACAACATAGCTGCTTTAGGTAGAAATAAATAAATTAGCATTTGTCTTACGATTACATTTGCACTATGAAGAATGAAAGATCTCGGCAACATGTCTGTAAAGTACCAGATGTCGGGGTTTTCCCTCTCTTTCTCTCTCTGCTCTATTAACTGCTATATTAACTGCTTTTACCACCTGCGTCCCTTCACTAACCGTCTTTTGCAGCACCATCTCCTACGTTCTATTTTCCATTTATCTATTACGATAACGTACAATTTTTATATAACACCTGAAATCTGTGTGTGCTTAACTGGCTTTTACACAAAGACCACCTATAAACCTATTTTGCGAAAATCGTTACTATGTATTTTTACGTGTAAAAGTATATCAGCTAACTTACGTCATTACCATTAGTCTACGCTTAATTACGCGTATGTTTTTTTCTCGCTGTTGACACCTTCAATGTTACCGTATATGATTGGTGATGACGTCATCAGTTGTTTGGCTCTATGCCGTATTTCAAGGTAAATAATTTCATAATAGTTTTGTTTACTAATATGTTCGAATTGATTCTTGTTGATATATGTTATACGGGTTGTCCGAGTCGATACACCTTGTTATTCGTTTACTGACAAGGTGTTAAGTTCTCACAATTCCACGGATTGCCTATGTCACAAACAAAATTGAAATTATGGGATGGATTTAAGTCCAGATAAACGTGTAAATAATAGAGACATTTTTTCGTTTATCCTTTTAAGTACTGAAGACGTATCATTTTGAAGTCATTATAGGTTGGTGCTGTTGTGTGTCGTATAGAGTTTGATGTAATGCAAATGATCGTACAGTTACATACGTGCTTGATATATTGTGGTGCACGATACTAATATGTTTCACATATGATGTGTTAGGTATTCACTTCATTTAGTGTTTGCACGAATGTACTATGTAGATTTGCTATCACATGAAACACGACTTAAAATGCTATTTATTGCCATGTAACGACCAACCTCTTTTATGACTGTTCCACGATACAATTTCAATCACAAGAGTTTAAGACATGAAAAAATCCACTTCATTTCTTTTTAAATACCAAATATAAAGATAAAAATAAGTCTATTTTAGTAACTATATTGGAATTAAAAATTGTAGAAATAAATATGTAAACTTAAGCGTTCGTTGGTTTCGATTAATGTTGTGTACAAAATCGCTTTCTGAATGTCTCGATTCAGTTGTATGACGTAAATATATCGTGAGTTCTTATTGGACAATAGTCATTGTGTTTTCTTCGATGCCTCGATGCCTCTCTTTCAGATGCAAAGGAAGATATTTCATGAAACTTTACAAAGACTTCAGAAGAAATTCCAAGTGTGCAGAACCCGAGAAAGCAGAAGATTGCAGACCGCAGATCCGCAAATGAAAAGAAAGCAATATGAGAATAAACAATGTAGATGGAGAAAAAAAACAAAGCATTCTAGCAATAAGAAAGAGCACAACTATTCGTATTTAATCTAAAGAGAAAAGTCCCATTTCATTTTTTAAAACCAAAACCAAAAACAGGTACACTTATGGTATGTGACTATCATGAATATGATACTCCTTTTTCAGTGGAGTGCAGGCGCGGATCCAGATGACGTTGTGGTGGGTCTCCTCACTAACCCCCCCCCCCCCCCTCCCCTCCCCCTCCCCCACCCCGTCCTCGCCTTCCCATAAAAAAATCAAAGTAAATATTAACTCAATCGTGATTATAAATCTAATTTATAGTACACACATGCCTCAAAATTCACCATTTGAAGTCTAAATTTCCATTTTTTATTTGTCTGCTGGGGAAGGACCTCCACATTCCCTACACTTCAACGACCCCATGAGGGGCACTTCCCTTTCTTTCTAAAACTCTGGATCCGCCGACCCCCCCCCCCCTACAGAAATGGAATTATGTTTCACACATGTTATACTTTATGTACACTTTGATAGAGAAATCTAGAAGATGTCTTAAGGATCACGTTGTCCAATGTTTTAAAGTAAACTTTCATCAAATCAGCCGAAAAAACAAGAAAAAATTGCCAGAAATAGGTCACCAAATGCAAGCAGCTGTTGTAAATTTTCATGAGTCTATAAAATAAATTTCTATTTACAATGATTTTCGTTTAGTTTCCATGATTCATTATAAGCAATTATTTAGGCTTGGGAGGATCATGAGTGGAATTAATACAGAGGTTGCGATATTTATTACCTGAATACAGTCGAAATGTTTAAAGCAACATGGAGCTATTATACGAGATAAAGCCATGGTTATAACTAGTCTTGACAAGAGGCTGTTCATTTCCAAAAGTACCAGTGACTCAAAAAAAAAGTTACTTAAGGTCTTATATATATATTGATAACTTATACTAACTCGAGTCAATGGCTCGACTCGGGTGAGAAAATACTTGATATGAAAGTCCACCCGATTGTCATGGCTTTATCAATTAAAACTGGTAAAGGTGAGTAGGCAGTACCCGTTAATCAGTTAAAACTGATGTGTGGTATAATCTCTTAACATGTGTTACATTTATGGACAGTTGCTACTGAGATAGATTTACAAACAGTAAATACTAAGCACACAATCCTATATATAAGCACAGATTATGTATATATACATAATCATTGACTGGACTAACCAGACTATACTCTAAAGGTTTCGCCAATAATTTCTTCCTCAATTTATGAACAGAAAGTGAATGAGACTTTACGGCAAAACGCTTAAATCAATTTGCAAACCATCTTAGCAAGGTATACTTACTAATCGAACATAAGGGACAGTGGTTTTAGTCTCCTAACCAGTCGTTAGTTGAAACAGAAATTGAGTAATGATTTCGTCTATTAGTATTATAACTTTGCTGACAGTTTTAACATGTATTACGGTGTTATCAAGGGCGGCGGAAGCACTTTTAATCTGGGGGGGGGGGGGCACCAACGTCGAAGGGCACTTTGCAGAAATTCGATTGGACTGATGCAGCCTGATATTTAGTACCCTTTATAACTCTTATTGTATTATCTTATTTGCGTATACACATCACTCCACCAACGCCACCCCCCCCCCCCCTTCAAGGAAACAATGCATACTAGCACTGCAATATCTAATGTGCAAATTGGGAAACAAGGAAAAAGACAAAATGAGGTGAAATCATTATAAAGTCCAAAGTCCCTGCACACGCAATCGATACATGCATGAAAGCAAATGAAATATGTGAAAATACTGAAAGAAAAATAATTTTCTATGTGTTTTTCAATGGTTAATTAAACTGACATTATTATTGTAACGACTTTGCCAATAATTCTAACCAATTTGGAAGGGTTATAACAAGGCAAATGATTGTATGTTATTGGCATGCGATGTAATAACCAACACATGCCTATATGATATGCAGATTAACATGTTGAACGCGCGCGTAGCGCGCGAAAAATTCTGGTAATATTTTTCGGGCAAGTCGTTACAGCCCCCCCCCCCCCAAATCAAATTGGGCTCCTACGCCTGTGGTAGTAAACATTTAAAACTTCCCGAAATATTTCATTCGACGTGGGTTTCGCTTTGTAAACTCTTTTTTTATTTAGAAATTTTTATGTAGAAAAGGGCACATTTTTAACCTGAGGAAAAGTGGGGCACGTGCCCCCTGGGCGCCCCCGGTTCCGCCGCCCTTGGGTGTTATAACACATCGTTTCAGTTTATACTGATTAACGGTTGTCTCTTATTCACAGTACCAACTGATCAAGCCATGTGCATTGGTTGGAAAGTCACCCAACTAAATAGAGGCTTGATAGTGTAAGAACACCAAACTATACTTGATCCACGCCTCAAGACAAGTCCCCAATGGCTTATACATCGAGACTATAACCGTGTGATCATGACGATCTACCCGTCTAGTCAGTTTCACGAGTCTCTTCAAAGGGAATTGATATATAATGCACTCAATCATGCTGTAAAGATTGGTGAGCGATCGGTAAACTGTTTAACTGGAAAGAACAGATACTACACATGATCTTAGTCAAGACGTTAAAAAGCGAGACTCGAGGTGAAAAAAGGGGACCCGGCAATTACGATATTACATCAAAATTAATGTACTCCATGAACTTACAGACCATGCTATATACAGTAACGGGGTAACGGGGTGGCGTAACATGTATGGATCCATCATAGCTAAGGTCTGGAAGGTCAAATCTTGGCCCTCCAAGCCTCACTCCAAGCGTCACTCGCGGGGCATCAAGACGAGTCAGATCGGGGGCCTCGGTGATAATTATATTTTGAGGTCTTCATTTTTTCCTTCAGTATATTATGAAAGTGAGAATTCTTCTTTATACCATACTTCCCTGTAGGCATCCTAATTAACCCCGGACCAAAGGGATGTTCTCCCCCACCCCCACCCCTCCCCGCCTGCCTCCTAACCCCTCTCATCATCAATTCTGTATTGCAACAACAAAAATGTTAGTAGAGAGTACAAATTTGAAGAAAATTTGGTCAAGGCGTTATGGCATATATGTTATTACACCTCATTTTGGATGGGTTATCAAAATTTGGGTTTGTGTTCGCACAAAAAAAACACGAATTAAAAATTAATAATTCGATTTTTTTTGGGGGGGGGGGTATGTGAGCATTATATCTTACGAGTAATATCATAGTACTGCCACATCATTGGAAAGTATAAACCGGAGTCTTGGATGAAGGTCGTGTTCACCTTATTATAGGGCCCATCATTTATAAATTAAGTGCACGAATGACCGTGATGCAAGCAAGACAATCCTTGTGTATATGAAGTGTAATGCTTGCGTGTATTAAATAATGTATGTATACAATGTATGGAGGAGTGAGATCCATATATTGTAAAAAGATCTCTTTCGTGGCTTTTGATTGATGTATAATTGAGTATAGGAGAGTAAACACGAAGAGGCAACCTCGAATGTGTTTATTTATAGATATTTTGTGAAATGTTTCTATAACATGTCATTCATCCCTTTTTCGTTTTATTGCCTTCTTCTTCATTATTATTATTATAATTATTATGCAGAAGCATTTATGCAGTTATAGCGACAGCAATGTAAAGCTTTAAACTCTTCAGATAAAAAGGAATCATTGTGACCTTTGATTATAAGCGATTATTCAACCGCTTCCAGAGTCACGGAATGATGGCACGAGATATACAAGGACAGAATGATACGAGAGTACAGACAAAACAGAAACCAAGATAATAAACGAAATTCAACGAGATTTGAGCATCTTTAATTCGATCCTTGCTTACCATTCCATGCGTGTGAACTGCACTCCAAAAATGCTTAGCAACAAGAACAAACTTAGAAGCAAAATGTGCCGTGAGCGCGCGTAAGAGAAACCTCAGTTCAGGGACATCAACCTTGTTAAGGAGGGCTCCCTTGTGAAGTGATATGCCCTTTGCAGAATATCATGTTAGATAATGCTTTGAATTCAAACGATTTCTGTCTTCAAGCTGGGTAGCAACCACGCATAATTCTGGGGATAATACCGGGGATAAAATAAGGGGGTTAGCCACCCCCCCCCCCCTGTGCTAATAGGTGGTTGCGCCATTGAGTCTTCATGATAGGCTGTATGAAAGGTAATAAATAGTCATATTAGGTAATCCATTTCAATCCAAACTTGCACGTTAATTTCATTCATGGAATACGTATACTGCAGGGTACATGTTAGATAACCTCAAACTTGATTGTTTTCATTTCTTTCCCACTGCGGCCGTTCCCCATCTCAAATACCCTACTACCACAACTATATACACCTGCAGATAACCGTGAAAATGGTTTCAAGAGTGGTTTTCTTAAGACTTCACAATTTGCCTTTGCAAGATATAGGTTGAGACTAGTGGACACACTAGTAGTTGTTACTCAGAGTTTCACGCGTTGAGCGATCATCAGACAACGTATATATTATTTATATATTAATATATATTGCATATTGCATCCACTTAATATGTATTAAATATTCAAGAAAAGAACAAGTTTGCAAAAATCCCGACAAACCTCCAACACCCCTATTGTAATCCCTTCCCACTCCCTCCCTTGACCAAATACCTCTCGCGATGGTCCTGTATGCGACCAACATCACTGAACTTGGACATAGCGTTTATCAGTATGTGCATAGCGCAAAGTATGTCGTGCAGACGATCGGCCTCCTGTACGCGCATGCGTATTACATCTCACGCATCCATCGATTTGTCAGTGAATTACACGACTTATCAACCCAAGATGCCATTAAACCGCCTTTTTTGTTAGTCGGTGATTGAAACTTGCTCATTTTATTTAACAGTATACGTCTGTGTATATCTTACATCATAAATCAGCACCTGAAGTGAGAAACAAACCAACAATCTTCTTCGGAATTAGCCTGTCTTTAGGATTTATGACATGGCTACAATCTCAATCTCTTTGGTCACCGAGCTAAGATATAAAAAGCAAACGATTAAAGTTATCGCCCAAGTCTGTAAGATCACAACTGCATGCAGAGGGAGACTGTAGGTATTACACCACCAGGTATTTCTCTGTACATTTGACTTCAATCTTTACGACTTGACTTCATGGCAAGAAAATATAGCCTTTGACCGGGACTACACCAAAAAAACGTAACATTATTGTCGTTTATATGTAAATTAGATACAGCCTAAACATATATACAATCTTGTTTTCTATTATATTAGCTACAACCGATGACATTTCCCTTTATTCTAACCCTATAAAGCTCTGACTGGACAACCGAAAACTGTTGTCCTCTCTTGTGCGACAACTGGTGCAGGAATTTTGTCCCATGACATCAGTTGTGAGGCCTAGACATGTACACACACACATCGATATATATATATATATCTTCCTATTCTTTGCTCATCAATCTGCTTCCTGCATAGTCATGTTGGTCTTGGTTTTATTTCCATCAATGCAACTGACATCTAGCGTCATACTAGTTTCATTGTGCAACGTTTTGTACTTTCATTCCACTGCCAAGTATTGCTGACGAAGGTCCCAAGGAGGACCGAAAATTCCAATATATTTTTTAAAACAATACTCCTTATTTGTCAATAATGCGTCATATACAGTGTACTGTATATAGCCAGAAGTGATACGGAAGGGCAAGGACGGACACCGTTCCCTCCCTATACCCTGCCTACCCACCCAAGGCCCCTCCCACTCTTCTCTCTTCTTCCCTCCTCTCCCCTCCTCTCCCCTCCTCTCCCCTCCTCTCATCTCAACTCCTCTTCCCACTCCTTCCTGGAGAGCTGGAAGATGAAGTTATAAGCCTATAGATATACATGTATCACGCGACGAAAACTGGCTGAAAAACTGGTTTTGAGAATAAACAGTCAACGATAGGTTTGGACTACCCAACTCCAAAACTCAATTAGAACAAAATGGCCAGCGGGGACGGAATAATAGAACGAATGTTCTGAAAGAGTATTAGCACACGATTTCATACACGATTAAATGTCCCAATTAAGCCGTTAAACTCATGTGATTTCTAAAGCGTTCCAAAATTATAGAAGATTGCTGTAGAAACGATATTGTACGCGCCCACTGCCACCCCGCCCCCTCCACTTCACCCCACTCCAACCTTCGACCTCCGCGCCTTTTCCCTGACTTAGCTAGCCGCGTGACACGATTTTGTATACTCCTACCTTAAGATGAAAAAATTCTCTTAGAAATAGATAGAACTTTTGTTGTTAGTGAACTCGAAATACCTCATTAAAATACGTTGAAAGTTTTCTATAGCCGTTTCTACTAAGAGCTTGCATGAAAAACCTTCTTGTTTTATCTTCAGTTGTTTAGTTCTATATTGATGCCCCCTTTATTCTTTTACTTTCTGTTTTGATATTTTATATAGTTAACTAGATCATCTTTTTTCTTCTATATATATTAAATTGCTTACAATTACAACTTATTTCTGTAATGATTGTAATTATCTAATTTCTTTCATTTTTATACATTTACTTTCAGTTATACGCTATCCGCATAATGCTCCATGTCCATATTTACATATTCTAATTTTACTTATATTCATATACTTACCTTTCCAATCTGACAAAGTATCCATCTATACGAAGATGCATGTATAGGCATATAAAATAAATACATTTATATGAGTTTTCTGGTGGAGTAAACCGGGTGCATATGTGGATATTAATAACAACACATATTTGTCGATTCAAAGTCCCTAACTTTCCCCTTCTAACTCCTATGGTTATGAGAGATAACCAAGATACTCTGATGTTCATAATGAACTTGACACCGTCCCACACCGTCCCACACCGTCCCACACCGTCCCACACCGTCCCACACCGTCCCACACCGTCCCACACCGTCCCACACCGTCCCACACCGTCCCACACCGTCCCACACCGTCCCACACCGTCCCACACCGTCCCACACCGTCCCACACCGTCCCACACGTATAAGGTTGTACATACAGCCTTAGGCTTCTGACATGTACTTTTCTTTTTGTGTAGGTTGAACGGTTCCTGCCGCCAGACTATACAAAAGGTTAAGATAATTTACAATATTTTAAACTGCACTTAAGAAACGTGTTTTGTTATCGATATGTCTTTAAATCAATATGGTCGTTACTTAGATGAAGAGATAGAGAATATATGAATGTAGTGATTTATGGTCACAATTATTTATGTTATGCATGGAAGCTTTAATGGAGCCTCACGCGAATAAGATCCGTCCAGTGCTAGATAATGACCTAAGGGTGTAATAGAATTATATATACCTCGGACAGGAATTATGGATGCTTTTAACCGATCGAGCCTGCTAGACAGCCGAAGGTGCTCAAATGATAAAGATACAATTGCGTTATTTATTAAGCATAGTGTTAAGTAATGTCTATAGCTTGACAAGCAAGTATATAATTAAGGGCTTGCTGCAATAATCACGGCTAACTGTGTGAAGGTGCATGACCCATGTTCAATGTTTTCCCCTTGCTAATATCACGCATATGCGCGCCGTTCTAGTTTAAAGTAGTTTGATTGCGCACCTTACGCTTAACGCTTCTTGCTAAGTATAATCAACGGGGGCGGTGGAGCCGATGGTCGGGGTCGTGGGAGGCGGAGGGCAGACGGGAAGCTCTTCTTGCCCTAAGAACCACCACCGCAACCCCCCTCCCCTCCGATGGGTCCTTTTGTATAAACAAGAGCTGCTCCTCCTTGTTAATGAAAACACATGTTCTATATATGATAGGAAAGAGCTTCCTGTTTCTGGTTAAAGGTAGAAGCCATGCTATACGCATCTAACGTTTAGATGTTTAGAGTCCATGAGGAGGAAATTTACATTTGATTGGCGAAAGAACAATGTGTTCTAAGCATCTTGGTGAATTTTGTGTCCAGTTCCTACGTAAAGCGTTATCGAGATATTATATAATTGAAATAATCACAGTTTGTACCCTAAATCAACTTGGAACAAACAGGTATGGCGTCACAGTTGAACACTGACATTATAATGCTTTGTTATGCATATATTTTATAGTTTTGACCTTGAATTGGATTCGAACTTGAACGAAGAGGATGTGAAATAATAACAATAAATTAATTCTTGAAGTGTATTCATATTCGGAGATGCATCCTTATTTGGAAATAGAAACAATGCACATTAGAATTTTGCAGCTTGGCACAAAACATGTCATCTTTAAAAGTTGTTAATCGAAATCCGTACATGAATGAAAAGCAACATTGACTAGGATGATTAGAAACATGCACAATTGCTTACACGGACCGTCCTTTAAGTCTCAAAAAAGATATCATGTAGACAGGTGAGTTCATGCAGAAATGATGCAGAAGAGCTTTCAAAAGCTTCAACTTCTTTCACTGGAGAATTCTTGTTTTTACAAAGTGAGGGGGCCCGGAGTGATTTCACTGTTCGTACCATTAGTAACCTTCTAACTTATCTTAGACACAACCCAAGGTGAATGTCTGGAAATAAACAGGAATGCTGTAAAATTGTATCAACGAAAAGGGTAAAGTTCTAACTTCTAAGTAAACCAATTTCTGCATATTTTTCAAGAGGTAGAATATGTGATATACTGATTTTGACCGTAAAAGACAAACTAAAAGTAGAAACGAAAAAAGATGAAAGAAATTCACGGCAGCGGTCATAAACACTTGGATGCTAATAGAGAAGGAGCTGAGAAGTACAAAATGTTCAGTAGCAAAGAACCTTTTCTCAAGTTGGAACAAAAGAGGGGATTATCGAAAAGTTATCAAACTGAATATGATTATGCCACGTATAGGCAATGTGAACTATCTTTTCGAGTTAGTCAATTTTCTTTTATGACTATTTTCTTCTGTTGTATTTCAACGGTTCGTATTGAACATTAAGAAAAAAGCCTATACTAAAAGGACAGTCTATGCAGAGAGTTATTGACTTCTGAAGAGGAACTCATTCTAAGCAACCTGGTGAACTTTGCATCCAATCCCTACAAAGGCGTTCCCGAAATATTGATTACTAAATCGTCTCATATTTTGTATCAAAAGTGAACTTGAAGCAAACAGGTGTGATGTCATAATTGTATGCATTAATAAGAATGCTTTTTATTTTAATTTACTGGACCGTGGATTGGATAACGTACCGACTTGACATAAAGGGGCGTGAGGTTAACATTAAAGTATGCAGTGAAGGGAGTGAACTCACCATCCCAACTTTGAAGTAGAAAACTTGTAATAGTTTTAAGCAAATATTACATAAATTGATACAGTGTGCTTCTATGACTTCACATGTTCTTGTTTGCTTCGAATTCACTTCTGTTACAAAAACGTGTCACCTTCAAATCTTGCTATCTCAGAAACGGCATATAATATATGGAATTTAATGCAAATCTCAATAATAAATAAGTCACCGAATGTTTACTCGAAATAAGGCAGGACAATTGCTCATTACCTCCGCCACTCCCCCCCCCCCAACCTCACCCCTCCCTGAAAGTCCGTCTAACTCAACATGTAATACTATATCACAATATTTGAAGAAAAAACGATTTCTCAAAGATATGGATATCATGAGAAGCATTGGTACACAACCATTTTTATTTATAAGCTCAAAGTATGTTGTAAATTCCTAAAGAGTTGTGCCCCCTCCCCCCCCCCCCCGCCATTGTAACCCATTTTAAAAGAAATTAAATCAACCCAGGATAGACGGGGAATTTTTAGAAAACTAATGAAACGGCTGACTTTACAAACTAGTTCGGATTTATGTATACGTATATTTCCCTAGAATTTACACGCGCAACGTGAAGAACTACTAACGGAAAGTGTGATTAGAAGCAGGGCCATATGTATACATACTGCCTATTTTAATAAAATACCAGCATATCCACTGGAATGGTGTAACTTTCCAATTAAGATCAACTTGTTTTATGATTGCTCATGTCGTGCATCAGTCGATGTAGTATAATAAAGGGTTTGAGAGGGCAAACAACGGATACTTAGGAAACGTAAACTATGCCGCCTCCAAGTCCCATTACTGTTTATCGACACAATTTAAAGTGGTAACCGCGTGAATACATATACTTGATTCACGAGATCACCGTAATGGCAGTTGTTTCCGTCTCCGTTATAAGATCTAATCTTCATTCAATAGTATGTAATCAACCTTTTGTATCGTTTGGTTCATCTCAAATTTCTTATTTTTTTGAAGAAATTATTTGAAAAAAAAAATAACCTGCTGGTTACAAAAAACGCAACCAAAAAAAACGAATTTGAACTTTGTATAGATTAGTTTCATTTTCCACATACGATGCATAGACTAGTCTCAATTTCCACATACAATGTATTGACTTGTCTAAATTTCCATACAATGTATAGACTAGTCTCATTTCCTATGTACAATGTGTAGCCTTGTGCCAATATGCACACACAATGCATAGACTAGTCTCAATTTCCACACACAATGCATAAACTAGTCTCAATTTCCACACACAATGCATAGACTAGTCTCAATTTCCATATACGATGTATAGACTAGTCTCACTTTCCACATACATGCATAGACTATAGTCTCAATTTCCACATCCAATGTATAGACTAAAGTCTAAATTTCCACACACAATGTATAGACTAGTCTCAATTTCCACACACAATGCATAGACTAGTCTCAATTTCCCATGCAACATTGGCGTTCCTTTTCTTATCAGTTTTGTGATTTCATATACTGTTCACTTGGGATTTATATGTAATCAACTTCTATAGAATGCCATATGTCACTACAAAGCACATCAAACTTTGAGGTGTCTCTTTGGGCGATTATCCCTATAAAATTACGCAACAAGGTAAACTGCATTCTTACATATATGTAATGAGGAGTTGATGTCATCATCAATGTATAGCTTTAAAGGAGCATTCCACATAGATTTAGCATATTTTAATGGTGCATATCTTGAAAGACGAATTGTTATAGAACCTTTAATTAGCACTATATTATATCTCTATCTTGGACTGTAACATATTGAAACAATAAATCTGCCTGACGTCATCCTTTAATTATTAATTTCAGTGCATGAAGTTTTCTAGCCCAGACACTTTTCATATGTATATATAAAGACATGCAGAAAGCAATTCGAAACTTTTGTTGCAATTTTTGTGCCTAACAGTTAATTTTTTTATTCACTTCTTGAAAATGAAACTTAACTTTAGTTATGCTAATGATTTGTATTATTTATGGGATTTGAATGCAAAGTGCTTTAAAACTCGATTGCGGTACCTCATTGGTTTGTTCAGTTGATTTTGTTTAAGGGCAATTAACCACTCACAGGTTTTTAGTCTCTGTATGTTCAATGTCCATCTATATCCATAATTTTAAAGATCTCTTTCAAGATATTAGAAGGCTAAAAGAAAATTACCATATTCTTTATTAAACATAGTACACATTTAACAAACTGCCTTAAGCTATTAACAAGCTATACTTTTCAACTTGAGCATTTACCGTACTTCAAAATAAGTATCAAATAAAAAAAGGGGGGGATTCGAAATAACTATTTTCGAAGTACCAATGTTTAGGTAGTACACAGCCACAAACATAAACTTACTTGATATTCGAGAGATGCTAAAGGGTGGCGGATGTTGTACGGATAATCCAGGCTGTATGTTTATAACACTTAAAAAAAACCTTTTGCAGATGTCAGGGGTCATCCATTAAAGTGGCTGGAACACTTAGTCTAAGATGATATGTCAGGTCACAAAACTCAATATAATACATAAAATAATTCTCATGACATCAAATAGCATAATTACAGTGCATTACAATGTTATATATAGGACAAATGATGTTGAATGTTATCCAAGTTTGCTCAAGTCGTTTCAATGAAATTAAAAGAACGAACTTGTGTTGAGTCATGAATATTCATAAACCGATGACGTCATGTCAACATATCGGCCGATACTGAGTGTAGCCGACGTCATCACTATCAATTTGGCATGAAAAACATATGGCATTCTATACATGTAACATATTTTCAAGAAGCCTGATTCTTAAACCGGAATAGCCATAGAAATATAACCGTTTACTTCAACTTTTCGTCTTTGATGGACAGTGTCGTATCAAGACTATAAATTAGCCCAAAATAAGATTTTATTACAAATCTGAACAAATGATAGTTCACGGGTATAGTTGGCTGAACATTTCAATGTGAATTTGTGTGTATTTTTCTGTGCTGTTACATAAATTTATTCTTCTGACATAAACTGAAGTAATATTTGCCAGTGCGATAGCCTAGCGGCAAGTATACTTCCTAGTACTTAAGGGTCCTCCTATAACCGAACACACCAAAGTCCAAGCAAATTTTCTGGGATCCAAGTTCAAAGTACCTAGTGTGTCAGGATTGTTTTATATATGTATATATAAAAATGTATATATATTGTAGTTCGAGTGCCGAGAACGAGAACCTTTTCATCCCAATACGAATAATTTCCTAGTACTTTTCAAGTGGATTCATTTCGTTATTATCCCTTCACAATGACGTGCATATTACGGTTAACCAGGCTCGTAGCAAGGAATTTTGAGTTGGAGAGGAACCCACAACTTAAGGAGGTGGCATAATAATCGTGTCCTGTAACTTGTGAACTTTTTTTCACACATGATGGTGGTACAAATAGAGAACAGAATGTGGCATGGTATAGTCTGCACATGGACACGCCTCCCACCCCCCCCCCTCTCTCTCCTGTGCCCGGTCTTCATTTACGGGCATAAAGTCATGACAAATGCGGAAACAGCCAACACAAGTCATTGGCAGCCACCCAATGGTCTAAAGCAATGCTGCAACAAGACACGGAATGCAGTTATTTAAATATGACAAGTATACTGATGAACCAAGATATATCCCAAACGGGTAATTTTTTTTTTAAAGAATCTTTCTACCCAAGTTTTGTCTTGTTATCCATGAATTTTTTTTTTTTTAAATTAAATGATGTTCAGTTGTATCTTCGAAGGTTTTGAAAAGTGAAAAAATGAAAAATGTATCTTCCTGGCTTGAATTTTTAATTAGTGACAGTGTATACCTTTAAGAGAATAATTATCGAAGCACATTTCAAGAAGCAATTTGTCACCCCCCTGCACTCCATTATATCTATTGTTTGCCAAAATTCAGACCGAATGGCACGAATCATTTGACATCTCACCTGCAATTAAATGGGCGCAGATTGGGTTTGGCGAGTCTTGAAAACGATAGATCATTGCAAAATTAAATGTAGACATTCTGGAATTTTCTACGTTAAATTATAAAGATTTTTTGGTTGCTTTTTTTTTCTGAACAAACAATAGGCCTATAGTCAAACTTTTGGTCGATTGTCTTCGGTTACAGTAGAACAAATGTTAAGAATTTTATCATTGTCAGGGAAGAAATAGAAAAAATATATATACAATAAAACTAAGGATATTTATAAAAATTATAATAATAACATCGCAGATAAAAAACATATCAGTTTCAAATTCGATATTTTCAAGGTTAACTGATCAAAAATCATCTTGTCTTCCTAATTCCCTGAAATAAGTTGACAGATTTAATTTGGGGCTTCTAAGATTCAGTCCCTTAATTAGCTTAACAGGCCGACTGATATTTCAAGAAACGACTTCCAAAAAACAGTATTTCTTAAAAGCATATTAACAGCAAAGCAGTAAAGATAAGGTAGACAAATACGAAAGTTAAATAAATAATTACCCATGTTTGATACTAATAACATATTATGGAATAAACATCTGGAATATGTAGTCTTCAATACAAAGTTTCTTGAGAACAATTCTTACATATTTTTAGGTACGTAACTTTATATGCTTGAAAGAACTTTTAAGTTTGTTTCTTGCAAAGTTTTTAAAGAAAGTTGACATTGAATTCATGCTCTGCTATCGTATTATTGGTAGTTTGTGTCATCGTGTGCTTTGTATACAGACTGAAACATATCCAGACAGAGGAACCGGTCACAAACGACGTGTATATATATATATATATGTATATATATATATATATATATATATATATATATATATATATATTCGTCGTTTGTGACCGGTTCCTCTTTAACTACTTCTGAGCTAGAAAGTAAGCCATACGTTAAAGAGCATTGTTTGTATCAGCCGGCATTGTATAACCGAGAATGAAATCGAAGAAACTAGAAATGGTCTCACAATTAGTGAGTATGCAGTTTCGGAAGAGTTTTTCTCTCTCACTCTCTATCTTTCCCCCCCCTCCTCCCCATCCTCCCCCCACCTCTCCACCTCTCCATCTGTTTACTCCCTCCCCTTCTCCACTCTCCCCTCTCTTTCTCCCTCCCCGCTATCTTTCCCTTACCCCACTCTCCACCTCTCCCTCCCCCTCTCTGACCCCTTCTCTCCCCTCTCTCTCCACCCTCCCCCTCTTTCCTCCGCCTCTCCCTCTCTCGTCAAATTTCGTAAGGGTTTCCTGATGGGAATAATATATTATTGAGGGTATAATACTCACAACCCGTACCATCGTCTCCATAGCAAGTAGATGACAATAACAAGTATATGACTTATTTTTAGTCCAGACCTACTTGAATTCAGTATACATATCAAAAATATATTTAAAAAAAACAGATTGTTTTTATTTTAATAATATAAGGTGGTAATTCGAAATAATGCAAAAATCTGATTGATTTATGTAAGTGAAGGATGTCAGCTAAAAGGAAAAAGAAAATGATTTAAAATTCATTTCACGTCTCTCGTGTTAATTGGCCCCGGGAGGAAGGAAGCTGAAGCCCTCTTATATTAATATAATTTACGCCACCGCATTCTTTCAAGTCAATCTATCACAGGTATACTCGAATGACCCTGTATAACCTTATTTTATATTATTGTTATTTCTCTATAATGACGGGGAGTATGCGATTGGGAAGGGCAAGGTAAATGATGATTCGTAGAGTGAATATATCAATCGCAAGTTAAAACAAATGATGTTCGAACAATGGCCCAACGGCTTAAACATGCTCGAATGTAATGAAGGGCAAAGAGGGGGAGGGTGTGAGCTGTAAAAAATACATTATAAGAGTGCTTTATTCTTAACATTTTCTACTGTTGGTAACCCTTAACAAATGAAAAACAAACCGAGAGGGGTTGGGGTGGGGAACGTGCACCCCCCCCCCCCCGAAGAAAATCAGACTTACTTCAAAATGGCTAACATTTAACAATGTTAAAACATGATGGAAATAAAACGCGTCCTCTTACACTGAAAGAACAAATTTTCAACGAGGACGCCCCTCCCATAGACCCCCTCCTACAAGATTCAAACTCTGTATACCCACACCTCACCCACCCACCCACCCCCCTCCCCACCCCACCCCCGCCTATAATCCTGCATGATTCTCGCCGTATGCAGGATTGTAACCAAGGTTAAGGAACGCTGACGAAGAAAAGGAACAGCAACAAAAAAAATAAAGATAATCAATTTAACTCTTCTAATCTGAAACTTTGACCTGTCTGTAAAACAATTGCGAATGAAATAAAACTATATCGTGTTAATTCTACGGTAAAGGATGATTCGTAGCGTAAATATATGAACTGCAAGTTAAAACAAATGATATTTGAACAATGACCAAACGGCTTTATCCTTATACATGCTCGAATGTGATGATAAAAGAATAATATGAGGCAAAAGACTGTTAGTATACATGTAAATGATTGATAGAAACATTGAATACATTTTTGCAATGGAAATAATTTCACAAAGCCAAATATACGACGCAAAAGACGAAAGACCATTAGATTTATAAATCTGAAAAGCAGGTCCGTCTACTTTGGTTTTGTTTCTGTCTCTAATGTTTATAATACTCTTTAATGTTGTCAGTATTATCAGTAAATGAAACTGTCTCCATTCGTTAAGGAAACATGTCGTTCATAGAAAAACAAACCCAAAATAAATTAAAAACACAAAAACAAGTCCAAACGTATGCAAAATCGATATCGACCAGACTTTATCCCTAATGTGCTACTTGTGACGCACTTTGGTCATTTTTAATTTATTTGACTTGATTAAAATCGTGATCGTATAATGTGAAGTGAATTTTGATATTGTTTCAGACACACAAACATGACAGAGATTTTAATTGGAAGTGTATTAACGAGAAACAAAACGTCCTTCGATATCATTTTCAGGTGTGAAGAGTTAAAGGCTTTATACTAAGTGACATTGTCTGGTAACTTTAATGTTATAAGATGATGCTAGCTATTTCTGCTACTTGACAGGGAGAGGGGGGTGGCGCTGGGTGTTGGGAAGGAGGGGAAGAAGGGGAAGAATGTTGTCTTCATATGAACAGAAAATAATATTATCGGGAGGATTAAGCAAAGACGAAGAAGAAATATATGTACACGCAAATGCTATCTTCAATGACAGAATGTGTTACCTCTGCATGCTAGACTAGTTGACGAGGATGTATTGAAGCCTCAAAACATTTCTTAAGTAACTACAAAAGGCAAAAATATTAATATTTGGCCAACAATTTTCCTTATCCTGATGTTAAATACAAAAATCCTTCAGTGTACCAACAAAACCGCGAAAAGCAAGTTTATAGTATTAGTCACACATTTTCTGTCTTGATTTCATTTTTATTTTAATAATTGAATATTTACATACAAATACCGTCATTGTAAATTTTATGTCCAAAACGTGAAGGTTATTCGGGAAAATATTGAAATATAAAAGTTATTAAGGTAATACCATGTAAATGAATGGCATCTTTTTGTATACAAAATATGTGTAATTTATTGTGAGGGTCCGGACTAGGAAAGGATAAACCAAGCAACTCATTACAAGAACAGAGAAAGGTCGGAATGGATGGGTAATCATGAAAACATATATCACTAATATTTTACAAATGAGATCGATAGATTTAATTATTACATGGATAATATGTAGTTAGAGACAGAGACACGCCTCATACCTACTACCATTCTGGCCGATATAAACGAAATGGAAGCTGCTGAAACGAGGTCGAAAAGAAGCTATAACAATTTAAAAACAGGTTCACAAAAAAAATGAAATGATTTATTTAGTACAAATTGAAAAATTGGAAAAAATGTAAAATATTTCAGCAAAATATTGCAATGAAAATATGTTAGTAAAATCTTGAAAAAATTATGGAAGTAAATATTTTGGACACATTTTGTGAATGAAAAACTGACCCCCCCCCCTCCATCCGCCCGACCATTAATAACTAGGGCTTTTAATTCAGATAGGTCCTGCGCAAACATCTCAGTCCGTTTCTTTAGTATTATAAGGCAGTCTATAGGCAACTTCCATATATATTAAAAGGGTTATGCTTATTCTGGTTACGGCGGTGGTCGCAGCTAATATCCTATTCGGTCTAATCAGGTTAATGTTGGTACTGTAGGCTTGTCGAATGCTTACACCTCGCCATATATATATATATATATATATATATATATATATATATATATATATATATATATATATATATATATATATATATATATATATATCATAGAAATTATATATGTTAGTCATACATACGAACTAGACCCATAATAGCCTACATTATCTTGTACCAAGACATACTAGCCTATGCTTGTTGATATTCTTTCTTGAAGTTTCTTTCTCAGAGTGTTCTGAAGTTTGGTTCAACTTGACGTAAAGTCTAACATTACCAATTTAATTACCTAAATAAGCTCCCCAGCCGATTGTCACGAATCAGTGTAACGCCGCCAGTCAACCACTATATAATCGTAAAAACAGATCCTCGCCACCGTGGTGGAAATACCAAGACTGGCATCTGACAGACTTTGTCTTCTTGTAGTGTACTTGAACAAAATCATACCATAATCGGAGCAGAACATGCTGAGAAGGAGTGTGTTCTCGGAAAGGGTGGGGGGGGGGGGATTAGCCTTGGATTAGCCGACCTTGATATCAGTCCATAAAGTATAGAGATGACTTTATGTACACATGTCCTCTATTTTGTGTATACATTATTTAGTGAATTGTATTAGAGAAAATCCATGAAACTAGTCTTTGATGAATCGAAGTTATTTATATCCATGTTCTGCTTGCTTAGAGGGTTCACAAACCCCAACTATAAACTCTCCTCTTTAGGTTACAAATGATAGCGGAAGTTTGTGATGAACAACTCCTCGAGACGAGTGAGAAAAATCTCGCTTAGTTCTGTTTTTACCTCCATGGTTTGGGAGATGTTCTAGTTTAAAAGTTGTCTCTGTTGATCCTATAGAGCAGGGTTTCCCTAACTTTATCTCCCCCCCCCCCCCACGAACCCTCTGTGGATGTCAGAGTTGTCCACGAACCCCCAACTTTTCGAAACACGATCTGAGTCATCATTATACTATAATACGCATAACAGTGCTTCGTAAAAGATCAAGTATCACATGCATGGTACGGTACTACTATGGCAACATATACGTATGGAACGCGAAAAGAGTTTGTCGATAGGTACGACTTTTGTACATTACTAAATTATATCATGACATATCAGATTTTAGCTCAACAAAAAGTATTCTAGTTTTGACTTTCAGAAACGTCTCACGAACCCCCTGGTATGTACTCACGCACCCCCTGGGGGTTCATGCACCCCAGTTAGGGAACCCCTGCTATAGAGTGTCACTAGGATCTGGAAATCTTTCTATTTGTTTTTCTTTTCATATTTTCAAGGAAGAGTATCACCAGTGTTGACACTGAAATCAATTTAATGATTAGGTGTTGTTAAGACCATCGATAGATTCAACATTTTCTTTAAAGTCATCTCAGCATTTTACAGAAAATATAAATTGTAACACATTAAAGATAGAAACAAAGATAACAATAAAAAATGAAGCAGAAAGAATTACACATGGCTCGATGATGTCATATTTAGACTTGCTCAAGTCGTCAGCTTTGTATGTAAAGCAACATTAAACCTGTTTCCTTAGCCACGTGCATGGGGACATTGTTCTTCGCAGTTATTTTCATCACTTAGACCAATAATGAGGGTTGGGATTGTATTAATCCTCTACGCACATCTTTCTGTTATTTTCCGTACCATATATAGACAATACTTATATAATAGAAAAAAAAAATAGAAAACGCTCAACTCATCATCTGTTTTTGTTATGTACTATTTTTATATAACGAGGGTGGGGGTGCGGGAAGGGGAGGGGGTGAATTTGCGTCATAAATTGGAAACGGAAGGAAGGCACGCTTTTAATACTATCGTGGTACAAAGTTTACATAGGATTAAATGGTAAAATAAACCAACGGTACAGGGTAATGAAAAATGACCATGCTATAACTGCCATGATCTGTATATCTTACAACAGTTATAGACATTTATGGAAGTATATATGTATACAGAGGATATGGTGATACCTCTAATCATCATATCTTCTAATTAGCCTCAACTATCTGCCACGACTGTAGTAAATTGCTCCTTCCATAAAAATTTAATATATCATTGGTAAACATACATTACGACCACACACAAAAAATATAAAAAAATAACAAATTGTTAGTCCACGATAGCCACACGTCAAAAGTCATCACCGTCAATGTATGTATGTATAATAAGTGTGTCTAGGCCACTTTATTTCAATTCTCTTGTGCCAAAGCGAGAGAGTATTCCATCTGGACTTTCCATCAATTCCGTTTTGCATTTATCGAATACTTGATATTATCATATATATATATATGGAGTTAATATTCCGATCATTCCCTTGTCGAACATATGAGATGAGATTATAATACATATATATATATATATATATTCATAATTCTGTTGGTATATATAAGAGATTCCCTGTGCAACTAACATTCTGCGTAAATGGAATAAAATCTTCTCACTCACTCTCTCTCTCTCTTTACAGAGTTTACCGCGTGTTTTGGCGAAAGTTGACGAGTTTCCTATCATTATCAAATTAAGTAAAGAAACTCCCTTGACGATTGTTTCGAATCACTAGCGCCAATCAGCCACTCCAATCGTAAAAACAGATCATCATTTTAAGTACCAAGAGTGACTTCTGACAAATTCTATTTGGTATTGTGCAAAAAAGAGAAATCGAAAACAGAAAACCGATATCCTGGCAAAGTTGGAAAGCAGAGATGCATATTTATATAGGCCTGTAAACAGACTATCAAGTTTTCAAAAATTCTCTCCTCAAATTCTTTCTGTCCAGAACCCATACGACGTTAGTTGATGATTGTGTATACGGTCACGGTGGAAGGAGGGCTCAATGTGGAAGGGGCGCAAACATAAGGGGGATACAGAGGGCGGCACTTATCTTGCAATATTATAGAAATGAAGATTCCCCCCCCCCCCCCGGGTAACCAAAGTAGAAAAAAAATGTGCTCTATCGTCAAAAATATGTTTAACCGGTTAAATTTTGACTGTTAATCGGTTAATTAAACAGTTTAAATTACTTTATTGTAAACCGGTTAACCGGTTCATTCTTTGGGCTGTTAACCGGTAATTGAATACCCGAAGTTGCTCGCCCCCTCTGGATTTTTTTCCTACCGACGTCCATGGTTATGCACACGGCACCTACGTTCAACTTATATGTATGATTAGTTGTTATGCACACGGCACTTATGAATGCACTTATCTCTTACATTCGAGATATTCAGATACTTTTTTGTTGTTGAAGAAAATCACCCAAGATAGAGCATGGGCAATAAAGCCAAACAATTTGATCCACTCTCAACCCCAGTCCCCTTATATGACTGTGACCGTATGATCATGACAAAATTATCGCAAATCGTGACAAAAAATACGAAATATTCACATTGTTTTTTAAAAAGATAAAAAATATAGACCGTTATACACTAGGAATGGACAAGCTATATCATCCCAAGTTAATTGACGTAACGAGTCAGGTATTCTATGCAATTCATTTTTTTTTAACCTTTTGCCGCCCAATAATGAGTACACACACAATGGAGGTGGGAAAACTGTTGGAAGCATTAGCAATGTGCTTACTGTCACGAACATCATTTCTTTTCCATAATTAAGTGACCTTTGACTTCCCACAAGAATTTGTTTAGAATTGAAACCATGGACTTTAAATCTTGTGAGTAGGGTGGATATGGCCTTGTAATACAGTAAGATACAACAAAATGCATTCACAATTATTTCTTTCTAAATTGAACTATGTGAGATTAATGAACGTATCTGTTATAATAGGAAAATATAAACTGAATAATATAACTGTACATTTACCCACGTCTATTGTCAAAATTGCATACTTAATACAAGAGATTGAAATAAAGTCTTATGAATTGAATTGAATTGATAATACAATTGATGTTATTGTTTCTATATTTTCTCCTTTCATTGCCTCCCCGCTCCCCCCCCCCCCCGCCCCCTCCGCCCCACTGCTTTCAACACTGGCAATCTTATAATGTATATGTTGCGGTGCAATATGCTATAGAAACCGGGTACGCCACTAAAATGTTTCGGAAACCAGGTGTCATCCCACTTTTGCATTTCATCAGAGGTCTCAACGATGACTTTTCGATGATTCGATGGGTTTTTTCCCCTTTGGCATGAGATTCGTAGCTTTTAATGATAATGTTTTGTCACAATGTTGCACAGCTTGAGCTAGGAAGTTTACACAAATTTTCGTTACCGTAAAGCAACGCTTCACCTTGTGCGTCACCTTCATATGTGGTTCCGTTAAAGTGAAACGATTTTTCCCCCTTTCCTCTTGTAAAACTAGATTGATAGAGTAAATACACTCCGAGACTAAATCAAACATTTTATCTCCTTACATCACAGACAGAAGCAATCAAACTAAAGTGCACATTGTCGCTACATCTTGTCGGAGTAATCAGTAAAGAATAAACGTCAAAAGGTAAACTTGCAAGAAAAGGGAAGAAAAAAAGGAGACTTCAGTAAAAAAAAAAAAAAAAAAAAACCTCACCTATAGGCTCACAAGAGAGAATCAGGGCGGATCAAAGTCTTTATAAAGGACCACAAATGGTGGATTATGAGACATATGTAGATGGCATCGAGAATTTAGAAACTTAAACAAGGAGAAAGAGTAAGAAAAGAAATTAAACAGAATTTAAAGGCCAGATTGGAAACAAACAACAGTATAAGTGGCCCAAAGATGGCAACGGAGAAGACTGCCCTATAGGTTAATAATCCCATTCAGAATATACATTAATGGTTGAACCATTTGGGGCTTCTGAAAAATAAGTGTTTATGCCTTTAATTTGTTGTGATCAAAAGTCACTAGACTTGGAGCATTAATTAAAGTGGGAGTTGTTGCAACAGTAGGAGAACGACTTAGAAACTCTACCAAGAGACTGATTTGCTTCTTTGAGTGAACTCTAAACTGTTGTACTTTTCGCCCTTCCCTTCCCTTCCCTCCCCTCCCTCCCTCCCCCATCCCTTCCCTTCCCTTCCCGTCACCTTTATCCTTATGTTTTTTCTTCTTCTTACTCTACTCCCCGTCGATTACTATTGGTCTCTCTCTCATTCCATGCTCCTCCCTCCCCCTCCCCCTCCCCCTCCCCTCCCCCTTTTTATGGCCGTTATCCTCCTGACCAATAAATAATATTATGCATCTATAATGTCCCATCCCTTCTCAACTGGATATGTTTTAGAAGTACATGTAGATTGACCTAAAACTTCGAGATGAAATAAAAATAAAAATTAAAAAAAGAGGGGAAGGGTGTAAATATCCTCGAAATTTTCGCGCGCTTATATATGCCTCGAATTAGATTTTAACAACAGGACACTCGCAAAATCAAATAACGTGTGCTGAAGGGTGTACACGTCTATTCCTCACACCCTCCTCACCAAACACACATTCGATGAATAACCTTTTCTCTGTCCACCTCTCACACCACAACATTTAACGATCCTGACCGAGGAAGGTCTTGGCTGGAGCATTCTGACAAAATGAAAACAAACAAAAAAACAAGCTAAATTTACATTCACGATTAGCGGACCCATTAGAGGAAAACAAAACGTGCCAGCTGCTAAAAGCGTTCTTCTTTTAATAATTCGTCATTAACCTTTTAATGTATATTTTAGACTGTCAAGAATTTCCTCTCTGTGAGCCTTTTGATACATAACAGTGAGATTTCTGTAATCTGATGACATTATGATAAATTGATGTCTGCGTGTGGTATGAACTGCATATGTAATGGAAAAAAGAAAAACCCTTTCTAATTTGCCATGCCCAACATTCAACTATATAGACAACAAAATAAATTGAATTTTGTTATTCAAAAAAGGTTGTGCGATTTGTCAATTGTGAAGAGCATATTCTAAAACGTGGAATAATATTGCCAAAATGAGTTGTTTTGTGGAGATCCCGATACAAGTTTTTGTAAATCTAAGATATGATTAATTTTAGACATTCTACTTGCAAAATAGTATGTTTTTTTTTTCAATTGAGTTACCTATGCTAACAAGTACAGGATTGATGATTTAATGATTTAGTTAAAGGTAAATACATACAGTATCGAAAAGTTCTTGAATGTTGACAAAATTCACCGACTTAACGTTTGCTCTTTGACTAACGGTGAGGTGGGGGATCACGCCCCCCTGTCGACCCATTTTTCGCACACCGATGATAAATGGTCACACGTATTATACAGAACCCAACGCACAAACACAAAGACCCACACACACACCATCGAATTAAAATGTGGATAGGCTTCGAAACGGCTGTGTACTAGAAGTATATAATCCATGGTTTATATTTCCGAGGACATGAACATGTTTTGTATAGTTTGTAGAATCTACCGAAATAAACAACATCTCTGTCTATTGTTTGAGGCCTCAAAGGTCTTGACTTCTGTCGGATTTACAGAAATATTGCGCAACAATCCTTTTTTGTATTATTGCGTCTAATTTCTTTCTTTTCCTGTTTTTTTTTTATAAAAGTTTGAATTGCGAGGTTTTTATCATTAGTATTATCTTGGATATGTTATTGTTTGATATTGTTAATCTAGTGCATATTTAACATGTCTTAATGTATTTACTGAAGTTAAATTTTAGGGTAAAACGGAACTGCTTTGTGCTAACAGAAACACGTAATGAAGGCTGCTTCTTTAAAGGGACTTACAACCTTTTAATCTTTTCGAATGCTCTGAATGCAATATATGAAGTTCAGCGAGGTCTTTGAAATTATACAGTTGAATGAAACACAGAATCATGTTACATGTTAAGAGATTAATTTATGTTCTAATTTGATACCGTTAATGTAAATCAGAGGTGGGCTCGAAATTGGCCTTGTGCGACCCTCAGTGAAAGTTTTTATCTATAATCCGCTGTCTGGCAATACTTCAAGACGAAGTAACTCTCCCATGAGATAAGCAAAAATATTACATTATGTGGAAACTAAACGATCAGAAACCTGTATACCTTAACCATGCCCATTAGTTATGCTGAAATATCCTTCATTAAAAAGTACCTTATAAGTAAATCGCCTTTTTTTCCTTTCGGATAGTTTAATTAATTCTTTGCCACATTTGATTTATGATTGCTTATATAGATATTATAAATGTATATTTTCTCGGGCTGCATTCATATATGGTTTTGAAACCTCGCGGTTTGTAGAAAATATGAAATGGAGCATCCTGGGGTCCGCCGCACTTTGCCCATGCGCCTGTGACGTAGAGTACGGTTTATTATTATTATTATTATTAGTATTAGTATTATTATTATCATTATATTTATTTATTTCTTAATTAACGTACTTTCGACGTTACGTGGAAACCCTTACATGTTACTTTAACCTGAAGATGGCGCTGTTATAGTTTGCACTATACCACAACGCATGTCCGGATTCCCGGTTTGGGTTGAAACACGAAATGAAACAGAGCCAGTTGTTCTATGAACTCTAACGTAATTTAGGCAAGATTGTGTAACCCTGGAACTCTGGCAAATATCAACTAATAGCCGTAAGTCGTTTGCTTCGGTTGATGGATTTCTGGATGGCTGTCGTAAATGTCGACAACCATGCCTTGTATAATGAGAATCTGCGGATACATTTTGTAACACTTTCGCCATCTTTGTTTGCTCCTTCAGGCTCTCTCTTTGTCGCCTCCTTTTTGTTATCTCTTTTTTTTTGGCTGAAAACTCGTAACAGCTCTTTTCAAAGAGACACCACACCGTCACACTTGAATGTGTTTTTAAGTACTGTCTTTCTGAAATAATCGCGACTAAATCATTAATTTTTAATGAAAATATGGCGGCTTGCCGAACGACAACTCCTTGTGGAGTAGTAGATAACATAGTCTGAAACAAAAAATGGGTACATGAAATTCATTTTCATGAGTGTTAATTAGAATAACCTTATGAGAGAAGTGTGGTAGTGGCTCGATGAGTAGGGCGGGGGAAGGGTGGGGGTGGGGGGTAAGATCCCATTCGAAGGAGAGCATTACTAGCTATGTTTTAATTCCCAATGAAAAGGACGGCTTGGATAATTAAAAAAAACTGTTTTTTTAAAGAGAGTCTAAAGCAAATAAAAGAAGACTAAGTGAAATTCATTTAAAAATTAAGGTAACCTTGTCACAATTAACTGAAGGTAGAGTAAGCGCGAGGGGGGGGGGGATATCTCGTTCGATGGATTGAGGGAGAGCAATAATAATTGTATTTTACATACAAATTGCAGTAAAAATACAGAATTCACGACAAGCCGCTTTGGACTGAAGTGATTGCTGTTTATTCTGGACGCATTCCAGACTGATCAACTTGCTTATAATTTTGTCAAATTTCGATAGAAATGAAAGCCTGATATTGAACAAAATTAGTGTCAGCAAAGAGGTTTTTGTTATAAAAGCATGATTCTCAACCTGGGGTCCTATAGAGGGTCCAACATTCATGGGCGGTCCGTGTAGGATTAGGGGTCTGCAGGGGGTCCCCGGAAAACTGTGATACGTCAATGGTGAACCGGTCCGTCAACATTTCGACGACTTCTTTTATGTAGATACGCTGTCAGAAAGTTTGCCAGAGACCCCCACCTCGCGCAAAGAATAAACAATCTTCTTCTTTCTTTCTCATCTCAGCCCCAACTATGGTGGAACTGAGGCGATTGGTGATACTCCCTATGGTGAGGAGGCAGTGTATATTTCTTTATTGGTTTATTCAAAGGTTGAGAATTTAGATAGGTGCTAAAAATGAACAAGCCGTACATGCGCTTCAGAGTCCGCAAAACATTAAAAAACATCTCTCAGTCACCAAGGTATAACCATACACGAATAATTCTTATACCCCTGGTTGAGCCTGACTGTGTGAAGGTGTCTTTATTATTAAATGCCTCATACAAGAATAAACAAAGGAAACCAAACCAATTGAGTGAATTACTTTAAAGACGTAACCGGCAGATCACATGAAACGATGAGAAATCGCAGAGAACGTATATCACACACTGAGAATATAAGTAAGTTATATCGATACATATTATACAACTTAACTTCTCTTGGAGGTTGTAACAGTGTCGGTATACGGACGAGGTGGGTGTTACTATAGATATACTTTACCCCCCCCCCCCCCTCCCCCCACTTGCCCTTCCCCATTGGCAGACTGACTAGTACAAAAACAAATCCCAGTGTACAGTACATATAACATGTTTGTGCGGTAAACCTAAATAGCCGAAAATTCTCATGTGCAATATATATCACCATTTTGCAACTATATGCACCTTCCATTTTACCAATCTTTCTCTAAGGAGTGTGGCCACCCCTCCCCTTATACCCATTCCCTGGGCGACATAACGTCTTCAGTAGGGTCCTGTCTAACCCCGCCCCCGGTACAAAAATGGTACCTGTGTCACTGACCAAGATAACATATACCGTATAACCCCTTTCCTTGACGACATAACGCCTCAGCCCCTCTCTCCCACCCCTCCCCTTCCCCCGTACACTGGTACCTTCGTCCCTGACAAAGATTAAGTACCTTATTCGCGCTGATCGCCTTCAACTCGTATTTTCACCTTTACCAATTCTATAGCCTACCCGTACTCAAACTGTTGTACTACAAGTCCGTCTGGTGATATTCCAGTAGACCAGAAAGGTTATCCGTCAATTACAGGATAAATCATTTTATTTATTTGTCCACCATTTGAGACACCAAAGAATCTTCTTGTAGACATCTGCAATAAATCTATCCCAGTAGGATCTCATGGATCATGGATTAGCATTGACCAGTCCCAACTCGCCGAAAGGATAATTTATTTTCAAGAAATATAGCTTGATTGACACAGAGGGTAACGAGGTAAAGACCTCCCCCCCCCCCCTTCTAAAAAACAGTTGACAATTGCAGAATGTTAAATAGATACATTTGTAAGCTACACTCTGCAGGCTTCTCTTTGAAAATATGTAAATAGCTTTCCTTTTGGCATATGAAGCGTTTGTCCGGTCTGAGATTTGTCGGTTTTGGAATGTGATATAACTAACCTGGGAAAATATTTAATAACGTAAACCTATACTCATGTATCAAAAAAGAAGAACAAAACTTGTAAATAGCCTACATGGTTGTGTCCATTTACGAGTGTAATAGTATCGACAATATTCTATTAAGTTTACAGTCACAATATGGTCCACAGTATGGTTGCCTGTTGAACTCAGAATTAAGTTCAAAGTACTGCTCCTGGTGTATAAGTGCATTCATGGAATGGCACCCGCCTATTTGTCAGACGATCTGTCCTTCCAGGTCAATACTCGTTATACCTTGCGGTCTAGCAATACACTCACTCTCACTGTTCCCAGGACTAAACTGAAAACCTATGGCGACCGTGCCTTTCCATCAGCCGGGCCCAAGCTCTGGAATGGTCTGCCCATATCTGTGCGGAGTTCTCCTACTCTCAGTCAGTTCAAGTCTTGCTTGAAGACTCATTTTTTTCAAGTTGGCGTTCTATTAGGGTTGTACAGCGCTTAATACTTCGTAGATTTTAGCGCTTTATAAGTTCATTTATTATTATTATTATTATTATTATTATTATTATTATTGCAATCAATTTCTATGTAATACTGTTTTGTGTCTGCTCGTGATGGATATCCACATGCAGGGCCTCGTGATCGGAGAAGTCGGACCCCTGGTAGGGATTCTGCCTAGTATTCTCCATAGAAAATAAAATTGAAACCCATGTGCAATTTCTTGTATTCTAAAGATAAATTAAATTCACACAGCTTGATTTCCATGTCTTTTCTTGTATGTGTGAAATTTCAGCTATACGTTTTAGATTGCAAGATAAGGTAGGCAATTCAGGTATAGGGAGGCTAATGTTGATGCTACTATTAACTTTTCATTTTCTATTCTTAAGTTTTTCTTTCTTTATTCTTTTTGGGGAGTCTCCTACTTTGTTAAGCCTTACAGGCTTTATAGGAGACTTCCCGTCACACTGTAAATTGTGATGAAACAAAATATACAAATGTTAGTACGCACTGGCACAAAGTGCCCCTTTTTCGCAAATTATGAATGCCCTTTCGTTAAATGAAAAATGCACCCTTTCAATGAAAAGTTGTAATTTTCTTCACATAAATAGTGACCTTTTTCTCGAGAAATTGAGAAAACAGTTACAAAGAATGAAGTATTTTGTTGTTGTAAAATTACATTAACCAAAAAAACTCGGGGATTGAAAAGAGCAGGTTTGTTTATACTGAAAATTGTGGTACAGACTACAGACAATTTTAATGGAATGTTTTGAAGCGATTTTGGTTGACTTACTCAAATCAAATCTCATATCCATCCCCCACCCGGGATTCGGATACCCCCCCCCCACAACTCTCACCCTCTTCCTTCGAATAAGTATAAGCAAATCAGGTTTAAAGATGAGCTCTCAAACTGAAGTTAAGTTATCATATCTGGATACTCAATAATATTCATCACGTTACGACATGAGTTCTTCGCTAGATGGCGAGCTCATCTAATGTTTATTTTAGTGTCATTTTCAAATCTAATAATAACATTCATCCAATACTTTTCTTTGCCGTTATTCCTAAAAAAAATGTGGCCCAAAGTACTGCAGCAAGTCTGGAACGTAACATCGGGTAAACGTGTTGTTCTTGAGACTTATCGTAACATCAGGTAAACGTGTCGTTTTTTAAACTTATCGTAAGATCACGAATACGTCTCTTGTTCTTGTCACCATGTTATTTGAAACTTTATGTTCACCAAATCTGTAGATGTACTTATTTATTTATTTGTTGACTTTCTACGTGCTAAAATGTCTTTTCCAGCCATTTCGACAGATGAGCCTTATATGATTAAAAGTAAACTCTCGTAACTGAAATTTGATCTTGGAATAGAACCTGCAATGCTGTCACAAGTACATCGATGCCTGTATTCATTGTCCGTCACTTGTTCACAAGGGTACGTCTTATTATGGTTTGTATGGTATGAACTGACAGTCGAAGGAATCTCACCCCCCCGCCAACCCCCCCCCCCCCCCCACAAAAAAAATATGAGAAAATAAATAAATGAGATCTCTGTTACGACAATTAAGTTATACCAGATAGCAGGATATTTGTAAATCGAAAAAAAAAATTGTAATCGCCGAAAGATTGCTGAGACTTTGCCACTCCATTTTTTTTGTCTATTCTGTGGTTGGTTAGAATTTCTACATATAATCAGATTTTCAATCACGAACTCTTGCCGTTATAAAAACTATATTTAGACTGAAGACTACTTCTTATTTAACAACAGGGCATCTGTATTTACGTGAATCGCGTGAATGACAAGAAATGGTTTTTAGTGGTTTAGTATAACAGATGCAATAAAATCACATATTTCGTATACTTTTGTAGAAAAAGTAGACGGTATTGAATATATAGAAATTGTTAAATTTGAGACAATGTTGCTAAATTCCATTTATGGTGGTCCATCTATTTTTGAGATGATCATACATCAATCAAGTCTTACATGCGTATAGTTATCAATAGTACGTAAATAAAAGTTCTTTGTGGCAAAGTTGGTTGTAGGTCATTTTAGTCTCGTTGTATGCAGCCTTTTGACTTGTTTTCAGTAAATTTGTTGGTACTTTTCTATACCAAAATATGTTTACAATTAATATTCAACTCTTTCGGATACTGACAGCAACAACAAAAATTACTCTGAAAACTTTCTGTGAGACGAAAATGTCTAGAATCGAAAAGAATGATAATAATAAAATTTAAAATATGTTCATTTGATGCAAAATCAAGGAAAGTGTTTTAGTTTGATTAATCACCGCGATCTAATTCTAAGAACTACCAAATGTAGTATCGATATATTATCGATAAAGACAGGAAATAAAGACAGGAAATACAGCAGAATGAAAACAAAACAAAAGCAAAGAAGACTATCTCGTTAAAATTTGAAATTATTATTTGAAGAAAATGTAATATACAAATAACAGTTTTACTTATTTTTGGTATTAACTATACCAATATTAGCTTAAAATATAAATCTATTCATTATTAAAAAAGACATGATGAAAAACGACTGTAAATCCATTTGATATCAAATATAACTTTATACAGCACATTTCAAGAAGAACATTGTAATAAAAAGAATAATTCCAACCATCGTGCCTCTCTCATTTAAACCTGACATGTCTATATTAAAATGACATTTCATTGTGTGTAAAACTATTTAAAATCCTGTTCATTAAAATTACTTTTTTTTCCAAATATAATCTGTCCTGATGTATTCCCTATTATGACAAAATTGGTGATGTTAAGAAATGATTCATCACCCTCATATTTCTTTCAAGGCATAAAAAAACTTGAAAAACACAAAATATTAAATATGGTCCCTTACCATGTAAATAAGAGTTTTCAAAAAAGTTTTCAAATTTCACATTTAATGATAATTATGTTTGATAAAATTACATGTGATAATTACATATGATATAATACTGCATGGATAGAAAACATGGAATGCCCTCCTCCCCCCCCCCCCTCCCAACCCATCTTTATCCATAATAAAATTGATACATATTCATATGTGACAATGTATCTGCTACATTCTTGTTACATTAATCACTCATTTAAATACTATTTCATTGTTATTGCTTATAATGTACATTATCTCTCATATCACACCTCTCCCTGCAAACAAAAATTCAGGGTTTAATATTAATAGCATATTACATTGATGCTATATCACAATACCATCCAGGCAGTTACAACAATTTTATGTGCTGGTACCACTCTAGGCTGTCATGATTCGATGCACTCGTACTGACAGTATGAGCGATTTGAAACACGATGTGAAAGTACAGGCTTAACAGGTGACAATGTAGTTTGTTTTATGCATCACAAGGGTATTTTTTTGGCCCTGAGAACACCTGAGAGGCCGATGTAGGCCTATGACTCAGATTCCAAGTAAAAAAGAGTCTGAATCGAACACAGACAGACTTCCAATGGATGTTCTAATATGGGAATTCAACCAAGCGTTTGCAACTTTCAACTTAAACATAAACTACTTGAAGAGTTGAGTTGTACATGTACATGCATGTCTGAGTCTGACAAAGTTCAACGGTTGAGTCTGAAAACTTTTGAAGTAGACCATCTGTTTTGAATCAGTTCTGCTTCATCTCAAATAATCCATGTTTTCATCGCCCGACAGATTCAGAAGCGCTGCATTTTAACTTAAAATAAGACACTGGGTCGGTACTCTCCAAATCTCCAGAGTGGAACGATACTGACTTGCATGTTCAAGCCCCGTCATGAATCACGCAACTTCTTCTTGGAGAGAATATCTGCCTGTGGAAAACAAGATTGGTCGACTCAAAAGATGTTGTGGAAAAATAGCAGCATACAACGAATATTAATCGATGTGAACAGTGGAATTAAAACAAGTCAAAGTCACGTGGAAGCCAGATTAGTTGCGGCAGACAACAAACCTGTTACCAATTTTCTGCTTTTAGTTCAGACTCACTTTAAGATAAACGTTTATTATTTTTGGGTTAAGTTAATGAGCTTGTCCTATCTGAAATAAATCTGTTCTGTTTTTACAATCAATTCATACAGCAAGACTTCAATACAGTACAGTATATATCAGAGAAAAAACATACAACATCATGAAACAAAACAAAAATCTTTGAAAGGCAAAAAAAGACAAAGATTTAGAGGACAGAACAGATCAATTTGATTTCAGTAATATGAGAAACTATTTTTGATAAATTACAATTATTTCCATCAAAAAGTTTTGTACCATGATTCTCGTTAGATGTCCTTACCTGTCTAACAGGTTCAGGGATCCTGTACTTGCAACACTTATGAACCAGCTTAGTAGCAGTGTCCAAGCAGATCTTGTGACCAACAGAGACAAACACTGGATTGCAACTGTCTGCCGTACTCTTCAAAGCCTGAGGAACAGCAAAGAGATAATACAAAGGACATTTAAATTCACGAAAACTTGATTCTGAGAAAGAAATTCAAAATGAATATGTTGTTCAATAATACAGCAAGTTCTTTCCATTAGCAGATCTGAGTTTAACATGATAAGCCCAAAGCAAGAAAAGTCATTACAAAGCAACATAAAAAACCATGAATTTTGATGAAATAAAGATCATGAAAATATAACTTGCAACACCATTGCCATTGCCAATTTTGAATGTTTTTTCTTTTTTTCAATGTCATCTTATTGCATATGTTTGAATTCTATTTTAGTTTTATTATAATTGTATTATTTTTATGCTACTTTATTATGCTACTAGTTTTTTATATATATTTCAGGGCCTCTGGGGAGATAAGCTTTACGCTAATCGAGTATACCCCCTTTAATGTTAAATTAATCAATTTCAATTTAGTGGACAACGACTGTGTCCGGTACAGGTAGCATTGTACAAGCACTGAAAGATGTCCGTTGCACTAACTGCGTTGATTGAACATTCTTACTCGAACATAGTGATTAAGTTTTTTATTTATTTCAGGGTAACTTCATGGTAATGGTTATGGGATACTGGAAGAGAGATGAAAGGAAATTCCACCAGACACAGAAATGATTTTGATGGTTCAACCTGATATTTCTTGCACTATTATTCATTCAAAGACAGTTTCAGAAAGACAGCTGAACTGTGTCAAGTCTAGGATCTAAGTAAACCACAATCTGATCTGAGAACACAAGAGTTAACTGTTTTCTTCTTATCTCAATTAAAATGGGGGGGGGGGGTATGAACCAGCATCTTGCAGAGGTTGAATGGAGAACACAGGGGTAGCTGGAATATTTACTAATAGTCTTTAAGACTGGGATAAAGTACAACAGTAACCAGTTGTTATCTAATATGTTTACCTAGGAGGATTTCTGAGAATTCTAGCAAAGGGGAACAAGTGGCTGGCTGGCATCAGGTGGGAGGTGAGGAGCAGTGAACAAACTTGAGAAAACAGGAAGTCAGGGAGTAATTATTGAAACTTACAAGAACAAAGTTGTGACAGTGTTATGGTAAAAGTACAGAAAAACAATAACTTTAATGCATGAAAACACTTCATACCTTTCATTACATTAAAACTGTTGGGTTGAAAACTTGAAATGCAACATTGTTAAAAGGTTGTTTTCCTCACACTTCAAAGTTATGAAACAAATCTTCATCATAGAGTTTTGCAGCAAATTTACAAACCTTTCCCCAAACTTTCTGTGAGTCTCCAACGAGATTAAATGAATCTCCATTGTCTTTTAGGTGCTTCGTTTTCTATGAAAGATGAGAAATAACCAACAGTAAGTTATTGAAAATAAATTATTTTATTTCAAAATAATCCCAAAATTACTAATCCATCTAGAAAACAGGACTAGTTCTTTTAAGCTGCACATTTCAGTGTTTGTATTCAAAATCATGCAGCCCAAATTTGATTGATAACTCTTATTAAAGTACAAGATCAGATCCCTCTCAACATAAACTTATTTACCTTACCATGGGGGAAATGAAGAAATTTAGATATAAAATTCAAAGGTTTCAAATGAGAGAAAAAAAAGATAAGATCGAGATTGAAAGTGTGGGACTAAAAAACTTTTCAACATTGCATTATATGTTGCAAACCTCGCTAATAAGATATATGCAAATGGCTGTAACCACAACGACCTTACACTCCCGGACGGAATGAGTATCAAAGTCAACTTGACTGTGAAAGCAATTGATGGCTTTATGACAATTAACTTCAGCCCAAAGTTGAAAATGAGAAATATGCTGTACTTGCTTAAAAGATTTGTGGGTCTAGGATCAGCATTGATATTTTTTTTCTTCAAAAGTAACAGATTTTATTAAGGTAATAAAACTTTACTATTCCATTGATGTAGCTAGCTTGTCATAAAGCATATATATGTTTTAATGATTTATTTTCAAAGGGAAGGGGGAATTGGGGGGTAAATTATGTTGCAACCACATCCAGACAGGTTCAATCCAGTTATGGATATCTTACCTTTTTTTGGAAATGTTCGTCTTTTTCTAAACCATCAATCTGCATCAGTTTCTTGGCAATGCCAATGCAAGGGATATCAGTCAGAACACCAAGATGGCATGCCACACCAAATCCTTTAGAGAAAAAATTAAACAGATATATACATATACACATATATGAATATACCCTGATATTTGTTAAACCTCCTTTGTTAAATCCTCCATTTTTGTTATGTGTGCAGTACACATTGAGATTATAAAACATACACATTGTGTACAAAAGACAGAACAGTAGGGGCTCCTATATTAACGTGAAAAAAGAGGAATATTGGCAAGTTAACTTTGACACTGCTAAATCAATAGAAGGATAGGTAGATACGATGTTATTGCAAGTGTTATTAAACTAATTAACTAATTACTTCTTACTTTCTGTTAATTTCAGGTAAACAATGGTACTTCAGAGCATCCATATAGACGTAGCACTATTTCTGGTTTAATTGAACAGAAGATATATCTGGCAGGAAGTAGACTAGACTTATTTAAGAGGGTGCTATACCAAAATAGTAAAAGATATAGAAGATTTATACCCCTCTGATGCAGTATTCCATTGCCATCAACCATAATGATCTGAAAACGGAAAATGAAACTTGGTGAAAGAAAAATAACATCAAAAGGAAAACAAGAAGGAAAAATACAAATGACTTTGCTTTGGATTTAGAAGTCTAATTGGACACAAAATATGAGAGAAGTGCATGGATAGGGATGCTTATTAAGTTAGCAAAAAAAGAAACCACATCAGTTCCGTGTAGACTGATAAACCGGTGGGTTAACAAATGCCTGTAATATTATTTTGAAGGAACATCAAGCAGAAAGGTTTCTTTTACATATTTCATACATTTTAGTTTTCCATTACCAAGTTAAGGTTACCATTTCATCACTTCGAACAGTGTCATCTTAAGATGGCATCCAGCAAAACAAATTTGCTTCACATGATCTGATGCTGTTATTAAGTAATCAAATATTTCTCTATCATATGGTTTTCATTGTCTTTAGACAGTCCAGTTGCTTCGAGTAAGGAACCATATGGATTGTTCAACATACAAATTTGTAACAATTATTAAGTGTACCTGTGGTTTCCCATCCTTCAATTTCTCCAGACATTCCTGAAAGAAGGCAACCTCTCTGAACGCCAAAAAGCCTGATGCATACGGAACTGTCATATCGATGATATCAGTCACAATTTCAGTGACCTAAACCAAGAAAAAGCAAAACTTTTCAAAAATAACAAAAATTTATTTCCAAGTTAGAACACATAGTTGTGTTGAATCTTAAAAGGGTTATCCGTATGAGATATATTTGTGCAAGTCTCTCAATTCTGAGTTGATACTGAGATATAATTCAAACATTAAGTATATATACATATGTACAACCAGAACATACCATACCTACATTTGATTTCTTGCATTCCGTCTTCTTCCACCTAACCAGAACAAATTCACAAACACACACACACAAATGATTGTCAGTACAAAAGAACTATTCTCTCCTTGTCACTGGTCTTTAATTATAAAATCAATGTGCTAGAGACAGAGATAGTACCCATTACCGCTGAAGAGAAATATTCCAGATTGCTAATTTGCAATATCTTGATGTGACACAGAGACAGCTACTCCATCATAATTAGATAAGCTCTGATTATTCCAAGAAAGAAAGTTAAAGTAGAAGTCGGGATAAATGCAAGTGCTTTGCTTAAGCTGCTTTGTCATTAAAATCTCTGTCGGGATGTCCTTGTAAAAAAATACATTTGGAAATGTTTGCTTGATGGTAATAAATGCACAATGAACGCAAGACTTTATGAAAATGAAAATACATTGTTAGTATTGCTAATGTGTCTTTGCCTAAATAATTTTACAGGATAAACAAAAGGATAGGGTTTTGACTTTACTAGACAGACGTGAGGATGTCACTCTGTTGCCAGACAAATTACATTCACTCTTAAAAATGTCTTGTTTAACTGAAAATTAGAGCACAATAATGCTGGGTTTTATCTACTTATTAATGTGCAAAATTCGTGCAGTGAATATTTATAAAAAAAACTGTAATTGTCTGACTTCTTGCACTAATTTAGAGCTGACATACGGAGCGGTTAAAGATAATAAACATATTTGAGTATAGTCATCCTTTTTACAATAAACTTAACAATAAAAGAAAAATATAATATAAATTGATATGTCTGGATTTTTTCCTAAAAGGAAAATTTAAAGATAGTTTTTCTCAATTTTTCTTCCGAGTCACCTGCTAATCGTAATCCATAATTATATCAAATTTGCGGATGTTCGTAACATTGCACTTTACATCGATATCAAATGCAGGACACGAAAGTATGAAGTTACCTTTTAACCAGGTTGACAAATTGAATTCGCTTTGATATCTTCTACATATATCATCACAGTTCTAATGGTTTATGAGCTTAAACTAGACAAGCCAGTCAATCTGAAGTATGAGCTTCCCTAGAACACATGTATGTTGATTGGTTTCCTAAGAGCTACTGTAAAGAATCACATCTATGTTTGTTTTAATTAACTGTCTGTAAAGTATCAAAACAAAGTTTTTGCCACTAGTTATTTTGAATTAATAATGTCAGTACCTCCAGGGAAGGATAAGAACATGTAACCAAGGCAACACAGGCCCTTGTGGTTCCATTCACAAATGAAATGTCAACACCAGCGATTAGTTTCAGTCCGTCAAAAGTGGCACTTTCCTGCCATGGTTCAGTGTTGGCATCGATTAACTGCATCTTCAGCTCATCTTGTTTTCTGGATTTAAACGAAAAGATATTACCAGCCGGTGAAAATTATACTTTTAGTACTTGACAATTTCTATTATCTGAAAATGTTAAGCTGTTAGTCTGAAATTAAAGTAAACAGTTGGGTACTGCTGCTACTGCAGATAAAAGCCTCATATATAGTGTGAACAAAATATATACAGATATTTATATTATTATTTTCAGTTGGCCATTCTGTAATGAATTGGTTACTGTAATGTAGTAAATATTCAAGTAAAACATATCTTCATTAAGAAAGGTAGACTCCACAGTTTAAATAAACAGGTAAAACATATTTTAATATCATAACTCATGAATCATGAAACTTTCTTAACAGTGTTTTAAGCTACAAATAGTGAAACAAAAACACAATCATGTTTCTTTCAAAGTTTTAAGGATCTGTCTTAAAACAAATGGGAAAAAACAATAAAATTACCATTGGTACTCCTTAGCAAATTATCTGAATAGTAATAAATAAGTAGTGAAATGGGCAGCAATTCAGTTTTTGGTATATTCTTGTTACACATGTATGCAATATGAGCGTGACAGTTTAAGAAAATTTTGATTTCATTTCTTGAGCAAGAACAAAAAGGGTTTGGGCAAACCATACAATAGTATTCTATAACTGAATCGCATACATGGCTTTTGGTAAAGGATAAGTTCCAAAAATTAGGAGGTAAGTGTTAATATTCTTACTGCCTCCATGTTTCAAGCTGTTCTTCATTTACAGTATTCCCTTCTTCTCCCTCCATTCTGTACCACTCTAAAATGTGTCAATAATTGCATCAAATGCCTTCCCTTGCACATGCAGCATTATACTGATAAACTGAATTAGCTGTGGAAGATAAAAATTGATAAACACATTAAGAATAGCTGCTGTTTGCACTTGCATCATATTCACCATATCTCCTGCTTTGACATCACCTGGGCTGCAATATACGTCACAACATGTCAGTGTGAGTATTATTGCTATCATCACACAGCTATATACTGCAACCACTTTTGCTGTGTGGTATACAAAGGTACCGCTAGAAAAGGGACTCTAACTGAAGTGAAATAGTGGCAGCAGTCAATTGTCTTGATCATGATTGATGTCCACACAAATCGCCCAAAGGGTTGTTGACTATTGCTCCTTCTTTGCCCAAATTAGATGTAGTTATTCAGAAGCTGCTTGAAGGATAGCACTGTCATTAATGATATCAAGTTTTTACCCCTTTGATCCTGAAACATGCTTTACGACCAATATCGTGACACTGGTTTGATTTAACAAACTTTCATTAATTATGTAATGTTTTGATATCTTTGATCCTGAAACATGCTTGTCAGTCAATTTCATGACATTAATAATAAAAGTATAACATAAATTATAGCCTCAATTTCTTTACAAAGTGTAGTCAGACATATATCATCAATCTTGATACTATTGATTAGTACAGTATCATTCCCTTTACAGTTACACTATAATCTTGTACACAATTCGTGTAACCAGTACAAGCACTGAATACAAATATCAACAGACTTCATCATAACATAAATACTGCTTACCATTTCATGCAGAAATGTCAAACATTGACATGTTCATAATACACTAACGAAAATAATGAAAGTTCATCAAAATGAAGTACAAAGTTCGATATTCAGTAGCATCTAAGATAAATCCAAAAGTTACACTTACACCAAAGGGGCTCAGAATTTGTGTCATGCCATAGGCGCAGCCATTTTGTTTGTTGAGCAACGGAAACTGAGTCTGCGCACACCGTCCAGAATAAAGGTTTCCATAACAATAATTAGGTTACATATGAAACGTTATGGGCAATCGAGGACTCGCATAGTAACATTCTACTATCGACTACACACTGAAAATATTTCATTCGTATCATGCAATACAAGGTCTGAAACCGAGATTTAATTTAACTAAGCCATCCAGCCTAGCCTATAGCTTGAAGGAATCTTTTACTGAAATAGAAAATGGAGGATCAACAAGAAGGAAAGAAGGAGGAGAAGGAAACAGACTACCGAAGGTTGCAGAGTTATCCTCTCATACGGGTAAAGTAACTCTCTGGCATACAAACAGTAGCCTAATTTACCCTGGATTGAGCTTAACCATACATGTTAACTACCCAAAAGGTAGCCTATGCCTAGGAACTTGAGTTAACCTTAAATTAGGGGACTAAGTTAAGATAAGCATTGGACACTAAACCTACCGTCAAACGCAGCATTAGATTGCACCAGATCAATAACCCAGAACTTCAGCCTGACAGACAGCATCTGTGTCATGGCAGCTCCAGTGCTTTGCCCCAGATGATTGAAAATATTGAACCTAGCCTAGGACTTTCTATTCTTGAGACTTGGCCTAACTTAGAATAGTTTATTGGAAAGTATTAGGGTACCAATAATAACTTCATGATGCTGCATCAAGTCCCATGTTTCACCATTCTGAGTCATCCATTTATTGTTACTGCAACTAAGGTAGGTTATGTGAACTTGTGGTAAAAATCAGAAAGGGAATTGAGGTGTCATTCTCTAATTAATTTTGAAAAGGTAAAACAACTATGTTGCTTTAATAAAACTCCAATAAAAAAGTGGAAGAATCTGACCGGTGAAGATGGAACTTGACACATGATGCCAACTATTGAACAATTTCTTTTCTGATTTAGTATTGCACTTTATATTCGTGATTTCAACTATTGAGTTGGTCAAATTTCGCCTGAATGAAGTAGATTAATAAGGAGTTGAGTCTAAGCAGTCAGACTTATAACAAAAAATTTCCTCAAGTTGTGCATGGGTTCAATAAATGGGAGTAATAATTCATGAAAGTGCCTCGATTAAATTAAGGATATATGGAATTGGTGTTTCTTCTTATATAAATTATATCCATGTTTGTTGAAGATTTGTTGAAAATTGTGTTTCTAAAGGTGTTCACACCTTGACTCTTAGACAAAGCCACTTCACTGTTCAACAGTTCAGCTTCATGAACAACACAGAAGGTGAAGTTAGGGGACATACATAGTTAATGTAACCATCATTTATAAATGTGAATTAAAAAAAAAAATTGGCTCACTCCTCTGTAAATATTGCATTTTACATCTGACTGTTCCTTATGTAACCTTCAAAACAAACAAATGGACATTTATTTGACTACTGTGTACAATAGAATTGCACATTCATAAGTTATTGTCAAAGTTATCACATGACAAATTCATTCATTCTCCTCTGTTTGTTTCAGCATTCAGATATGAATGAAGAAATGAGGACAGAAACAATGGAACTGTGTGTTACAGCATGTGAAAAATTTTCAAACAACAATGAGGTTTGTTTTACGATACTTTAAAATATTAATTTTTCAGAAAAAAGTTGCTGATTGATTGTCTCATTTATGACTGTATCTAAACAGCTCATCCAATGTCTTATTGATATGAATTGTAGGAGGTACCCTGTGCTACACTGAGAATCCCTTCGTGTGACATCTTAAAATTAATGAACATTTTGAAACCTTAACTCTCATGACGTTATCACTGAAACATCATGTCCATGTCCATGTGCAAGGTAAGGCCACTGTTGCACAGAATGAAGTTAACATTTCAAGTCCTCAGCCTTTGAAATCAATATTTATATCACAAACTATGTCATCCCTTGTTCTGGAAAATTAATAAACATTCTTCCCATAGGTCATCTCATGTGTTTTTTGTTTATGCATTAAATATTCATGAGGCAACTAAAGTGCTTTATGTAATGAAATGTGGTTAAAATAGAACATGAAAAAAAAAATGAATACATGTAGTTTCTTTCCATTATCATATGTCGATCATGCTACATATATAGCAAATTAGAGTTCATGATGGAATGACAGCAAGTTATAAAAATATAATGTTTAGAGCTATGGTTTGAATATCCTTCCTCGGTGCTCTCTCTGCCCTTTACTGAGTAGGTGCAGTGTGGCTGTTTCAAAAGTGATGACAAATATATCTAGCAAGATAAAAGAAAGGTTTCTTTAATAGTTAAAAACATTGATGTAACTCTTTCACTCACCTTACATAGTTTTATTTTTAACCATAGACTGCTGCTAAGATGATCAAGGAGACCATGGACAAGAAGTTTGGAGCATCTTGGCACGCGGTTGTCGGCGAAGGATATGGATTCGAAATAGCCCATGAAGTGAAAAATCTTCTTTATATGTTCTTTGGTGGGAACCTTGCAATAACAGTGTGGAAATGCTCATAACATTTTTCTAGCATGTGAACACATTCCTAACAAAACCTTGGTGTAATTCCCTCCCCCCCCCCCCCCCGTACAAAAGATGATTATAATTCACTTTTGCATATTTATGAGCTTCTCCCAATTAATCTTCGTGCAAAATTACTCATAATTAATATCTCATTGTGGTGTTATATTTAAAGTCTTACCATTACTAAAAATGGCACAAAACAAGAAAGAAACCTTTTCAACAGTTGTATTCAAAAAAATCCGGTGGGTTCTGTGCGGGAAGGAGAGAAAGTGTTTTCATCAGTTCATGTATTACGATGTACCATAATTCACACCTGTATATGTATTTATACAGGTTTTATCATTTCTTCCATGATGTAAATTTACTTCTTAAGTCCTTTCCGCTTGTTGCGTTACCTCGCTGTTCGAATGGACACAACAAGGTATATGAAATGGAAAATATTAGAATGTACTTAAGACAAGTTTTTCACTTTTCCTTTAAATTTTTAATTAATTTAATTATTTGCTCTTCTCCTCATATTCAATACTTTACAGATTTGTTCGCATTTGTGTGCTTATCCGGTCATAGATGCAGCTTTTAAGTAGCAAAAATGGTAAGGTACTGTAGATGTGATTGTTCACAGACTTTTCTCTAACCAGAGGGAATGTTATACGATATGGTACCTTTATGGTAAAATACATCCAGTTTGAAGCCAATGTCCCGTAACTACAGTTTTGAATTTTGTCATTCTAGCAAATGTTAGAAACTTTACCCATAATCAACAAATTCAGTTATTACCAAAGATTTTTAAGGAAAGGTTTGTGGTGGATTTCAGGGAAAATTGAACCAGTATGGCACTGCAAAATGCTGCACGAAAAGGGTAAAATTGCTATACAATTGCAACAATGTATAGCAGTGTTTGTACACAGGAGTTAAAAAATAGTTTAGAACAGATGAAACCTTCAGAACTGCTAAAGAAAATTCGAACTCTTGATTATTCCCTGGAGTTTTTCACTGACTTTTTCATCAATAACTTTTCTTTTCTTACCATTTTAAGACGAACCATTTTTTTTCATTTAGTTTGTTTGGTTCTGAGTTTCTGACATCACCTTCCTCAGTTTAAGAATATTTTCATGCTGAGTGGTGTGAATGAAAATCAAATGTTGAACTTTTCCTAGCATTGTATTCCCTTTGCCCAACGATTTGAGTTGAAAAGCACAATTTCAATGTGTGCTTTCAGATGTTTACAGTTACTTGTGGTACCACATTGGCAAGACTGTCAGTCTAAATAATTGTTTCTTGGCAAGAAGCACAGGGTGACATCATATTTCTTGTTGGCATTAGTACATAGCATTTGAAAGATGTAAACTTTATCTAGTGACTTCAATTTTTTTTTTTCTCTTTGCAAAAACGTTAGTTACCTCCTAGAACAAAAAGAAGAATACAAATACCAACAGCATACTTCATACTAATGCAAGCAAGATCATTTCATAAATATATACATATAGATATATAAATATCTTACAGCTAAATGTACAGTTTACAATATAGTTGTTTTGCTTTTGCTTATCAATTTGATTATCTTTTCATATTTTGTTTTGTTTGATTAGTTTTTGTACTAAATTAAGGTCAATTAGCTCACAATTTCTACAATCCATGTTAACTATTGTATAAAAGACCAAAGCTAATAGAATACAACTTAAATTAAAAGTCCATCTTATGTCTTTTCTTATGTCAGTTTGTACCTTGAATATGTCCTGATAATGTATAATTACTTGATAAGTTCTTAGTCATCGAAAACAGCCATATCTAAAATTTGGGGTGGTGAGAGCCTAGTGAGTAGCCAAAAGATAATTGAAAATTACTTTCATTATGTCCTGATATCACCACACTGTAGAATTTGATATGAATTCCTCAGTGGTCTGTGATGAAGTAACTTTGCAGACACTATTAAACAGTCTCACGAAAGTAATGGTCGGGTAGCAGAACTGTTTGAGTTTTCTTGAGTTTAAAAGGTTATTCCGGTGGCTAAAGTTGATTGCTTGATAACAATGCTCGAACATTTCTGCAGGTTTAGTTCAAAACCACATCAACATGGCATTTTGTATGGCAAAGAAATTTGTTTTCAAGTTGGTGTTTGTTTGTTCGTTTCTTGGCATTCTTTGTGAATTCATCTTGCAGCAATAGTGTCAATAATGTCATCAGGGCACTTAAGCTGAAAGGGTTTATTTGTTTATAATATTTAACTCTATTATTCACAGAGGGATATAATATTTCTGGGAAAAAAAGTAGCATTTTTATGAAATTCTGAATGCAAAGAAACTTGACAGGTGTCTAATTATATCAGGATAAATCAATAAGAAGATTATAAAAGGAAAGCAAAGCTTTTGAAGAACCTTAGCCATTATTACATAATTTACAGTCTACTGTGATCCACGCCAGGGAAAAAATGAGGCTCTTGCCATCAACCAGACATTGAGTTAGGGACAAGATATTGATAAAGGGTGTCAAATGATGGTGAAGTATGTTTAGTTGGTTTTTCTGCCACTGGAATATCCCTTCAAGTCACAGTCTAGTGCAAGTGGGCATAATTTCCTTGATTCTAATGGAATCATTGACTTTAAAGATCTGCATTATTGGTTCCAATTATTGCACGCTATAGCTAGGAAAGTTTTTTGATTACGTAATCGACCTCAAACAGTCGTAAATCGACCGCAGGCTCTACAGTAGTACAGTTGGCACTAACGTCACGTCTCGACGTAAGTCAGTGTTAGATTCGAATTTTCTGTCAGGATGGGCCAACATTTCAAGCACTCTATCACAGAAACTAGAATTCATCACAGGGCAAGGCTTAGGGCGATACAAAACAAAAAAAATTATATGACCGGAAGGACTGGTTCCCATTTTTCACCCCAAAAAATTCCTTTCACAACATTAGGCTCTTTGTGTAAACACTGTGGAAGTATGTTCATGTCTTAAGTGTAGTTAATCATACAGCGTTCACACACAAAGACCCTCTTACAAGAAAAATATGTGGCATGCGTTGCAGACTAATTGGTAAAAAGAGGTCATTTTACGACCAAGGCAGGTCAATAACGTAATCCGAAGAAACCTTTTCATGATGGCGTGATATAGCTGGGGTCTAGACAGCAGACCAAGGGCGTAGGAACCGGGGGGGCTGGGGGGCGCCAGCCCCCCAGTGAAAAATGTGGAGGGGCGGAAGTATCATTCCGCCCCCCCGCTTCACACGTCAGAAAACCCCTTTTTCATTTCCAAATGAGAAAAAAAATCTCATTTGGAGCACCAAATTGCATCTAAGGCCAGGTGAAAATACAAAATTAAGTTTACAAAATGGAGTCGGTGTTGAAGTGTGCTATATTGCACCAAATTGCATCTGAGGCTACCTGGAAATGCAAAAAATTCCAAAGGGGAGGGGGACACCCCCTCCCCTTAGACCCCTCCCCCAGGCCGGCCATAAGTCTTCAGCCCCCCACTCAAAAGTACCTTCCTACGCCACTGCAGCAGACACTTATATTTCTGGAATGATAAAAAATATTCCCAATTACTGTCACTTCATAATGGCTTGAGTCATTGATCAATTGCTGCGTAAGAAAGTTGACCTGGTAATGGGTACTTTCTGCCTCTGTGGAATGGGGATTAAATTATCCATGCGTGTTCTTATCTCAAGAAACTTCTAATTAAAGCTACATTCATGCCATTTTTGTGTTGCGTTGTACATGTATGCCATCCTTAGCAAGCACCATAATTTTAATATCACGCCCTCTATGGCGCACGACCGCATCACGTTGAAACGCATTACATTAGGTATGTTATAGGACACAGACACAGGGCCTGTTTTTTCCACCTCTAACACCAGACCCCACTCTGTTAGACTATATTCAATTTTTTTCATTTGATATTCAATTTTTCTATTTCTCAAAATGTTCTTCTTTATTAGATCTCTTCTAATAACCACTAGCTAGGATACATGTACACTGTTTCTACTTTGGTTTATAACTAGGCTTCCAATTATAGATAGTAACTTGATTCCAATTGAAAGTATAAATATCAATAGTCAGTGTGGTGCGTGTGTTGGTGTTGTCCGAGTCAGGAGGGGATCGAAAGATGAGTCGACTTTATTGCGTGGAATAACTTTGTTAGTTATAGTCATGTTCACAGTATGTGAAAAGAAACCTTAAAAATAATGACTCGGCCGCTACCACCCACATCCACTAGCTTCATTAATTCGTTTCGGTCCACGGGTAAGAGACGGTGAAAGATGGGGTACAATGCAGGGGAGGGGTGATTCAAGCTTCGAGGTCCAGACTAGGAACATGTGACAATATGGACCCTCTTTGCAGTTCAGTAATTGCATTTCGTAAACGCAAATTTTCAACAATTTGATTTCCCCCCTTCCAAATAGGGGAAAATTAAATTTGTGTTTTACATTTTTCAACAACAGAGGCCTTTTAAATTATTATATCATTATTTTTGTTTCTCATAAACCACATGGCATAGCATATGATGACCCTTAATTGTTTAATTAGGCCTACAACATGATCATGGAAAAGGATACTGTTCATTGTCAAAAACTGAAAAGGAGCACTTCTAAATCGTGGAAAGGGGCACTCAATTGAGGGTTTTTTTGTCTTACAAAACTATGAGAACGCGTGCCTCCTGTGCCACGGTTCAGTTTCCCCTGTCCACCAGCGTTTTAGAAGAAGAACGCATGCCATGTGGGATATGTACTTTTAATATTCTGTTCAATATACTCAGATTATATTTATCAAAAAAAAGTGGCTGAATGAACAAAGGGCCTTCTCCATTTTACTCCGTTCACGATAACTTACCGCCTTATTGATACTTTTCAGTAACTTTTGACACAAATTGACAGCGGCTGGTTAAGGAAATCTTGTCTTTCAGCTACTGGTAACTTGATATTGTGTACCTTGGTATTCTGGTTGACTTGGTAAACAGTTCTACTGGAGCTGATAATGACCGGCGCTTTTACGACAAAATAGTACAGTACACGGCATAATGTTCATGTTAAGCTTGTGAGCTCAGCAATTTGTTGAAGTTTTGCCGTCAGGTGCTACGATCCTTGCCATGATGTCGGCCGCAGAAGCTCAGGTACAGAGAGCTGGAGAACTGATCAGGTACATATTTATTCATTTGAATATTCTTATTAAACTTGTTAAGAAGTCTTTTTGATCGCTTATGGCTACTGTTGACTCACAAATGATAACATTCGACACAGGCCTAGGCCGGAGTCGTATACGGCTCTGGCCTAGGCCTAAGTTTCACGTTAGAGAAAACGTTGCATTATAAACAAAACGAGGGTTACTTTCATTAGTGCAGTATGCCTCAGTCTGTGTACATTCGCCGGTAACGTATAGCTATAACAATTTGCACTAGAGATTTTGTAGCTACACAAACATAGGCTAACGTTTACACTGGTCTAGGCTAGGGCTTTCAGGATTTTTACGAATGTAATGAATCAATAATGAAACATACAACAAGAAAAGGAAGCCCCAGTTGTTGCAAAAACTGATGCCACCATGCATGATCAGTCTAAATCATCAGTGCAGCCTTTCGGGTACAATAATTATGTTGGTAATACATGTCTTTCCACTGAATTGATCCCTCTCACAAAGATTTAGCACAAACAACTTTAGGGTGTAAATATTCATATTTATAGAAGCTTGTTTTGTAAACATAGCAAAGGTATCTGTTGAATGCCATGTGTTAGTAACTTAATACATACTTTTGACTGGCCACTGCTTAATATATTCAGGACAATTATGCAATTTTGCATAGCTCTAACATACAGATGTGATATAGCCCTGTACTGTACAATTTGCAATGTATTGTCTCTAATGATGGTACTACATTTACAAATTGTCCTGTGACTTTACTATATGTTTGTAATGTACATAGTAACAATGGAAAATGCAACCTTTCCCCTATAAATTAAATAGGGATACTGTATAACAATGGAAGTACAAGTGTGACTCACATCTGAATCCAAGGCTTGTATCAATTAATCAAGCATCGTGCAAAGCATCTGTGATGCTCTGTACCATTTTTATCATGAATGCGGTCCTAGTAATCTGGCGGAAAGGTGTAAAAGGTGAAAATAGGGATGATTTGTGGGATTGGTGAAAAGAACACTAGCTTTGGGCAATAAGATCATATGCCTGCAACTTTTTTGGGCATTACTTCATTATCTCGAAAAAGTGACATAATGCGCCACCAATCATCGTTTAACCTATTCGGGGTGATAAGTTACAATGGAATCTGAATAATGACTGTTCTACAGTAGTCGACCACCATTTGAAGCTGCACTTAGTTCAACGAACAGAAATTTCTGTCTTGGATGATCGAACTATAGTTAAAAATTTGCTCAAGATTCGGGTGCTGTCTATGTTCGTTAACAAATCTTGCACAGTTTATGAGAAAGAAATTTGAACTGAGTTGAACATGTATGCTTAATCAGATAAGGTACTATATATACATGAAGTACTCAACATTCCAGCTAATTGATACAAAACCATGCTATCATATATATTCACCAACTGAATATAT